>NW_022261985.1:12308060-12450560 GCF_002021735.2 Oncorhynchus kisutch | reverse complement strand
TCTCGATGTCTTCACTATTATTCTACAATGTAGAAAAGGGTTAAAAAAAAGAGGGTCACAGAGGGATTCTGGGTAGTCTGAAACAAATCTACTTTGTAACTAAAGTGTACACCTCACACACATGGTTATGGGCTTAAAGAAGAAGTCACCTGTACCAGGTCAGATATAGAGTTGAAATGTATTACATTTTGAGTTTGCTTCCTAATATTACACTTTATATACATCACAGAAGATTGAAATATATATCAATTGCTTGAAATAGAAACACCAGATTTTTTACATTTTAATAAAATTGTTGAAAAATATTGAATTATGAATTATGAAAAATATTAATGATGTTCTCGGTAGTCTAGAGAACAATTTGGTCATTTGATTGCAGGAAAGGGTTTTAAAAGGTATGTACAGGTTTCCTGTTTGTCAGCTTGAAAGACGCCATCTTGAAATGTGTCAGTTGGAAGGGAATGAACAGTTTTTAACTCTGTTGCACCATCCTGCAGTTCCACCTGTGAACGCCCAGTCAGAAGCTTCAGAACAGTGATGGCCGATCTCAACCGCAAAGAGACTATCTGGGTGTACGTCTGTGATCCAGCCCAGCAGTAACACGCCTCGTTCAGATTATTGGCTTATCCTAGTCTTTTAATTAAAGGGATATTTCGGGATTTTGGCATTGAGGCCCTTTTTATCTACTTTCCCCAGAGTCAGATGAACTTGTGGATAAAATTTGTCTCAGCGTGCAGTTTGAAGCAAGTTGCTAACGAGTGCAGTTGCTAACAAGTGCAGTTGCTAGCGAGCGCTAGTGCAGTTGCTAGCGAGCGCTAGTGCAGTTGCTAGCTAGTGCAGTTGCTAGCGAGCGCTAGTGCAGTTGCTAGCGAGCGCTAGTAGTGCAGTTGCTAGCGAGCGCTAGTAGTGCAGTTGCTAGCGAGCGCTAGTAGTGCAGTTGCTAGCGAGCGCTAGTAGTGCAGTTGCTAGCGAGCGCTAGTAGTGCAGTTGCTAGCGAGCGCTAGTAGTGCAGTTGCTAGCGAGCGCTAGTAGTGCAGTTGCTAGCGAGCGCTAGTAGTGCAGTTGCTAGCGAGCGCTAGTGCAGTTGCTAACTAGCGCTAGTGCAGTTGATAACTAGCGCTAGTGCAGTTGCTAGCTAGTGCAGTTGCTAGCTAGCTTTAGTTAGCGAAACTATATCGAACGTCTTTAATACTGGACATCGAGTTCATCTGACTATGGGGAAGTAGACAAAGGGCCTTGTTGCTAAAATGCCGACGTATCCCTTTAAGACTGATTAGTTAAATCAGGTCAGGTGTTACTGCTTGGTTGGGACAAAAGCCTGCACCCACACCACGACGCCTGCAGATAGAAATGGTTGACCCCTACTTTAGTGAGATGGAATGGACTTGGAGGGTGTGGACTTGTGACAAAATGGAGGGTGTGTAATAAGTGGAAATAAGACTTACTGTAAATAGACATGACTCTGAGGAGTCTGCTGTTAGAAGACTTAAAGGCCCTAAGACGGCTAACAGTACTATGACTCAGACTGAGGCCCCAAGACAGCTAGTGGTGGTAGTAGTAGACTGAGAGGCCCCAAGACAGCTAGTGGTGGTGGTGGTAGTAGTAGTAGACTGAGAGACCCCAAGACAGCTAGTGGTGGTGGTAGTAGACTGAGAGCTCCCAAGACAGCTAGTGGTAGTAGACTGAGGCCCCAAGACAGGTGGTGGTAGTAGACTGAGAGGCCCCAAGACAGCTAGTGGTGGTGGTGGTAGTAGACTGAGAGGCCCCAAGACAGCTAGTGGTGGTGGTAGTAGTAGACTGAGAGCTCCCAAGACAGCTAGTGGTGGTGGTGGTAGTAGACTGAGAGCTCCCAAGACAGCTAGTGGTAGTAGTAGACTGAGAGGCCCCAAGACAGCTAGTGGTGGTGGTGGTGGTGGTAGTAGACTGAGAGGCCCCAAGACAGCTAGTGGTAGTAGTAGACTGAGAGGCCCCAAGACAGCTAGTGGTGGTGGTGGTAGTAGACTGAGAGGCCCCAAGACAGCTAGTGGTAGTAGTAGACTGAGAGGCCCCAATACAGCTAGTTGTGGTGGTGGTGGTGGTAGTAGACTGAGAGGCCCCAAGACAGCTAATGGTGGTGGTAGTAGTAGACTGAGGCCCCAAGACAGCTAGTGGTGGAAGAAGGGTCGTACTCTACAGATGTTGTAGGGAATGAACCTGAAGGAGTGAGTCGCTGCTTTGATGTTTGCAGAGGTTGACTGGGTGTTGTCCAGGGTCACGCTAAGGTTGTTTATGCTCTGGAAGGGGGACGCCGTGGAGTTGTCATCCGGGATGGAGAGGTCTTGGAGTGGACAGGCGCTTCCCCCGGGAGGAAGAGCAGCTCCGTGTTGAGCTTGAGGTAGTGGGCCGACGTCCAAGCTGAGATGTCTGTCTGGCACGCAGAGATACCTGTCGCCACCTGGGTGTCAGAAGGAGAAGAGTAGCTGAGTGTCATCCTCATAGCAGTGATGGGAGAGACCATGTGAGGATATGAGGGAGCAGAGTGACTTGGTTTATAGAGAAGAGGAGAGGGCCTAGAACTAAACTTAAACCAAAAACAAATGGCACCCTATTTCTCTTTTATAGTGCACTATTATTTTTTTTTTACCTGATCCCTATCAAAAGAAGTGCACTAAATAGGGAGTAGTGTGCTATTTGGGACGCATGAAGCCAGTAGACACATTTCCACCTCCATTTGACCATTTTACTTCCATCTTAAATGATGTCGCTTCACGTCTGGCTGAGGGAAAAACACGGCTGTTAGAACGAGCTGTCAGCGAGGTATAAAGACTGATGTGAATATTCTCTCTCAGTAGTGGTGTCAGCGAGGTATAAAGACTGATGTGAATATTCTCTCTCTCAGTAGTAGTGGTGTCAGCGAGGTATATAGACTGATGTGAATATTCTCTCTCTCAGTAGTAGTGGTGTCAGCGAGGTATAAAGACTGATGTGAATATTCTCCTCTCTCAGTAGTAGTGGTGTCAGCGAGGTATAAAGACTGATGTGAATATTCTCCTCTCTCAGTAGTAGTGGTGTCAGCGAGGTATAAAGACTGATGTGAATATTCTCCTCTCTCAGTAGTAGTGGTGTCAGCGAGGTATAAAGACTGATGTGAATATTCTCCTCTCTCAGTAGTAGTGGTGTCAGCGAGGTATAAAGACTGATGTGAATATTCTCCTCTCTCAGTAGTAGTGGTGTCAGCGAGGTATAAAGACTGCTGTGAATATTCTCCTCTCTCAGTAGTAGTGGTGTCAGCGAGGTATAAAGACTGCTGTGAATATTCTCCTCTCTCAGTAGTAGTGGTGTCAGCGAGGTATAAAGACTGATGTGAATATTCTCCTCTCTCAGTAGTAGTGGTGTCAGCGAGGTATAAAGACTGATGTGATATTCTCTCTCTCAGTAGTAGTGGTGTCAGCGAGGTATAAAGACTGCTGTGAATATTCTCCTCTCTCAGTAGTAGTGGTGTCAGCGAGGTATAAAGACTGCTGTGAATATTCTCCTCTCTCAGTAGTAGTGGTGTCAGCGAGGTATAAAGACTGCTGTGAATATTCTCCTCTCTCAGTAGTAGTGGTGTCAGCGAGGTATAAAGACTGATGTGAATATTCTCCTCTCTCAGTAGTAGTGGTGTCAGCGAGGTATAAAGACTGATGTGAATATTCTCTCTCTCAGTAGTAGTGGTGTCAGCGAGGTATAAAGACTGCTGTGAATATTCTCCTCTCTCAGTAGTAGTGGTGTCAGCGAGGTATAAAGACTGATGTGAATATTCTCCTCTCTCAGTAGTAGTGGTGTCAGCGAGGTATAAAGACTGATGTGAATATTCTCCTCTCTCAGTAGTAGTGGTGTTTCTGTTTTTACTCTCAACTTTGCAACTTATGAGGCGGCGCTGCTTGGTTTCTGATGGTTTTATGAGGAGAGGAGCGTTGCTGTGTGGTTAGAGCCA
Source organism: Oncorhynchus kisutch (assembly GCF_002021735.2). Lineage (NCBI taxonomy): Eukaryota > Metazoa > Chordata > Actinopteri > Salmoniformes > Salmonidae > Oncorhynchus > Oncorhynchus kisutch. Next base: position 12,446,605 of record NW_022261985.1, on the reverse strand, counting down.
CCCTAGGGTTGTCAACAGTTTAGGGGAGGGGTGGTTAGCCACCCTAGGGTTGTCAACAGTTTAGGGGAGGGGTGGTTAGAGCCACCTTAGGGCTGTCAACAGTTTAGGGGAGGGGTGGTTAGAGCCACCCTAGGGCTGTCAACTATTTAGGGGAGGGGTGGTTAGAGCCACCCTAGGGCTGTCAACAGTTTAGGGGAGGGGTGGTTAGAACCACCCTAGGGCTGTCGAACAGTTTAGGGGAGGGGTGGTCAGCCACCCTAGGGTTGTCAACAGTTTAGGGGAGGGGTGGTCAGCCACCCTAGGGTTGTCAACAGTTTAGGGGAGGGGTGGAGGGTATGCTTCTGTTTGTAGAGTCCATTGTTGTACAGCTGAACTACCCCTGAAGGGGTACATCACGGCTCTGTCCCAAATGGCGCTCTATTCCCTATGTAGTGCACTATTTCTGACCAGGCTCTTGTCAAAATGAATGCATTACATAGGGTCTGATTTGGGACTCAACCCACATTTGTAATGTAACACTCTCCAATCCTCTCCTACTGCAAACAATTAACTAATTCATGGTATTCCATGCACTACAAAAACATCAATTTATTAACTAACAGCACTGCTGCCCTGTTTCCCTGTGCAGCTATCAGACAGGGCCAGCATTACTCCTCCTATCAGACAGGGCCAGCATTACTCCTCCTATCAGACAGGGCCAGCATTACTCCTCCTATCAGACAGGGCCAGCATTACTCCTCCTATCAGACAGGGCCAGCATTACTCCTCCTATCAGACAGGGCCAGCATTACTCCTCCTATCAGACAGGGCCAGCATTACTCCTCCTATCAGACAGGGCCAGCATTACTCCTCCTATCAGACAGGGCCAGCATTACTCCTCCTATCAGACAGGGCCAGCATTACTCCTCCTATCAGACAGGGCCAGCATTACTCCTCCTATCAGACAGGGCCAGCATTACTCCTCCTATCAGACAGGGCCAGCATTACTCCTCCTATCAGACAGGGCCAGCATTACTCCTCCTATCAGACAGGGCCAGCATTACTCCTCCTATCAGACAGGGCCAGCATTACTCCTCCTATCAGACAGGGCCAGCATTACTCCTCCTATCAGACAGGGCCAGCATTACTCCTCCTATCAGACAGGGCCAGCATTACTCCTCCTATCAGACAGGGCCAGCATTACTCCTCCTATCAGACAGGGCCAGCATTACTCCTCCTATCAGACAGGGCCAGCATTACTCCTCCTATCAGACAGGGCCAGCATTACTCCTCCTATCAGACAGGGCCAGCATTACTCCTCCTATCAGACAGGGCCAGCATTACTCCTCCTATCAGACAGGGCCAGCATTACTCCTCCTATCAGACAGGGCCAGCATTACTCCTCCTATCAGACAGGGCCAGCATTACTCCTCCTATCAGACAGGGCCAGCATTACTCCTCCTATCAGACAGGGCCAGCATTACTCCTGCTCTCAGACAGGGCCAGCATTACTCCTGCTCTCAGACAGGGCCAGCATTACTCCTCCTATCAGACAGGGCCAGCATTACTCCTGCTCTCAGACAGGGCCAGCATTACTCCTTCTCTCAGACAGGGCCAGCATTACTCCTGCTCTGTGACTGGGCCAGCATTACTCCTGCTCTGTGACTGGGCCAGCATTACTCCTGCTCTCTGACTGGGCCAGCATTACTCCTGCTCTCTGACTGGGCCAGCATTACTCCTGCTCTCTGACTGGGCCAGCATTACTCCTGCTCTCTGACTGGGCCAGCATTACTCCTGCTCTGTGACTGGGCCAGCACTACTGCTGCTCTGTGACTGGGCCAGCACTACTGCTGCTCTGTGACTGGGCCAGCACTACTGCTGCTCTGTGACTGGGCCAGCACTTGGGACTGAGAGACCTAAACCCCCCTCCTCCATCCCCTCCAGGCTTCACTGTAACTAGACTTCCAAATCCCAGCATAGATCAGTAGTCAGTCAGTCCCCGGGAGCAGCCTTAAGGACCGTCACAAATAGCACCCTATCCACTATGTAGGGCACTACTGACCAGGACCCTGGGCTCTACTGTAAAGTAGTGCCCTGTATAGGGAATAGGATGTAGTATTACTGTAGCTCCTTCCTCTAAACTGAATGGACATGGTTAAGAGATACCAGATGAGGCCTTTCCCCTCATCTCCCCCCAGCTGGGATGTAGCAGAGCGACGTCACGGCGATGTCACACTGCCTCTACTTCACCTGGGGGCACACAGGACATGTTCTGTTGCTCTGAGGGGCACACACACACACACACACACACACTCATTCATTTTTTTTTCTCTCTGACTATCCATTCAGAAGACTAGGCCTCAGGGCTAGCCGTGCTCCACTGTTGTAGCCTGAATAGAATGGAGCATTCTAGAATACCACAGTGCTCAGTGGATGGAGACACAATGGAACTACAATGTGCTGTTGCTTAGGGATGGAACCATATGAATTCTGTTAGCTCCCCCGATTCTACTTCCGGAAGCTCTGGAGTTCTAGCCAGGGTTTTCTATTTGTGTTAATCATTACTAACAGGAGTTAACCATTCTGTGTGTTTGATCTTTGGACCAGGAGGTGAACTACTCTCCTTCTCCTCGGCAGATTGAGTAGAAATTAAATAAACTAATCGTGCTCCTTTCTTCAAATGTTATTCAGCCTCTTCAAAACAGGTGACACTGCCCCCAAAAACTGACATGTTTGGCATAGAATCATTTGAATATAGAGACGTGACATGGGACTTGGCGAACGAAACCCTCTAAAACAATGATGACTCCTCTTCAAACACACATACAGAGCTCCCAGTAATGGTGGTCCATCCACAATGTCTTAGCAAATCAAGAACAACTTGATCCAATGCTATTAACCTTGAACTATTCACATCTCAGCTGTCTTCTAATGAATTTCTCTTGGCTCTTATCATGCATGTTATACTGTTATATCACAGTCCAGTACACCCTGTTTCTCTGTTTTGAAGTTTGCCCCATCTATCTTGAGGGCTTGAACAGTTCAAATATGTTGTCAGGCAGCGTCAGGTGGTTGAGGGCGGCGTCAGGTGGTTGACTGCGGCGCCAGGGGGTTGACGGCGGCGCCAGGGGGTTGAGGGCGGCGCCAGGGGGTTGAGGGCGGCGCCAGGGGGTTGAGGGCGGCGCCAGGTGGTTGAGGGCGGCGCCAGGTGGTTGAGGGCGGCGCCAGGTGGTTGAGGGCGGCGCCAGGGGGTTGAGGGCGGCGCCAGGGGGTTGAGGGCGGCGCCAGGGGGTTGACGGCAGAGCCAGGTGAGCAGCGGTGTGATTGTTATACAGACTGAAGAAGGTTAACAGAAGGACCACATTAACCGTGTAGAGGATTAGTTTAGCTGGTTGGTTAACAGAAGGACCACATTAACCGTGTAGAGGATTAGTTTAGCTGGTTGGTTAACAGAAGGACCACATTAACCGTGTAGAGGATTAGTTTAGCTGGTTGGTTAACAGAAGGATCACATTAACCGTGTAGAGGATTAGTTTAGCTGGTTGGTTAACAGCAGGACCACATTAACCGTGTAGAGGATTAGTTTAGCTGGTTGCTTAGTAAGTAGCAGATCTTTTGAGAGGGCAGATTTGATCAATCTCAGACTAAATGGAAATACGTGCTGGTCTTAAGGTCAACGAGGATTAGTCATGCTAAGATCCAATCAGAGGGAGGGAGGGGTGGATGGTGGGAGAGGATGATGGCGGGGTCTCAAGGGTTTTTTAAGAGCCTACATTTCTCAGACAGTAGAATGTGGGTTCACCAGTAGTGGGGGGGGGGTGTCTCAGACAGTAGAATGTGGGTTCACCAGTAGTGGGGGGGGGGGGGGGGGGATGGTCTCTGACAATGTGTCTCAGTTTATTCAGTGTTTTATCTGCAGTCGATCAGCAGACAGACGTTCTGACAGTGTCTCTGTCAGTGTGTCCAGGGTTCATTGAATACATTTTCTCAGACGGCATAAAGTATACCATTTACCTAAAACACTGTTGTAACCGTTGAATTAGAACACTAGAATCTTATCACAGCATTTAAAGGTCAGATTGTCTACGTTTTACGGTCTGTTTACATATATTTTTATAGACTAATTATAGAGACAATTGGTATAAAACCTGTATAAAATGTATTTATAATTATATGACGATATTTTAGGTTGACTATAATTCTATTATAGAATTTCCAATATCGCATGCCTTTTTTATTTTCTTCCCGTATAAAATGTGTTTATAATTCTATGACAATATTTTAGGTTGACTATAATTCTATCATAGAATTTCCAATATCGCATGCCTTTTTATTTTCTTCCCATATAAAATGTGTTTATAATTATATGACAATATTTTAGGTTGACTATAATTCTATTATAGAATTTCCGATATCGCATTCCTTTTTATTTTCTTCCCGTTCTGGAACGTTGAGGGTTTATGACATGGCCCTCTACTAAGTCAATAGGATCTCTATGGTTGTAACTGTATGAATGCATCTCTTTTTTTTTAGGTGGTGGGCAGAGTTCTCCTGCTCCAGCTGATCGATCACCTGACCCGTGGTTACCTTAGCGACCCGCTGGTGACCCACCTCCTGAACAGCACCCGCGTCCACATCCTGGTTTCCATGAACCCAGACGGCTTCGAGTCCTCCAGCAGAGACTGCATGTACTCCCAGGGGAGGTGAGATAGTGCGGGACATCATGGGTTGTGTCTTAGTCACCGTGGGATGGAGGGACATCATGGGTTGTCTCTTAGTCACCGTGGATGGAGGGACATTGTGGGTTGTCTTAGTCACCGTGGATAGAGGGACATCATGGGTTGTCTCTTAGTCACCGTGGATGGAGGGACATCATGGGTTGTCTCTTAGTCACCGTGGATGGAGGGACATCATGGGTTGTCTCTTAGTCACCGTGGATGAAGGGACATCATGGGTTGTCTCTTAGTCACCGTGGGATGGAGGGACATCATGGGTTGTCTCTTAGTCACCGTGGATGGAGGGACATCGTGGGTTGTCTTAGTCACCGTGGATGGAGGGACATCGTGGGTTGTCTTAGTCACCATGGATAGAGGGACATCATCATGGGTTGTCTCTTAGTCACCGTGGATGGAGGGACATCATGGGTTGTCTCTTAGTCACCGTGGATGAAGGGACATCATGGGTTGTCTTAGTCACCGTGGGATGGAGGGACATCATGGGTTGTGTCTTAGTCACCGTGGATGGAGGGACATCATGGGTTGTGTCTTAGTCACCGTGGATGGAGGGACATCATGGGTTGTGTCTTAAAGTCAATAAGATCCATCTGTCCCTTCTGACACTGTACAGTAACTTCACAACCAAATCAGCCTTGGTCCAGTCTGACTTGGTGTTGTAGAGCTTTCCAATGTGTTTAGGTGCGTTTGAGTGAATACATCTGACCGTCCGACTATGTGGTGTCACTCATCCAGACAAAGTGCCTCCGTGTCGGTTTCACAGTATCGTGTTGATCTCCTAGAGGGTCGGTCAGCATCTATAGCGCTGTCCATGGATTTAACAGGGGTTACATTTCTCCAGACCACAGCTGTTTACCTAAGCAAGTGGCGGGGTGGGCGTTTTATTTTATTTTTCATATCCCAGATTGCCCCTTTAAATGTAGTTTGAGTTCTACTGTCTGGATAGAGTTGTGGCAGTGAGACTTTAGAGGATTATTGGCTGGATGGATGGTTGGATGGATGGATGGATGGAGTGGCTGAATGGATGGATGGATGGAGTGGCTGGATGGATGGCTGGAGTGGCTGGATGGATGGCTGGAGTGGATGGAGTGGATGGATGGAGTGGATGGATGGGGTGGATGGATGGATGGATGGAGTGGCTGGATGGATGGATGGATGGATGGATGGAGTGGCTGGAGTGGCTGGCTGGATGGATGGAGTGGATGGATGGATGGATGGATGGAGTGGCTGGATGGATGGATGGATGGATGGAGTGGATGGATGGATGGAGTGGATGGATGGATGGAGTGGCTGGATGGATGGATGGAGTGGATGGATGGATGGGGTGGCTGGATGGATGGAGTGGCTGGATGGATGGAGTGGCTGGATGGATGGAGTGGCTGGAGTGGCTGGATGGATGGAGTGGCTGGATGGATGGATGGAGTGGCTGGATGGATGGATGGATGGGGTGGCTGGATGGATGGAGTGGTTGGATGGAGTGGTTGGATGGAGTGGTTGGATGGAGTGGCTGGATGGATGGATGGGGTGGCTGGATGGAGTGGATGGCTGGATGGAGTGGATGGATGGATGGATGGATGGATGGATGGGGTGGCTGGATGGATGGATTGAGTGGCTGGATGGATTGATGGATGGCTGCAGGTCTGGCCTGTTGTGTTGCTCAGTAGACCAGAACATAACAGCTGTAGGATGGTTCTGGGTGTAAACAGCAGAATGGTTACTGAGACCCCAGTGAATCATCAGCTAAGGCAGTGAAAGTGTACATCCCAAATGGCCCCTGGGTAAAAGTGGCCCGCTACATAGGGAATAGGGTTCCGTTGGCCCCCTAGATAGGGAATAGGGTTCCGTTGGCCCCCTACATAGGGAATAGGGTTCCGTTGGCCCCCTACATAGGGAATAGGGTTCCGTTGGCCCCCTAGATAGGGAATAGGGTTCCGTTGGCCCCATAGATAGGGAATAGGGTTCCGTTGGCCCCCTGCAATAGAGAATAGGGTTCCATTTGGAAGGGAGGCAGTGACACACACCCATTAACAGATCCTGGAGTTTTATCTGAGATGTTTGTAGACACAACACCTCTACAGCGCTCGCCCACAACACTCTGATGTGGGCGAGTGGCAGGAAGCTACGGCCTGAAAACAGACTCTCTCTCTCGCTCTGTCTCTCTTCTCTCTGACACACAAACACTCTCTTTCACTCACAAACACTTGCATTTACACACACACACAGATCCCATTCCCTGGCAGTGAATTCCTACCCCCCGGATGGGACAGGACACACACACACACACACACACACACACACACAGATCCCAGTGGATTCCCCCCCGGATGGGACAGGACACACACACACACACACACACCCAGCCCCAAACAGTGACACACTCACATCGACTCACACAGATGTTATTCCCATTCCCTGGCAGTGGATTCCTACCCCCCCGGATGGGACAGGACACACACAGATCCCATTCCCTGGCAGTGGAGTCCTCCCCGGATGGGACAGGACACTGACACCCACACACTCTGACTCTGACACAGTCATCCCAGCCCCAAACAGTGGAAAAAACCTCTCACCTACTCGTTACCATAACAACTTGAAACAGGGAATGGTTCTTAGAACAACAGAGACGTCTCCCTTCCGGGGGAAAAAATATTATTAAGCAACAATACAATAACGCATCAAGTTGGGTTTCCAAAGTTTTAGTGATTGGAGAAGATGACGGCAACAACTTCCTGGAACTAAATGACTTCCTGGAACTAAATGACTTCCTGGAACTAAATGACTTCCTGGAACTAAATGACTTCCTGGAACTAAATGACTTCCTGGAACTAAATGACTTCCTGGAACTAAATGACTTCCTGGAACTAAATGACTTCCTGGAACTAAACGACTTCCTGGAACTAAACGACTTCCTGGAACTAAATGACTTCCTGGAACTAAATGACTTCCTGGAACTAAATGACTTCCTGGAACTAAATGACTTCCTGGAACTAAATGACTTCCTGGAACTAAATGACTTCCTGGAACTAAATGACTTCCTGGAACTAAATGACTTCCTGGAACTAAATGACTTCCTGGAACTAAATGACTTCCTGGAACTAAATGACTTCCTGGAACTAAACGACTTCCTGGAACTAAATGACTTCCTGGAACTAAATGACTCGTCATGTTTTTGTTGTAATAGGGCTTAGATCAGTGGTCATCCGTTTAACTGAAACCACTGGCAATGAACACAACCTGTTTGGTGGTAAATATCTGTCTGCACTGACCTGTTTTGGTGGTAAATATATGTCTGCACTGACCTGTTTTGGTGGTAAATATATGTCTGCACTGACCTGTTTTGGTGGTAAATATATGTCTGCACTGACCTGTTTTGGTGGTAAATATGTCTGCACTGACCTGTTTTGGTGGTAAATATCTGATATATGTCTGCACTGACCTGTTTTGGTGGTAAATATCTGATATATGTCTACACGGACCTGTTTTGTGGTAGATCTGATATCGGTCTGCACTGAGCTGTTTGGTGGTACATATATGTCTGCACTGAGCTGTTTGGTGGTACATATCTGTCTGCACTGACCTGTTTTGTGGTAAATATCTGTCTGCACTGAGCTGTTTGGTAGATCTGATATGTCTACACTGAGCTGTTTGGTAGATCTGATATGTCTGCACTGAGATGTTTGGTAGATCTGATATGTCTGCACTGACCTGATTGGTAGATCTGATATGTCTGCACTGAGCTGTTTGGTAGATCTGATATGCCTGCACTGACCTGATTGGTAGATCTGATATGTCTGCACTGAGCTGTTTGGTAGATCTGATATGTCTGCACTGACCTGATTGGTAGATCTGATATGTCTGCACTGAGCTGATTGGTAGATCTGATATGTCTGCACTGAGCTGATTGGTGGTTATTTAGAAGACACAATAGAAGTGAACCATTTGTACATTTCACTCTGCCTGTATTTTTTTATTTTTTTTTATTTAACCTTTATTTAACCAGGTAGGCTAGTTGAGAACACCTTTATTTAACCAGGTAGGCTAGTTGAGAACACCTTTATTTAACCAGGTAGGCTAGTTGAGAACACCTTTATTTAACCAGGTAGGCTAGTTGAGAACACCTTTATTTAACCAGGTAGGCTAGTTGAGAACACCTTTATTTAACCAGGTAGGCTAGTTGAGAACACCTTTATTTAACCAGGTAGGCTAGTTGAGAACACCTTTATTTAACCAGGTAGGCTAGTTGAGAACACCTTTATTTAACCAGGTAGGCTAGTTGAGAACAAGTTCTCATTTGCAACTGCGACCTGGCCAAGATAAAGCATAGCAGTGTGAGCATACAACAAAGAGTTACACATGGAGTAAACAATTAACAAGTCAATAACACAGTAGAAAACGAAGGGGGGGTCTATATACAATGTGTGCAAAAGGCATGAGGAGGTAGGCAAATAATTACAATTTTGCAGATTAACACTGGAGTGATAAAAGATCAGATGGTCATGTACAGGTAGAGATATTGGTGTGCAGAAGAGCAGAAAAGTAAATAAATAAAAACAGTACGGGGATGAGGTAGGTGAAAAGGGTGGGCTATTTACCAATAGACTATGTACAGCTGCAGCGATCGGTTAGCTGCTCAGATAGCTGATGTTTGAAGTTGGTGAGGGAGATGAAAGTCTCCAACTTCAGCGATTTTTGCAATTCGTTCCAGTCACAGGCAGCAGAGTACTGGAACGAAAGGCGGCCAAATGAGGTGTTGGCTTTAGGGATGATCAGTGAGATACACCTGCTGGAGCGCGTGCTACGGATGGGTGTTGCCATCGTGACCAGTGAGCTGAGATAAGGCGGAGCTTTACCTAGCATAGACTTGTAGATGACCTGGAGCCAGTGGGTCTGGCGACGAATATGTAGCGAGGGCCAGCCGACTAGAGCATACAAGTCGCAGTGGTGGGTAGTATAAGGTGCTTTAGTGACAAAACGGATGGCACTGTGATAGACTGCATCCAGTTTGCTGAGTAGAGTGTTGGAAGCCATTTTGTAGATGACATCGCCGAAGTCGAGGATCGGTAGGATAGTCAGTTTTACTAGGGTAAGCTTGGCGGCTTGAGTGAAGGAGGCTTTGTTGCGGAATAGAAAGCCGACTCTTGATTTGATTTTCGATTGGAGATGTTTGATATGAGTCTGGAAGGAGAGTTTGCAGTCTAGCCAGACACCTAGGTACTTATAGACGTCCACATATTCTAGGTCGGAACCATCCAGGGTGGTGATGCTAGTCGGGCATGCAGGTGCAGGCAGCGACCGGTTGAAAAGCATGCATTTGTAACCCGGCCCTTTGCTGTCCCTCGTGTTCACTGTAAATACAGAGGCAGGAACAAAGCCTCACAACCACAATACTGACCCTTTAGTCTTTTATTTGACTGTCTGGAAACAGGAAGACTTCCTGAAGTCTCCAATTAGCCAGAGATGGGCCTGGAAAGTTCTGGTTTAGGTTCAAAATGGCACACTATTCCCTATGGGCCCTGGTCAAAAGTAGTGCACTACATAGGGAGTAGGGTGCAGTTTTGGGACGTAGGTCCGGTCTTGACTCCAACTCTGTAATTAGCAGTGTTCAACTGGAGAGTCTTTGGAGTGCAGCCTCATAGGAGGAAATGGGAACATTTCTGAACTTCTCCTTTAGCCCACACACACACACACACACACACACACACACACACACACGGGCTTCTTGATGAGGTTGTGGTTCTTGGAAGTGGCAGGAAGTCCCTAGGAATAGATTGTGTTTCAAGAGACTACACATATACACACACTGGCACGCATATAGGTCTAAGCAATAAGGCACGAAGGAGTGTTATGAAGCTGGTTGAGAGAATGCCAATCACCCTTTGTGATTGGAGGATAGCTATGAGGGTTATCGAATCACGATCAAATCCTTTGATCTCCTCCAGCTCATTAATGATATAATGTTCATATTTAAAGAGAGAATGTCTAGTGTCTTTGGTAAATGACAGGAGTGGAATGTTAGTCTTGGGTACCAGTCTTCAGCTATCACATCCCCTCTTCCTTACTGATATCCTGGACGCTGCTCGTGGCCTGGATGCTGCTCGTGGCCTGGATGCTGCTCGTGGCCTGGATGCTGCTCGTGGCCTGGATGCTGCTCGTGGCCTGGATGCTGCTCGTGGCCTGGATGCTGCTCGTGGCCTGCTCTGGACGCTGCTCGTGGCCTGCTCTGGACGCTGCTCTGGGCCTGCTCTGGACGCTGCTCTGGGCCTGCTCTGGACGCTGCTCTGGGCCTGCTCTGGACGCTGCTCTGGGCCTGCTCTGGACGCTGCTCTGGGCCTGCTCTGGACGCTGCTCTGGGCCTGCTCTGGGCCTGCTCTGGGCCTGGACGCTGCTCTGGGCCTGCTCTGGGCCTGGACGCTGCTCTGGGCCTGCTATGGGCCTGGACGCTGCTCTGGACGCTGCTCTGGGCCTGCTCTGGGCCTGGACGCTGCTCTGGGCCTGCTCTGGGCCTGGACGCTGCTCATGATGGTGTTCCTGGATGCTTCTTTACAACTGATATTTTTTATATATATATATATATATATTATTCAGCATTGAAGAAAAGTTATTAAAGTCTCCAACACTGCCACATCTGACGAGGGCAGTTTATTTTTACAACTAAAACAGATTCCTTTCCTTGGCCTTTTTAAGGCTTCTCATCTTCTGAAGCCCAAGTTTGTTGAAGTCTCTAATTAACACCTCCGTCCAACTCGGACCCATCCCATCTCGTGCTCCAACTGGGCCACAGTGGGTTGAAACAGCACACCTCAGCCCAGACCAGACCAGACTAAGTCATCCACAAGTTGCCCTTCTGTTACGCAATAAATCTGGATCCAATATGTCTGTCTGTGGGTCAACAGAGTTATTTTCTCCACACTGACTTGCATCCCAAATGGCACACTATTCCCTATATCGTGCACTACTTTTGATAGAGTGCCTAGTCTGTGGTATAGCTACAGGAGGTTACCTCCCTTCTAGTCTGTGGTATAGCTGTTCTCTCTCGCTCTCTCGCTTGCTCTCTCTCTCAATGTGGCTTTATTGGCAAGGGTAACATGTTTAACATCGCCAAAGCAAGTGAAAAGAATAAACAAAAGTGAAATAAACAGTAGAAAGTCAACAGTAAACATTACCCTCACACGTTCCATGTGTTGTAGCGGCGTGCAAATAGTTAAAGTACGAAACAACACATATGGGTTGTATTTACAATGGGGTTTTTGTTCTTCACTGGTTGCCCTTTTCGTGTGGCAACAGGTCACAAATCTTGCTGCTGTGATGTCACACTGTGGTATTTCATCCAATAGATATGGGAGTCTATCAAAATTTAGATTTGTTTTCAAATTCTTTGTGGGTCTGTGTAATCTGAGGGGAAATGTGTCTTTCAACACAAACTCACTTTGTTGAGACAACAGCTCTGCTCTGCGAAGCTCCAGAAGTATGACTTCCCTGACTTCTGCGGAGGCCGTATCAACGTAAATGTTGTACCACCAATGCAGACGTCGGGTTAACCACACAGCCCAGATGCACAGTACACTTCTCTCTCCAGAATGCACTGCTCTCTACTGCCATTTTGTACACATTCATTGTTTCATAACTTTTATGGTGTGAATTGTTTCGCGTTTTTGATTTGTTAGTGTCTATCAATTCCCCCATTACATCACCAGTAGTATATTTACCATTAATTTATATCATTTCTAATCCTGTGTTAATGCATTGGAATAATAATATTGAGTCTTCCCGTTTTTATCATTGTCTGATTGGACAGATTGTTTGCTGAGCACACAACCTATGCTACACTTGTGAGAAGCAACTTTTGGTTTATTTCGTAATTTTTGAAATAGTAAAAAAATAAAAAAATTGGCATTGTCTTTTGTTTTGGAGGGCTCCTGTCAATGTTGAGGAAGGACACACACGCATAGAAGTAGGCCTATAGGCTACCTGGCCTGATTTACACATAGAAGTAGGCCTATAGGCTACCTGGCCTGATTTACACATAGAAGTAGGCCTATAGGCTACCTGGCCTGATTTACACATAGAAGTAGGCCTATAGGCTACCTGGCCTGATTTACACATAGAAGTAGGCCTATAGGCTACCTGGCCTGATTTACACATAGAAGTAGGCCTATGGGCTACCTGGCCTGATTTACACATAGAAGTAGGCCTATAGGCTACCTGGCCTGATTTACACAGAAGTAGGCCTATAGGCTACTTGGCCTGATTTACGCATTGAAGTAGGCCTATAGGCTACCTGGCCTGATTTACACATAGAAGTAGGCCTATAGGCTACCTGGCCTGATTTACACATAGAAGTAGGCCTATAGGCTACCTGGCCTGATTTACACATAGAAGTAGGCCTATAGGCTACCTGGCCTGATTTACACATAGCAGTAGGCCTATAGGCTACCTGGCCTGATTTACACATAGCAGTAGGCCTATAGGCTACCTGGCCTGATTTACACATAGCAGTAGGCCTATAGGCTACCTGGCCTGATTTACACATAGCAGTAGGCCTATAGGCTACCTGGCCTGATTTACACATAGCAGTAGGCCTATAGGCTACCTGGCCTGATTTACACATAGCAGTAGGCCTATAGGCTACCTGGCCTGATTTACACATAGAAGTAGGCCTATAGGCTACCTGGCCTGATTTACACATAGAAGTAGGCCTATAGGCTACCTGGCCTGATTTACACATAGAAGTAGGCCTATAGGCTACCTGGCCTGATTTACACATAGAAGTAGGCCTATAGGCTACTTGGCCTGATTTACGCATTGAAGTAGGCCTATAGGCTACCTGGCCTGATTTACGCATTGAAGTAGGCCTATAGGCTACCTGGCCTGATTTACACATAGCAGTAGGCCTATAGGCTACCTGGCCTGATTTACACATAGCAGTAGGCCTATAGGCTACCTGGCCTGATTTACACAGAAGTAGGCCTATAGGCTACTTGGCCTGATTTACGCATTGAAGTAGGCCTATAGGCTACCTGGCCTGATTTACACATAGAAGTAGGCCTATAGGCTACCTGGCCTGATTTACACATAGAAGTAGGCCTATAGGCTACCTGGCCTGATTTACACACAGAATCAAATCAAATCAAATGTTATTTGTCACATACACATGGTTAGCAGATGTTAATGCGAGTGTAGCGAAATGCTTGTGCTTCTAGTTCCGACAATGCAGTAATAACCAACAAGTAATCTAACTAACAATTCCAAAAAACTACTGTCTTATACACAGTGTAAGGGGATAAAGAATATGTACATAAGGATATATGAATGAGTGATGGTACAGAGCAGCATAGGCAAGATACAGTAGATGATATCGAGTACAGTATGAGTATGTAAACCAAGTGGCATAGTTAAAGTGGCTAGTGATATATTTACATTTCCCATCAATTCCCATTATTAAAGTGGCTGGAGTAGAGTCAGTGTCATTGAGTGTGTTGGCAGTAGCCACTCAATGTTAGTGGTGGCTGTTTAACAGTCTGATGGCCTTGAGATAGAAGCTGTTTTTCAGTCTCTCGGTCCCAGCTTTGATGCACCTGTACTGACCTCGCCTTCTGGATGACAGCGGGGTGAACAGGCAGTGGCTCGGGTGGTTGATGTCCCTGATGATCTTTATGGCCTTCCTGTAGCATCGGGTGGTGTAGGTGTCCTGGAGGGCAGGTAGTTTGCCCCCGGTGATGCGTTGTGCAGACCTCACTACCCTCTGGAGAGCCTTACGGTTGAGGGCGGTGCAGTTGCCATACCAGGCGGTGATACAGCCCGCCAGGATGCTCTCGATTGTGCATCTGTAGAAGTTTGAGTGCTTTTGGTGACAAGCCGAATTTCTTCAGCCTCCTGAGGTTGAAGAGGCGCTGCTGCGCCTTCCTCACGATGCTGTCTGTGTGAGTGGACCAATTCAGTTTGTCTGTGATGTGTATGCCGAGGAACTTAACTTGCTACCCTCTCCACTACTGTTCCATCGATGTGGATGGGGGGGTGTACCCTCTGCTGTTTCCTGAAGTCCACAATCATCTCCTTAGTTTTGTTGACGTTGAGTGTGAGGTTATTTTCCTGACACCACACTCCGAGGGCCCTCACCTCCTCCCTGTAGGCCGTCTCGTCGTTGTTGGTAATCAAGCCTATTACTGTTGTGTCGTCCGCAAACTTGATGATTGAGTTGGAGGCGTGCGTGGCCACGCAGTCGTGGGTGAACAGGGAGTACAGGAGAGGGCTCAGAACGCACCCTTGTGGGGCCCCAGTGTTGAGGATCAGCGGGGAGGAGATGTTGTTGCCTACCCTCACCACCTGGGGGCGGACCGTCAGGAAGTCCAGTACCCAGTTGCACAGGGCGGGGTCGAGACCCAGGGTCTCGAGCTTGATGACGAGCTTGGAGGGTACTATGGTGTTGAATGCCGAGCTGTAGTCGATGAACAGCATTCTCACATAGGTATTCCTCTTGTCCAGATGGGTTAGGGCAGTGTGCAGTGTGGTTGAGATTGCATCGTCTGTGGACCTATTTGGGCGGTAAGCAAATTGGAGTGGGTCTAGGGTGTCAGGTAGGGTGGAGGTGATATGGTCCTTGACTAGTCTCTCAAAGCACTTCATGATGACGGATGTGAGTGCTACGGGGCGGTAGTCGTTTAGCTCAGTTACCTTAGCTTTCTTGGGAACAGGAACAATGGTGGCCCTCTTGAAGCATGTGGGAACAGCAGACTGGTATAGGGATTGATTGAATATGTCCGTAAACACACCGGCCAGCTGGTCTGCGCATGCTCTGAGGGCGCGGCTGGGGATGCCGTCTGGGCCTGCAGCCTTGCGAGGGTTAACACGTTTAAATGTCTTACTCACTTCGGCTGCAGTGAAGGAGAGACCGCATGTTTTCGTTGCAGGCCGTGTCAGTGGTACTGTATTGTCCTCAAAGCGGGCAAAAAAGTTATTTAGTCTGCCTGGGAGCAAGACATCCTGGTCCGTGACTGGGCTGGGTTTCTTCATGTAGTCCGTGATTGACTGTAGACCCTGCCACATGCCTCTTGTGTCTGAGCCGTTGAATTGAGATTCTACTTTGTCTCTGTACTGGCACTTAGCTTGTTTGATAGCCTTGCGGAGGGAATAGCTGCACTGTTTGTATTCAGTCATGTTACCAGACACCTTGCCCTGATTAAAAGCAGTGGTTCACACCTTCAGTTTCATGCGAATGCTGCCATCAATCCACGGTTTCTGGTTAGGGAATGTTTTAATTGTTGCTATGCGAACGACATCTTCAACGCACGTTCTAATGAACTCGCACACCGAATCAGCGTATACGTCAATGTTGTTGTCTGACGCAATACGAAACATCTCCCAGTCCACGTGATGGAAGCAGTCTTGGAGTGTGGAGTCAGCTTGGTCGGACCAGCGTTGGACAGACCTCAGCGTGGGAGCTTCTTGTTTTAGTTTCTGTCTGTAGGCAGGGATCAACAAAATGGAGTCGTGGTCAGCTTTTCCGAAAGGGGGGCGGGGCAGGGCCTTATATGCGTCGCGGAAGTTAGAGTAACAATGATCCAGGGTCTTTCCACCCCTGGTTGCGCAATCGATATGCTGATAAAATTTAGGGAGTCTGGTTTTCAGATTAGCCTTGTTAAAATCCCCAGCTAGAAGTAGGCCTATGGGCTACCTGGCCTGATTTACACATAGAAGTAGGCCTATAGTCTACCTGGCCTGTGCAAAAATGTAGGCAAATAAATGTGCCCCTTTTGTGGATCTGATAGTGTTTGATTGGCTTAACTCGCCACCACTAATGACCTGTGGAGATTCTCAAAATAATGTTTTCCTCACCTCCAAACAACAAACAAATCATCCATTGAGAAGTACAATAGTTCCTAGGACTATTTTTAGAAGTTTAGTTTTATCTGATTACTTCTTATCAGTGCTTGACTTGGACTGAAATAGGTTCCAGTACTCATTCTGGGTGCCGGAACTCCTCAATACTAATATTCTATAAGAAGAACCGGAGCTCAAGCAGTAGAACGTGTGAGGTGTCAGTACTCAGTTCCAGTGAGCTCCTGCCCAAGTCGAGCACTGCTTCTTATCTCTTGTGCAAATAGTCTACAGCTGTGTCTGTCCCGAGCTCACTGGTGGGGAAACTCTCTGAGGGCCCAGAATATTTGACACAATGTTGCAAGTTCGCTAGTGCAAGCTTCTGGCCTGAACCAAGTTAATATTTGATACAATGTTGCCAGTTCGCTAGTGCAAGCTTCTGGCCTGACCCAAGTTAATAGTTGATACAATGTTGCCAGTTCGCTAGTGCAAGCTTCTGGCCTGACCCAAGTTAATAGTTGACACAATGTTGCCAGTTCGCTAGTGCAAGCTTCTGGCCTGACCCAAGTTAATATTTGATACAATGTTGCCAGTTCGCTAGTGCAAGCTTCTGGCCTGACCCAAGTTAATAGTTGATACAATGTTGCCAGTTCGCTAGTGCAAGCTTCTGGCCTGACCCAAGTTAATAGTTGATACAATGTTGCCAGTTCGCTAGTGCAAGCTTCTGGCCTGACCCAAGTTAATAGTTGACACAATGTTGCCAGTTCGCTAGTGCAAGCTTCTGGCCTGACCCAAGTTAATAGTTGACACAATGTTGCCAGTTCGCTAGTGCAAGCTTCTGGCCTGACCCAAGTTAATAGTTGATACAATGTTGCCAGTTCGCTAGTGCAAGCTTCTGGCCTGACCCAAGTTAATAGTTGATACAATGTTGCCAGTTCGCTAGTGCAAGCTTCTGGCCTGACCCAAGTTAATAGTTGATACAATGTTGCCAGTTCGCTAGTGCAAGCTTCTGGCCTGACCCAAGTTAATAGTTGACACAATGTTGCCAGTTCGCTAGTGCAAGCTTCTGGCCTGACCCAAGTTAATAGTTGACACAATGTTGCCAGTTCGCTAGTGCAAGCTTCTGGCCTGACCCAAGTTAATAGTTGATACAAGGTTTCGAGTTTGGCTACACGTGGCCTGTCTGCAACAAGGTGATTTTATAGGATATTCATTTTATTTCTGGATATTTTCGAGCTGCTTACTGCAATGTTTTTATTTGTTGGCTTTATGTAGACCATTTTGACATGGATGGCAATAGAAGTTACTTTTTAGGTTTTATAATTTTGATTAACTACATTTTTTTATTTTACAAGGTAAGTTGACTGAGAACACGTTCTCATTTACAGCAACAACCTGGGGAATAGTTACAGGGGAGAGGAGGGGGATGAATGAGCCAATTGTAAACTGGGGATTATTAGGTGACCATAATGGTTTGAGGGCCAGATTGGGAATTTAGCCAGGACACCGGGGTTAACACCCCTACTCTTACGATAAGTGCCATGGGATCTTTAATGACCATAGAGAGTCAGGACATTCGTTTTAACGTCCCATCCGAAAGACAGCACCTTACACAGGGCAGTATCATTATTTTAGACCAGAGGAATGAGTGCCTCCTACTGGCCCTCTCCAACACCACTTCCAGCAGCATCTAGTCTCCCATCCAGGGACCAACCCTGCTCAGCTTCAGAAGCAAGCCAGCAGTGGTATGCAGGATGGTAATGCTGCTGGATCTAAATAATTTTGAGATTATTATCAATTAAACTGTTTCACGGAAATGTGAATATAAAAACCATAACTGGCACATAGATGGGTAGAGATGGTAAGATATATTCAACATGAGAAAGGTTGCTGGTGTTACAGCAATGGCAGAATCTGAGAGCCAGCAGGAGCAGGAGGTGAATATTTGGGTCAGGTTTAAAAAAAAAAAAATTTGCTTGATTTCTGGCGCCCTCTTGAGGCATTTGTCATATTTCATCAAACCGTAAACTTAAAGCATCAGACAAGCTCACATACATAGGTATGGAACAATACACGTAAAAACATTTCGACCAATCGATTGGTCCAAAGAACAGATTACTTTTGGTCGACCAAGATTATTATTTTTTGTCGGGGACAGCCCTACTCCTCCCACAGTCACGATACTGTAGCTGTTGAAACATCTCAGAGGCTCTGAGGATGGAGGAGGATATGACCTCAGAGAGGCTCTGATGCTGGGGGGTGAGGAGGATATGGGCAGGGGTGAGGAAGGGTTGGGGAGGGGGTTAGTGAGTAAGGTAAGACCCTCAAGCTCCTGGAGGATACCCATTCACTTCAGAGACAGACAGACGGGCCTGCTCTCTCCCTTGCCTAAATCACCAATGTTATGTGTTGTCAGGTCTGGTATACGTCTGTTTATGTCTGGGTATAAACAGTACGCAGCCCCGGTCCATTTACCAGGCCATCCATCTCCCTCCATAGTACCCCCACCGGACTGGTGATGGCACCCCAGAGAGGGCACTCAGACAGGGGACCCATGACCTCTGCTGCTGGGATATGGAGTGAAAACACCATGGAGTGTTTTAACAGGGGTTAACTGCAGGGACATCTCTTCAAGGAGTATTCCTGGGTTGTTTTAAGGAATCTGTTTATAGTAACTGAAAGTGAGACGCTGTCTCTCGCCCACGTTAACTCTTTCTCTTTCCCTCTACCTACCCCCCCCCCCTCTCTCTCTCTCTCTTTACCTCTCTCTCTCTTTACCTCTCTCTCTCTTTACCTCTCTCTCTCTCTTTACCTCTCTCTCTCTCTTTACCTCTCTCTCTCTCTTTACCTCTCTCTCTCTTTATACCTCTCTCTCTCTTTATCTCTCTCTCTTTACCTCTCTCTCTCATCTCTCTCTTTATCTCTCTCTCTCTTTACCTCTCTCTCTCTCAATTCAATTTAAGAGATTTATTGGCATGGGTAACATATACTGTATGTAGATAATAAACAAAAGTGAAATAAACAAAGATTAACAGTAAACATTACACTCACAGAAGTTCCAAAATAATAAATTAATTTCAAATGTCAAATGTGCAAATAAGTACAAAAGGGACAATGTCTTTCTCTCTCTCTCTCTCTCTCTCTGCCCTGAGAGTGGACGGAATAGTATTTTATAAACACTATAAATGTCACATAGCTAGACAGGAAACATCCTCATGTCTTCTCATATATCTCTGTGTGCCTCCCAAATGGAAGTTTATTCAAATCAAATGTATTTATAAAGCCCTTTGTACATCAGCTGATATCTCAAAGTGCTGTACAGAAACCCAGCCTAAAACCCCAAACAGCAAGCAATGCAGGTGTAGAAGCACGGTGGCTAGGAAAAACTCCCTAGAAAGGCCAGAACTTAGGAAGAAACCTAGAGAGGAACCAGGCTATGAGGGGTGGCCAGTCCTCTTCTGGCTGTGCCGGGTGGAGATTCTAACAGAACATGGCCAAGATGTTCAAATGTTCATAAATGACCAGCATGGTCAAATAATAATAATCACAGTAGTTGTCGAGGGTGCAGCAAGTCAGCACCTCAGGAGTAAATGTCAGTTGGCTTTTCATAGCTGATCATTGAGAGTATCTCTACCGCTCCTGCTGTCTCTAGAGAGTTGAAAACAACAGCAGGTCTGGGACAGGTAGCATGTCCGGTGAACAGGTCAGGGTTTCATAGCCGCAGGCAGAACAGTTGCAACTGGAGCAGCAGCACAGCCAGGTGGACTGGGGACAGCAAGGAGTCATCATGCCAGGTGGTCCTATTCCCTACTGTATACAGTATAGAGCAGGACTCTAGTACACGAGTCCTGCTCTATACTGTAGGGACCTGTCCCCTCTATAGGACACTAGACTGTGGTAACAAAGAGAACAACATTATGATGTCATCATTATCATCATATGTGATTGGCTATGATTATACATGCTAATAAGACAATTAGAATATTCCACCAGATTGGTTTAGGATCAGCTGGGTAGTATTTTCCAACAGACTACTACACTGTTTGTATCCCAATCCAGACACACTGTAGTGATTGTCGATGCGGATGATTCTCAACTTCCTGTGTACAACATCGAGGCTAATTCCTGGCAACGTTTCTTAATGGCAAGAGTTTTTTTTCTGATTAAAAAACACTCAAACAAAAAGCGAGAAAAAAACGAAAGCGCACAGTTCTGTCAGGCTACAGAAACTAAACACAAAACAAGATCCCACAAACTCTGGTGGAAAACAGGCTGCCTAAGTATCATTCCCAATCAGAGACAACGATAGACAGCTGTCCCTAATGGGGAACCAATAACCGGCCAACAAAAGAAATGGAAAACACAGAATTTCCCACTCGAGTCACACCCTGACCGAACCAAATATAGAGAATAATAAGGATTTCTAAGGTCAGGGCGTGACAGGTATGGTGCCGTTTAAACACAGTGACAGATTTAACCAGGCATCCTGTTGGTTTGCAGCCATCGATATGGTACCATTAAAACACAGTGACAGATTTAACCAGGCATCCTGCCAGCGATATGGTACCATTAAAACACAGTGACAGATTTAACCAGGCATCCTGCCAGCGATATGGTACCATTAAAACACAGTGACAGATTTAACCAGGCATCCTGTTGGTTTGCAGCCAGCGATATGGTACCATTAAAACACAGTGACAGATTTAACCAGCCTCCCTGTTCGTTTCTTAACTGTTGAGTTTTTCAAACCTTCGACCACCCAGAGATACGTATGTTTTTACTAAATTCTGATTCTTGGAAGTTAAAAGCCATTGTAGTGAGTCGTCTTGTAGTGAGTTGTAAACATCTAAAGCTCATCGGAATTCCTGCAATTCCTTGTTTCTCTGTGGTCTGGGGTAAACAGACCTGATCTCGTGTGTGTGTGACCTGGTCGTGCTGTGTTTTTAAGCACTGTTAAAGGCACAATCTGGGATATTTCCTACTGGCCATTTGCTGAAAGGTCAGGCAGCCTGTGCTGATCTGCTGCAGAGGCCAGATCCTGACTCTCCCCTCTCCCCATGTGTGCACTAGTTCAGTCCACATCAAGTGTTTTTAAAAGCATTGGGTTGAAATAGGAATTAAAATATACTAGACTTAATATGAATTCCAAGACAATGCTTTTTACATACTTGAGGGGTAGTGAACAAGTGTACACTTGGAGGATAAGGAATGAGTGCACTACCTCCTTGAGAGGTAGTGAACAAGTACAGGAGATGATTCAGAATTAGGCTACAGGGTTTCTATCAGTCTACCTCAGCCTGCCTGACTGAGGTAGGCTGACAGCTAAACCAGGCAGTCAGCTACACCAGCCAGACATCTAAACCAGGCAGTCAGCCACACAGGCCAGACAGATAAACCAGGCAGTCAGCCACACAGGCCAGACAGATAACCAGGCAGTCAGCCACACAGGCCATATCGATAAACCAGGCAGTCAGCCACACAGGCCAGACAGATAAACCAGGCAGTCAGCCACACAGGCCAGACAGATAAACCAGGCAGTCAGCCACACAGGCCAGACAGATAAACCAGGCAGTCAGCCACACAGGCCAGACAGATAAACCAGGCAGTCAGCCACACAGCCCAGACAGATAAACCAGGCAGTCAGCGACACAGCCCAGACAGATAAATGAGGCAGTCACCCACACAGGCCAGACAGCTAAACCAGGCAGTCAGCCACACAGGTCATATCGATAAACCAGGCAGTCAGCCACACAGGCCAGACAGATAAACCAGGCAGTCAGCCACACAGGCCATATCGATAAACCAGGCAGTCAGCCACACGGGCCAGACAGATAAACCAGGCAGTCAGCCACACGGGCCAGACAGATAAACCAGGCAGTCAGCCACACGGGCCAGACAGATAAACCAGGCAGTCAGCCACACGGGCCAGACAGATAAACCAGGCAGTCAGCCACACGGGCCAGACAGATAAACCAGGCTACATCTGAGGCAGCTCTGTATATGTTTTTACTCAATATACTGTCCATTTGAACATCTACTCCCAGGAAAGCAGAGTGGCAATTGTTACTGACTCGATAAACACAAGTGCAGTTGGTAAACTTTCTTGACTTGGACATAATGTTTACCAACACATTTAAACAGCTGCTCCTAGCGAATATATTAAGAGTTTAGGATTGTTCAGAATGAGTACAGGTGACTGACGTTTCGACATCCAAGCAGACGTCTTCTTCAGAGCGTAGAAACAGTCAGTCAGAGCGTAGAGACAGTCAGTCAGAGCGTAGCGACAGTCAGTCAGAGCGTAGAGACAGTCAGTCACCTGTACTCATCCTGAACGATGGAATAAAGTGAGCTGAATTATTCTCTGCCTTTGTTGTTGTTGTGTTCCAACTCCTTTCTGCCTTGAATCAGTTTCTTGGTCAACCCCTTTTCATGGTTTTTGTCATTGCTTTCCAGCGCCCCTCCTTTCCAGCGTTTGCTGAAGCCAAGATCCACCTGAACTCTTATCTACCAAAAACAGATTCATTATATAATGTTGATTTAATTCTCCACGACATTGTCATTCACCTGATAAGACGAGATGTGAAGAAAAATAATAATAACTTTGTTAATGTATGATAGGGGCCCCCGGGTCGCCAGTTTTCCTGGAAGGGGGTCCCTGGTTACAAAAGAGTTGAAGCTCCCTGATGTAGAGACACGGCCTGGGAGGGAATCATGTCTTCTTCTCCCCTGATGTAGAGACACGGCCTGGGAGGGAATCATGTCTTCTTCTCCCCTGATGTAGAGACACGGCCTGGGAGGGAATCATGTCTTCTTCTCCCCTGATGTAGAGACACGGCCTGGGAGGGAATCATGTCTTCTTCTCCCCTGATGTAGAGACACGGCCTGGGAGGGAATCATGTCTTCTTCTCCCCTGATGTAGAGACACGGCCTGGGAGGGAATCATGTCTTCTTCTCCCCTGATGTAGAGACACGGCCTGGGAGGGAATCATGTCTTCTTCTCCCCTGATGTAGAGACACGGCCTGGGAGGGAATCATGTCTTCTTCTCCCCTGATGTAGAGACACGGCCTGGGAGGGAATCATGTCTTCTTCTCCCCTGATGTAGAGACACGGCCTGGGAGGGAATCATGTCTTCTTCTCCCCTGATGTAGAGACACGGCCTGGGAGGGAATCATGTCTTCTTCTCCCCTGATGTAGAGACACGGCCTGGGAGGGAATCATGTCTTCTTCTCCCCTGATGTAGAGACACGGCCTGGGAGGGAATCATGTCTTCTTCTACCCTTGACTGTAGCAGAGCTGTGATTCCCTCCTTGAGAGGCAGAGTGAGGATAAAGAGCTCTCTGTGCTCTGGGGAGAGGTGGAGTAGAGGGGAAGGGGGGGTTGAGATAGCCTTATAATGTTTACCTAATGCCCCACACATCCCGGCCCGGTCACGCACTGACGAGTTCAGCAAACATCCTGGCACTTCCTCCTCCGCTCTGAGCCTCCTCCTCCTCCTCTTCCTCCTCCGCTCTGAGCCTCCTCCTCCTCCTCTTCCTCCTCCGCTCTGAGCCTCCTTCCTCCTCCTCCTCCGCTCTGAGCCTCCCTCCTCCTCCTCTTCCTCCTCCTCCTCCGCTCTGAGCCTCCTCCTCCTCCTCCTCCTCCTCTTCCTCCTCCGCTCTGAGCCTCCTTCCTCCTCCTCCGCTCTGAGCCTCCTTCCTCCTCCTCCTCCTCCTCCGCTCTGAGCCTCCTTCCTTCTCCTTTTACCCCTGGCTTGTGTCACAAATGGCCCCCTATTCCTGCCACGTCGACTCCTCCTGCTCCTCCCCTCCGGCGTTCGACATCGCCTGATTACTAACACCTGTAGATCATCATTACGCACACCTGGCACTCATCATTACGCACACCTGGCACTCATCATTACGCACACCTGGCACTCATCATGATTCACACCTGTAGATCATCATGATTCACACCTGTAGATCATCATGATTCACACCTGTAGATCATCATGATTCACACCTGTAGATCATCATGATTCACACCTGTAGATCATCATGATTCACACCTGTAGATCATCATGATTCACACCTGTAGATCATCATGATTCACACCTGTAGATCATCATGATTCACACCTGTAGATCATCATGATTCACACCTGTAGATCATCATGATTCACACCTGTAGATCATCATGATTCACACCTGTAGATCATCATGATTCACACCTGTAGATCATCATGATTCACACCTGTAGATCATCATGATTCACACCTGTAGATCATCATGATTCACACCTGTAGACCATCATCATCATGGACCAAATTACCTCCCCTTTATCTGTCGCTCCACGACCTCCCCTTTATCTGTCCCTCCCTTACGTTCACTCCTCAGTCAGTATTGTCCCTGTGTTAATACCTATACCTCCCCTTTAACGCTGTCTCGTTTGTTGTTCTATTCAACAATAGAACCTGCTTCTCGACTCACAGCGTCTCATTTCCCTATATAGTGGCCATGCGCTGGTCAACAGTAGTGCACTATATAGGGAATAGGGCGCTGGTCAACAGTAGTGCACTATATAGGGAATAGTGTGTTATTTGGGACGCAGAGATAAACAGGCCGCGACTGGCCCTGAACCTCATGAATGGGACCGACATTTGATTTGTGTATCTGAAGACGCTCGAACGATGTTACTGGATGGTGTTGGTCATCTGGATGGATGGTGTTGGTTAATGTGAATGTCATCACAGAGCAGAGAGAGAGAGAGAGAACAGTAGCATGACAGTGGTTTGGTATAGGTCCACCTTAGTCTGTACGGTGAGTGACTGTTTGGTATAGGGCCACCTTAGTCTGTACGGTGAGTGACCTGTTTGGTATAGGGCCACCTTAGTCTGTACGGTGAGTGACTGTTTGGTATAGGGCCACCTTAGTCTGTACGGTGAGTGACTGTTTGGTATAGGTCCACCTTAGTCTGTACGGTGAGTGACTGTTTGGTATAGGGCCACCTTAGTCTGTACGGTGAGTGACTGTTTGGTATAGGGCCACCTTAGTCTGTACGGTGAGTGACTGTTTGGTATAGGGCCACCTTAGTCTGTACGGTGGGTGACTGTTTGGTATAGGTCCACCTTAGTCTGTACGGTGAGTGACTGTTTGATATAGGGCCACCTTAGTCTGTACGGTGAGTGACCTGTTTGGTATAGGGCCACCTTAGTCTGTACGGTGAGTGACCTGTTTGGTATAGGACCACCTTAGTCTGTACGGTGAGTGACTGTTTGGTATAGGGCCACCTTAGTCTGTACGGTGAGTGACTGTTTGGTATAGGGCCACCTTAGTCTGTACGGTGAGTGACTGTTTGGTATAGGGCCACCTTAGTCTGTACGGTGAGTGACCTGTTTGGTATAAGGCCACCTTAGTCTGTACGGTGAGTGACTGTTTGGTATAGGGCCACCTTAGTCTGTACGGTGGGTGACCTGTTTGGTATAGGGCCACCTTAGTCTGTACGGTGAGTGACTGTTTGGTATAGGGCCACCTTAGTTTGTACGGTGAGTGACTGTTTGGTATAGGGCCACCTTAGTCTGTACGGTGGGTGACTGTTTGGTATAGGTCCACCTTAGTCTGTACGGTGAGTGACTGTTTGATATAGGGCCACCTTAGTCTGTACGGTGAGTGACCTGTTTGGTATAGGGCCACCTTAGTCTGTACGGTGAGTGACCTGTTTGGTATAGGACCACCTTAGTCTGTACGGTGAGTGACTGTTTGGTATAGGGCCACCTTAGTCTGTACGGTGAGTGACTGTTTGGTATAGGGCCACCTTAGTCTGTACGGTGAGTGACTGTTTGGTATAGGGCCACCTTAGTCTGTACGGTGAGTGACTGTTTGGTATCCTCGCTCGTCATCTTTCAATGCGGAAGGATGCCACTGGGTAAACAGCGACCACAGAATTTCAATTCGAGCTCTCAGCCTGAATCTTATGAATGGACCAATGACTGTTTTTAAATAAGGAATGGTCTGATCACACTGAATGGGATATCAGTGCTCTGAATGTCTTCGCAGAGCAAAGAGAGGGCAATAGAGAGAGAGGGGGTAATAGAGAGAGAGAGGGGGTAATAGAGAGAGAGAGAGGGGGTAATAGAGAGAGAGAGGGGGTAATAGAGAGAGAGAGGGGGTAATAGAGAGAGAGAGAGAGAGGGCAAGAGAGAGAGAGAGAGGGCAATAGAGAGAGAGAGAGGGCAATAGAGAGAGAGAGAGGGCAATAGAGAGAGAGAGAGGGTAATAGAGAGAGAGAGAGGGTAATAGAGAGAGAGAGAGGGCAATAGAGAGAGAGAGAGGGCAATAGAGAGAGAGGGCAATAGAGAGAGAGAGAGAGAGAGAGAGGGAGCGGGCAATAGAGAGAGAGGGGGCAATAGAGAGAGAGAGAGGGCAATAGAGAGAGAGAGAGAGAGGGGGCAATAGAGAGAGAGAGGGAGGAGAGGGGGCAATAGAGAGAGAGAGAGGGTAATAGAGAGAGAGAGAGGGTAATAGAGAGAGAGAGGGGCAATAGAGAGAGAGAGAGAGAGAGAGGGAGCGGGCAATAGAGAGAGAGAGAGGGTAATAGAGAGAGAGAGAGGGCAATAGAGAGAGAGAGAGGGCAATAGAGAGAGAGAGAGGGCAATAGAGAGAGAGAGAGGGTAATAGAGAGAGAGAGAGGGTAATAGAGAGAGAGAGGGCAATAGAGAGAGAGGGCATAGAGAGAGAGAGAGAGAGAGAGAGGGAGCGGGCAATAGAGAGAGAGAGAGAGAGGGCAATAGAGAGAGAGAGAGGGCAATAGAGAGAGAGAGAGGGTAATAGAGAGAGAGAGGGCAATAGAGAGAGAGGGCAATAGAGAGAGAGAGAGAGAGGGAGCGGGCAATAGAGAGAGAGAGAGGGTAATAGAGAGAGAGAGAGGGCAATAGAGAGAGAGAGAGGGCAATAGAGAGAGAGAGAGGGCAATAGAGAGAGAGAGAGGGTAATAGAGAGAGAGAGAGGGTAATAGAGAGAGAGAGGGCAATAGAGAGAGAGGGCAATAGAGAGAGAGAGAGAGAGGGAGCGGGCAATAGAGAGAGAGAGAGAGAGGGCAATAGAGAGAGAGAGAGAGGGCAATAGAGAGAGAGAGAGGGCAATAGAGAGAGAGAGAGAGAGAGAGAGAGGGGGCAATAGAGAGAGAGAGGGAGAGAGAGGGGGCAATAGAGAGAGAGAGGGAGAGAGAGGGGGCAATAGAGAGAGAGGGCAATAGAGAGGGAGGGAAATGGAGAGAGGGGGGGCAATGAGAGAGGGGGCAATAGAGAGAGAGAGAGGGGCCAATAGAGAGAGAGACCTGTTGTATTCGGCATTTCACTAAGGTCTACCTACACCTGTTGTATTCGGCATTTCACTAAGGTCTACCTACACCTGTTGTATTCGGCATTTCACTAAGGTCTACCTACACCTGTTGTATTCGGCGCATGTGACAAATAAAATTGTATTTTATTTGGTCGGTACCTAGTGAACTTAATATTCTGTATTTTGTCATATGGTTCCCTGACAGGTTCAATAAGAACGGCATCGATCTGAACAGGAACTTCCCAGATGCCTTCTCTAAGAAGGAGAGTGGAATGAGAGAGATGGAGGTGAGAGCCATTATGGACTGGCTGAAGACTGAGAGCTTCGTCCTGTCGGCCAACCTGCACGGTGGGGCTGTGGTGGCCAGCTACCCCTACGACAACAGCAATGGAGGTACTTTACACCATCACACACAGAGAGAGAGGCTGAGTGATCCCAATTTATTTATTTTATTTTACCTTTATTTAATATAGAGACTACTAGAATGACTAGAGTAACAACAGGTGTCTAATATAGAGACTACTAGAATGACCACAGAGTAACAACAGTTGTCTAATATAGAGACTACTAGACTGACTACAGAGTAACAACAGGTTTCTAATATAGAGACTACTAGAATGACTACAGAGTAACAACAGGGGTCTAATATAGAGACTACTTGACTGACTACAGAGTAGAGTAACAACAGGTGTCTAATATAGAGACTACTAGAATGACTACAGAGTAGAGTAACAACAGGTGTCTAATATAGAGACTACTAGACTGACTACAGAGTAACAACATGTGTCTAATATAGAGACTACTAGAATGACTACAGAGTAACAACATGTGTCTAATATAGAGACTACTAGAATGACTACAGAGTAACAACAGGTGTCTAATATAGAGACTACTAGTCTGACTACAGAGCAGAGTAACAACAGGTGTCTAATATAGAGACTACTAGTCTGACTACAGAGCAGAGTAACAACAGGTGTCTAATATAGAGACTACTAGTCTGACTACAGAGCAGAGTAACAACAGGTGTCTAATATAGAGACTACTAGACTGACTACAGAGTAGAGTAACAACAGGTGTCTAATATAGAGACTACTAGAATGATTACAGAGTAGAGTAACAACAGGTGTCTAATATAGAGACTACTAGAATGACTACAGAGTAACAACATGTGTCTAATATAGAGACTACTAGAATGACTACAGAGTAACAACAGTTGTCTAGTATAGAGACTACTAGAATGACTACAGAGTAACAACATGTCTAGTATAGAGACTACTAGAATGACTACAGAGTAACAACATGTCTAATATAGAGACTACTAGAATGACCACAGAGTAACAACAGTTGTCGAATATAGAGACTACTAGAATGACCACAAAGTAACAACAGTTGTCTAATATAGAGACTACTAGAATGACTACAGAGTAACAACAGTTGTCTAATATAGAGACTACTAGAATGACTACAGAGTAACAACAGGTGTCTAATATAGAGACTACTAGAATGACTACAGAGTAACAACAGGTGTCTAATATAGAGACTACTAGAATGACTACAGAGTAACAACAGGTGTCCCTGTCAAGAGATCAATAGATCAACCAATCAGTCAATCACATCAATATTGGTTATGTCTCCATTGTGTCCCAAATAGCCCAGGGCATTGGTCTAAAGTAGTACACTATATAGGGAATAGGGCTCTGGTCTAAAGTAGTGTACTATATAGGGAATAGGGTCCTGATCAAAAATAGTGCACTATATAGGGAATAGGGCTCTGGTCTAAAGTAGTGTACTATATAGGGAATAGGGCTCTGGTTTATAGTAGTGTACTATATAGGGAATTGGGCTCTGGTCTAAAGTAGTGTACTATATAGGGAATAGGGCTCTGGTCTAAAGTAGTGCACTATATAGGGAATAGGGCTCTGGTCTAAAGTAGTGTACTATATAGGGAACAGGTTGACGTGTTGTGTTGTCACACAGGTAGTGAGCTGCAGAGTGGATCCAGTGTTGCCCCCGACAACGACGTGTTGATCCAGCTGGCTAAGACCTACTCCTACACCCACAGCCAGATGCACAAGGGAGACCACTGTTACGACTCCAAGGACTTTAAGGAGGGCATCACCAACGGTTACTACTGGTACCCTCTACCAGGTCAGTCAGTAAATCTATCAGTTTACAGATCTGGGGTAATAGTTAAGGGTGTTGGGTTGACAGTCGCAAGCTCCCCTCCCCCCCCTCCCCCGGGTTCAAAGTTCAAACCACGGGACTAATACTAGAGGTCACGCGTACGGTCGTGTTGTGAAAATTAATGTTTGTGTCATTCTCAAAACTTTTGACCACGACTGTACACACATGACCTTTCGCTGGGTCAACTTGTCCGTGTTGTCATCAACCCTGGAGATATTGGGTTAAGATTTAGCAGAGTTGATGTCTGAGTTGATGTCTCCCACTGATGTCAATGGGAGATTTATGTAAATGTTCCGGGGTGTTCCGCATCATCTCAGTGTAGAATACATATAGAACTGCACCATTATGGCTCTAGTCTGGTTCAGTTTCATGTTTTTCTATCCGTTTCCTAGAAACTGGTCTAATAGACGACAGTGACTGGTGCAGTGACGAGCACCATTATGGCTCTAGTCTGGCTCAGTTTCATGTTTTTCTATCCGTTTCCTAGAAACTGGTCTAATAGACGACAGTGACTGGTGCAGTGACGAGCACCATTATGGCTCTAGTCTGGCTCAGTTTCATGTTTTTCTATCCGTTTCCTAGGATACTGGTCTAATAGACTACAGTGACGAGCACCATTATGGCTCTAGTCTGGTTCAGTTTCATGTTTTTCTATCCGTTTCCTAGGATACTGGTCTAATAGACGACAGTGACTGGTGCAGTGACGAGCACCATTATGGCTCTAGTCTGGCTCAGTTTCATGTTTTTCTATCCGTTTCCTAGGATACTGGTCCAATAGACTACAGTGACTGGTGCAGTGACGAGCACCATTATGGCTCCAGTCTGGCTCAGTTTCATGTTTTTCTATCCGTTTCCTAGGATACTGGTCTAATAGACTACAGTGACGAGCACCATTATGGCTCTAGTCTGGCTCAGTTTCATGTTTTTCTATCCGTTTCCTAGGAGGGATGCAGGACTATAACTACGTGTGGGGCCAGTGTCTAGAGATCACCTTGGAGCTGTCCTGTTGTAAATACCCTCCAGAGAGTGATCTGCCTGGGCTCTGGGACGCCAACCGGGCCGCGCTGCTGGCATACATGCAACAGGTCCATCTGGGTAAGTACCACGCTGTCTATCGTGGGTCAGTACGATGCTGTCTGTCGTGGGTCAGTACCACGCTGTCTGTCGTGGGTTAGTACCACGCTGTCTGTCGTGGGTCAGTACCACGCTGTCTGTCGTGGGTCTGTACCACGCTGTCTGTTGTTGGGTTAGTACCACGCTGTCTGTCGTGGGTTAGTACCACGCTGTCTATCGTGGGTCAGTACCACTCTGTCTGTCGTGGGTCAGTACCACGCTGTCTGTCGTGGGTCAGTACCACGCTGTCTGTCGTGGGTCAGTACCACGCTGTCTATCGTGGGTCAGTACCACGCTGTCTGTCGTGGGTCAGTACCATGCTGTCTGTCGTGGGTTAGTACCGCGCTGTCTGTCCTGGGTCAGTACCACGCTGTCTATCGTGGGTTAGTACCACGCTGTCTATCGTGGGTTAGTACCACGCTGTCTATCGTGGGTTAGTACCACGCTGTCTATCGTGGGTTAGTACCACGCTGTCTATCGTGGGTTAGTACCGCGTTGTCTGTCGTTGGTTAGTACCACGCTGTCTATCGTGGGTTAGTACCACGCTGTCTGTCGTTGGTTAGTACCACGCTGTCTGTCGCGGGTCAGTACCACGCTGTCTATCACGGGTTAGTACCATGCTGTCTGTCATGGGTTAGTACCACCCCACGCTGTCTGTCCTGGGTTAGTACCATGCTGTCTGTCGTGGGTTAGTATCAGGCTGTCTCTGTCGTGGGTTAGTACCACGCTATCTGCCGCGGGTTAGTACCACGCTGTCTGTTGTGGGTTAGTACCATGCTGTCTGTTGTGGGTTAGTACCACGCTGTCTGTTGTGGGTTAGTACCACGCTGTCTATCACGGGTTAGTACCACGCTGTCTGCCGCGGGTTAGTACCACGCTGTCTATCACGGGTTAGTACCACGCTGTCTGTCGTGGGTCAGTACCACGCTGTTTGTTGTGGGTTAGTACCATGCTATCTGCCGCGAGTTAGTACCACGCTGTCTGTCGCGGGTTAGTACCACGCTGTCTTTTGTGGGTCAGTACCATGCTGTCTATCGTGGGTTAGTACCACGCTGTCTATCGTGGGTCATTACCACGCTGTCTATCGTGGGTTAGTACCACGCTGTCTATCGTGGGTCAGTACCACGCTGTCTATCGTGGGTCAGTACCACGCTGTCTATCGTGGGTTAGTACCGCGCTGTCTGTCCTGTGTCAGTACCACGCTGTCTATCGTGGGTTAGTACCATGCTGTCTGTCGTTGGTTAGTACCACGCTGTCTGTCGTTGGTTAGTACCACGCTGTCTGTCGCGGGTCAGTACCACGCTGTCTATCACGGGTTAGTACCATGCTGTCTGTCATGGGTTAGTACCACCCCACGCTGTCTGTCCTGGGTTAGTACCATGCTGTCTGTCGTGGGTTAGTACCATGCTATCTGCCGCGGGTTAGTACCACGCTGTCTGTTGTGGGTTAGTACCACGCTGTCTATCGTGGGTTAGTACCACGCTGTCTGTCGCGGGTCAGTACCATGCTGTCTGTCATGGGTTAGTACCACGCTGTCTCATAAATACAATCAAATCAATCAATGCTTCTGTACAGTGTTTCACTACCAGGTGGTGGCTTGATCATTTCAATGGTAGTAAGATTCATTTAGGTAAGAATCGGTAAGGTTAAACAATTCATTCAAGATATGTGGATATTGAATGTAAGCTTAAGGTCATTCTTAAAAATAAAAAATAAATCCCAATGTTAGGTCACATGCTGAAAAGCCCCCAGGCACTAAAATAGATCTCAAGATCAGATCTCACAACAATGGTCTACCCTGGGATGACTCCTGGTCCAGGTCAGTCATCACGGTCTTCTACCCTGGGATGACTCCTGGTCCAGGTCAGTCATCACGGTCTACCCTGGGATGACTCCTGGTCCAGGTCAGTCATCACGGTCTACCCTGGGATGACTCCTGGTCCAGGTCAGTCATCACGGTCTACCCTGGGATGACTCCTGGTCCAGGTCAGTCATCACGGTCTTCTACCCTGGGATGACTCCTGGTCCAGGTCAGTCATCACGGTCTTCTACCCTGGGATGACTCCTGGTCCAGGTCAGTCATCACGGTCTTCTACCCTGGGATGACTCCTGGTCCAGGTCAGTCATCACGGTCTTCTACCCTGGGATGACTCCTGGTCCAGGTCAGTCATCACGGTCTTCTACCCTGGGATGACTCCTGGTCCAGGTCAGTCATCACGGTCTACCCTGGGATGACTCCTGGTCCAGGTCAGTCATCACGGTCTACCCTGGGATGACTCCTGGTCCAAGTCAGTCATCACGGTGTAAAGTAGTGCACTATATAGGGAATAGGGTGCCATTTGGGATGCACAGGGAGAGTCTGTGTGATGCTTGGTGCCTCAACTGACATCACAACAATCACCACTGTAATGTGACCCTGGCTAAAAGATCATATTAATTAACCAACAGAAGCTCCCCCTGTAGTCCAGTCAAAAGCTTTTCTAGAATAGTCTGACTGTTCTCCTGTGTTGTGTCGAGGTAAACACAGAATAGTCTGACTGTTCTCCTGTGTTGTGTCGAGGTAAACACAGAATAGTCTGACTGTTCTCCTGTGTTGTGTCGAGGTAAACACAGAATAGTCTGACTGTTCTCCTGTGTTGTGTCGAGGTAAACACAGAATAGTCTGACTGTTCTCCTGTGTTGTGTCGAGGTAAACACAGAATAGTCTGACTGTTCTCCTGTGTTGTGTCGAGGTAAACACAGAATAGTCTGACTGTTCTCCTGTGTTGTGTCGAGGTAAACACAGAATAGTCTGACTGTTCTCCTGTGTTGTGTCGAGGTAAACACAGAATAGTCTGACTGTTCTCCTGTGTTGTGTCGAGGTAAAACACAGAATAGTCTGACTGTTCTCCTGTGTTGTGTCGAGGTAAAACACAGAATAGTCTGACTGTTCTCCTGTGTTGTGTCGAGGTAAACACAGAATAGTCTGACTGTTCTCCTGTGTTGTGTCGAGGTAAACACAGAATAGGGCGACGAAGGGTTCATTCATTCCAGTAAAGTTAAGAAGGAGGAAACTCCGCCCTTTTCTGAATAGTTAATGGGGTATCGTCTAACTAACAGCCGGACAATTGGAGTAGCAGCGCGCAAGCTCCGCCCACCTGAGGATCTATTTCCTGTGTGTGAGGGGGGAGGGGCTTAAATCTCGCTGGATTGTTTACTCTCATTTTACTCTTGTGAATCTTTCATAGTCTTTGCTTGTTCCTGTCGTTTGTTTAATGTTTACAAATTAGATGAGCTGAAAAGAAAGCAACTTCCTGAAAATGAACACTGCGATGATAGTGATATCATGTCTGTTTAGATAGATGTGATCTAGAGCCAAGCCTGTTGATCTTTAATCTGAGGCTATCCTGCTAGTGACGCAACATGTTGAATTATGCAACAGAACTTGACAACAGTAATGAATGAGGCTGTCTAGACCGAGCAGGTAGGCCTAGACAGAGCTAGTGTTTGGTGGTTGCAGGCCAGTTCCACCTATGTTAATTTATTCATATATGCAAATTTCCCCGTGTGTTTATGCAAATGTTTTATGTGTTATAATCCAGTCGATACCTGATGGAGTTTTGGAGGAATTTCATCCGTTGTTCAACTGTTCCATTTATTACAATGGTTTTTTTAAAACCTTTTTAACAATTTGGATGACCGTTGCTAAATTAAGAACCAATTGGCTTGGCTGGTGTTGATTGTCTTTCTCTCCTTCCGTCCCGCTGTGTGTGTGTGTGTGTGTGTCTCTAGGTGTGAAAGGGCAGGTGTTGGACGCGGAGGGAAACCCATTACAGAATGCTCTGGTGGAGGTGGAGGGGAGACAGAACCTCTGTCCCTTCAGAACCGACCGCCATGGAGAATACTACAGACTGCTGCTGCCAGGCAACTACACCTTTAGGGTGAGACAGCACCCTCTGGTGGTAGTACTGATAGTTTAGGTTTATTCAACTACTGCTGCTGCCAGGCAACTACACCTTTAGGGTGAGACAGCACCCTCTGGTGGTAGTACTGATAGTTTAGGTTTATTCAACTACTGCTGCTGCCAGGCAACTACACCTTTAGGGTGAGACAGCACCCTCTGGTGGTAGTACTGATAGTTTAGGTTTATTCAACTACTGCTGCTGCCAGGCAACTACACCTTTAGGGTGAGACAGCACCCTCTGGTGGTAGTACTGATAGTTTAGGTTTATTCAACTACTGCTGCTGCCAGGCAACTACACCTTTAGGGTGAGACGGCACCCTCTGGTGGTAGTACTGATAGTTTAGGTTTATTCAACTACTGCTGCTGCCAGGTAACTACACCTTTAGGGTGAGACAGCACCCTCTGGTGGTAGTACTGATAGTTTAGGTTTATTCAACTACTTCTGCTGTCTCAAATGGCACCCTATTCCCTATGTAGTGCACTACTTTTGACCAGAGCCCTATTCCAAGGGAATAGGGTGTCATTTGGGACTGGTCTGTGTATCTGGGTGGTAGTTTTTTATTTGGACAGTGAAACTAAACGTTTTTATTTGTCTCTATAACTCCCAGCATTTTGGATTTGAGATCAAAATGTTTCATATGAGGCGAATGTACAAAATGTCACCTTTTTATTTGAGGGTATTTTCATACATATTTGTTTTAACGTTTAGAAATGAAAGCACTTTTTTATTTAGGGTCCGATTTAAAAATATGTGATGCGAAGAACGTTGAATCACGGAATCTAGACAATAAAACGGAATTCAACACTATTCAAAAATATATGGAATATAGTAGGAAATCAACTAAATGTATTAATTTGCCCACGTTTATAATAAGACGTGAACAGAATGCGTCAGTGATTCGTATTTCTTTCAAGTTTCTGAACCGGCATCGAGAATTCCCCCGTCTGTGTATGTTCCCGGCTACCACTCGGTGTAGCTGTTAGCGAGGATGCTAATAAAACGACAACAGTCTTCTGGTAGATGGAAAGGCTTTCCCCAAAAAAACTTCTCAATTAAAATGTTAACTACAAAGTAGCCTATTGCCTACCTGGCAGAATTAGATCATGATTATTTGATTCAGTCCGGTGGGTCATTTGTTTTGACAACGCTAACATCACACGTGTGCTAGAAAAACACCACTAAACAGCAGCCTCGTTGGGGTGCACAGGGGAATTAAAGGGGAACGATACCCCAAAACTGAACATTTCCTAAACATTTCCCAGACCTCAAAAGTGGTCTCCTGATGTGGTTTGAACATTGTTGTGGATTTTAGAAAATCCCATTTATATTTAATAAATAATAATAATGGATTTTATATGTTTCTTTTGAAGGTATTTTTTAAAATCTATTTCATCTTTATTTAACTAAGCAAATCAGTTAAGAACAAATGGGTTAACTGGCCTAGGGTTAACTGGTCTAGGAACAGTGGGTTAACTGGTCTAGGAACAGTGGGTTAACTGGTCTAGGAACAGTGGGTTAACTGGCCTAGGAACAGTGGGTTAACTGGTCTAGGAACAGTGGGTTAACTGGCCTAGGAACAGTGGGTTAACTGGTCTAGGAACAGTGGGTTAACTGGTCTAGGAACAGTGGGTTAACTGGTCTAGGAACAGTGGGTTAACTGGTCTAGGAACAGTGGGTTAACTGGTCTAGGAACAGTGGGTTAACTGGCCTAGGAACAGTGGGTTAACTGGCCTAGGAACAGTGGGTTAACTGGCCTAGGAACAGTGGGTTAACTGGCCTAGGAACAGTGGGTTAACTGGCCTAGGAACAGTGGGTTAACTGGCCTAGGAACAGTGGGTTAACTGGTCTAGGAACAGTGGGTTAACTGGTCTAGGAACAGTGGGTTAACTGGTCTAGGAACAGTGGGTTAACTGGTCTAGGAACAGTGGGTTAACTGGTCTAGGAACAGTGGGTTAACTGGTCTAGGAACAGTGGGTTAACTGGTCTAGGAACAGTGGGTTAACTGGTCTAGGAACAGTGGGTTAACTGGCCTAGGAACAGTGGGTTAACTGCCTGGGAACAGTGGGTTAACTGCCTGGGAACAGTGGGTTAACTGCCTGGGAACAGTGGGTTAACTGCCTGGGAACAGTGGGTTAACTGCCTAGGAACAGTGGGTTAACTGCCTAGGAACAGTGGGTTAACTGCCTAGGAACAGTGGGTTAACTGCCTAGGAACAGTGGGTTAACTGCCTGGGAACAGTGGGTTAACTGGTCTAGGAACAGTGGGTTAACTGGTCTAGGAACAGTGGGTTAACTGGTCTAGGAACAGTGGGTTAACTGGCCTAGGAACAGTGGGTTAACTGGCCTAGGAACAGTGGGTTAACTGGCCTAGGAACAGTGGGTTAACTGGCCTAGGAACAGTGGGTTAACTGGCCTAGGAACAGTGGGTTAACTGGCCTAGGAACAGTGGGTTAACTGGCCTAGGAACAGTGGGTTAACTGGCCTAGGAACAGTGGGTTAACTGGTCTAGGAACAGTGGGTTAACTGGTCTAGGAACAGTGGGTTAACTGGTCTAGGAACAGTGGGTTAACTGGTCTAGGAACAGTGGGTTAACTGCCTGGGAACAGTGGGTTAACTGCCTAGGAACAGTGGGTTAACTGCCTAGGAACAGTGGGTTAACTGCCTGGGAACAGTGGGTTAACTGCCTAGGAACAGTGGGTTAACTGCCTAGGAACAGTGGGTTAACTGCCTAGGAACAGTGGGTTAACTGCCTGGGAACAGTGGGTTAACTGGTCTAGGAACAGTGGGTTAACTGCCTAGGAACAGTGGGTTAACTGCCTAGGAACAGTGGGTTAACTGCCTAGGAACAGTGGGTTAACTGCCTAGGAACAGTGGGTTAACTGCCTGGGAACAGTGGGTTAACTGGTCTAGGAACAGTGGGTTAACTGGTCTAGGAACAGTGGGTTAACTGGTCTAGGAACAGTGGGTTAACTGGTCTAGGAACAGTGGGTTAACTGCCTGGGAACAGTGGGTTAACTGCCTGGGAACAGTGGGTTAACTGGTCTAGGAACAGTGGGTTAACTGGTCTAGGAACAGTGGGTTAACTGGTCTAGGAACAGTGGGTTAACTGCCTAGGAACAGTGGGTTAACTGCCTAGGAACAGTGGGTTAACTGCCTAGGAACAGTGGGTTAACTGCCTAGGAACAGTGGGTTAACTGCCTAGGAACAGTGGGTTAACTGCCTAGGAACAGTGGGTTAACTGCCTAGGAACAGTGGGTTAACTGCCTAGGAACAGTGGGTTAACTGCCTGTCTCATAAGCATTTGGACAAATGTACCTCCTATGTGTATTAAAGTAGTCAAAAGTGGAGTATTTGGTCCCATATTCCTAGCATGCAATGACTTCATCAAACCTGTGACTCTACAAACTTGTTGGATGCATGTTTGCTGTTTGACCCCCCCTCTCCCACCTCCCTAAATACAACACTGAGATTAGACTGGGACCGATAGGAATTATTTAACTGCTCTCAAATAAACCAAAGAGGCTGGAGGGTAAACTGTCTCTAAGTGGCATGGAGAGGACATGGGGCTTTGGTCAAACTAGTGCACTATATATGGATTAGGGTGAGACAATCCTATGGGCTCTAAGTAAAAAGTAGTGTACTATATAGGGATTTAGGGTGCCATTTAGGACAGTCTAGAGTGAGACAATCCCATGGGCTCTAAGTCAAAAGTAGTGCACTCTATATTGGGAATAGGGTGCTATTTTGGACACAGTCTAGAGTGAGACAATCCTATGGGCTCTAAATCCAAAAGTAGTGCACTCTATATAAGGATTAGGGTGCTGTTTCGGACACAGTCTAGAGTGAGACAATCCTATGGGCTCTAAGTCCAAAAGTAGTGCACTCTATATAGGGAATAGGGTGCCTTTTTGGACACGGACTCAATGAATGTTTCTCAGTGTTTTTATTTTGAGCCAGCTCATACAAAGCCACGTGGGTGGTCCTCCCGGGTGGTGTGGTGCAGTAGCACGTATGAGGTCCCACAGTCTCCCACAGTCTCCAGTAAACATCTGATCAACGGACAGATAACAACCTTTCCTCTGACAGGCGGCTCAGAGAAAGCACCAGAACATTTAACAACAGAGATATTTAACAACAACAGAGATATTGTGAAACCATGAGAATATTTTTTTTGAACCTTTAATTATATTCATCCCATCTGTTCAGACGGAATAGACACTTGATCTACAGTACAATACTGTATATTTAGTTGGTATACAGCTGGGTATGAATCAATCTACAGTACAATACTGGTATGAATCAATCAATCAATAGTATCAAATCAATCAATGTGATTGACATATTTGCCTGTGTGTGAAGTTTACTCAACATTGTAATAATTGATCAATACATGAACTAATCGATCGATGTGATCGACAGGTGACGTTCCCGGGCCACCAGGTGTTGACGGAGACGTTGACGGTCCCGTACGGTCCCGACTCATTCTCGGCCCTCGTCCACAACTTCCAGCTGCAGAGGTCCGCAGCCGCCACCCCTGGCCCCAGCCGCCCCACCCAGTCCTGCACCCCACCCCAGGTCTGGAGGCCCCTGGGTGGCCACTCTCCCAGCCTGGGCCCCTCAGGCGTCACCATCCTCCTGGTTCTCCTGGTTCTCCGGGATACCATGTTACTGTGACCGAGAGACGGGTCACGACCCAAATGGAACCTGTTTCCTGTGTAGTGTAGGACTCTGGTTGAAAATAGTACACTATATAGGGGATAGGATGCCATTTGGGACGTATCCATGGAGACGGACAGACAGACTGACTGAGATGGGATCTCCCAGTCCAGAGACATTCTCTTTTTTTTTCTCAGTATTTTTGTACAAACAAAGAAAATCCTATATATATTTTGTTGTAACACTTTGCTCTACCGCACAAACACGGGAGCCATTTTGTTTTTTAAATTGTATGTTTTGTATTGATGCTTTTTTAGTTTAAAAAGAAATATTGTGCTGAAAGAAAGCAATCTGCCATGCCAGCAATCTGCCAGCCAGCAATCTGCCAGCCAGCAATCTGCCAGCCAGCAATCTGCCAGCCAGCAATCTGCCAGCCAGCAATCTGCCAGCCAGCAATCTGCCATGCCAGCAATCTGCCAGCCAGCAATCTGCCAGCCAGCAATCTGCCAGCCAGCAATCTGCCATGCCAGCAATCTGCCAGCCAGCAATCTGCCAGCCAGCAATCTGCCATGCCAGCAATCTGCCAGCCAGCAATCTGCCAGCCAGCAATCTGCCAGCCAGCAATCTGCCAGCCAGCAATCTGCCAGCCAGCAATCTGCCAGCCAGCAATCTGCCAGCCAGCAATCTGCCAGCCAGCAATCTGCCAGCCAGCAATCTGCCAGCCAGCAATCTGCCATGCCAGCAATCTGCCAGCCAGCAATCTGCCAGCCAGCAATCTGCCATGCCAAGCTGAGAAGAAAAGAGAATAAAGTCAAGGGGTAAGGGAGGGAGGGGTTTTGAGGACAGGGGGTAAGGGAGGGAGGGTTGTTGAGGACAGGGGGTAAGGGAGGGAGGGGTTTTGAGGACAGGGGGTAAGGAAGGGAGGGGTGTTGAGGACAGGGGGTAAGGGAAGGAAGGTTGTTGAGGACAGGGGGTAAGGAAGGGAGGGTTGTTGAGGACAGGGGTAAGGGAGGGAGGGTTGTTGAGGACAGGGGGTAAGGGAAGGAAGGTTGTTGAGGACAGGGGGTAAGGGAGGGAGGGGTGTTGAGGACAGGGGGTAAGGGAGGGAGGGTTGTTGAGGACAGGGGGTAAGGGAGGGAGGGTTGTT
This sequence comes from Oncorhynchus kisutch, assembly GCF_002021735.2. Lineage (NCBI taxonomy): Eukaryota > Metazoa > Chordata > Actinopteri > Salmoniformes > Salmonidae > Oncorhynchus > Oncorhynchus kisutch. Next base: position 12,405,721 of record NW_022261985.1, on the reverse strand, counting down.
GAGGACAGGGGGTAAGGGAGGGAGGGGTGTTGAGGACAGGGGGTAAGGGAGGGATGGAGTGGTGTTGAGAAGGTCTAGAAGTGCCTCTAAGATCCTACCAGTCCACCTGCAAACACCTGGAATCACACCTCTACCTACAAACATGACAAGACTTTTAGACAGAGACGACCTGCCTGAGCTCACTGCACAGCACAGAGACGACCTGTCTGAGCTCACTGCACAGCACAAAGACGACCTGCCTGAGCTCACTGCACAGCACAGAGACGACCTGCCTGAGCTCACTGCACAGCACAGAGACGACCTGCCTGAGCTCACTGCACAGCACAGAGACGACCTGCCTGAGCTCACTGCACAGCACAGAGACGACCTGCCTGAGCTCACTGCACAGCACAGAGACGACCTGCCTGAGCTCACTGCACAGACAGCAGAGAACACACTGCAGAGACAGCAGAGAACACACTGCACAGACAACAGAGAACACACTGCACAGACAACAGAGAACACACTGCACAGACAGCAGGGAACACACTGCACAGACAGCAGGGAACACACTGCACAGACAACAGAGAACACACTGCACAGCACACACTGCATAGCACAGACAGCAGAGAACACAGCACAGACAGCAGAGAACACACTGCAGAGACAGCAGAGAACACACTGCAGAGACAACAGAGAACACACTGCAGAGACAACAGAGAACACACTGCAGAGACAACAGAGAACACACTGCACAGACAACAGAGAACACTATATTCCTAGGTCAAAAAAAAGAAGAACATAAATTGAAACATATCCTCTCTCCAGACCGTATCACAATACCTGTACTGGTGGACCGTATCACAATACCTGTACTGGTGGACCGTATCACAATACCTGTACTGGTGGACTGGAGACTATCACAATACCTGTACTGGTGGACCGTATCACAATACCTGTACTGGTGGACTGGAGACTATCACAATACCTGTACTGGTGGACTGGAGACTATCACAATACCTGTATTGGTGGACTGTATCACAATACCTGTACTGGTGGACTGTATCACAATACCTGTACTGGTGGACTGTATCACAATACCTGTACTGGTGGACTGTATCACAATACCTGTACTGGTGGACTGTATCACAATACCTGTACTGGTGGACTGTATCACAATACCTGTACTGGTGGACTGTATCACAATACCTGTACTGGTGGACTGTATCACAATACCTGTACTGGTGGACTGTATCACAATACCTGTACTGGTGGACTGTATCACAATACCTGTACTGGTGGACTGTATATCACAATACCTGTACTGGTGGACTGTATATCACAATACCTGTACTGGTGGACTGTATCACAATACCTGTACTGGTGGACTGTATCACAATACCTGTACTGGTGGACTGTATCACAATACCTGTACTGGTGGACTGTATCACAATACCTGTACTGGTGGACTGTATCACAATACCTGTACTGGTGGACTGTATCACAATACCTGTACTGGTGGACTGTATCACAATACCTGTACTGGTGGACTGTATCACAATACCTGTACTGGTGGACTGTATCACAATACCTGTACTGGTGGACTGTATCACAATACCTGTACTGGTGGACTGTATCACAATACCTGTACTGGTGGACTGTATCACAATACCTGTACTGGTGGACTGTATCACAATACCTGTACTGGTGGACTGGAGACTATCACAATACCTGTACTGGTGGACTGTATATCACAATACCTGTACTGGTGGACTGTATATCACAATACCTGTACTGGTGGACTGTATATCACAATACCTGTACTGGTGGACTGTATCACAATACCTGTACTGGTGGACTGTATCACAATACCTGTACTGGTGGACTGTATCACAATACCTGTACTGGTGGACTGTATCACAATACCTGTACTGGTGGACTGTATCACAATACCTGTACTGGTGGACTGTATCACAATACCTGTACTGGTGGACTGTATCACACAATACCTGTACTGGTGGACTGTATCACACAATACCTGTACTGGTGGACTGTATCACACAATACCTGTACTGGTGGACTGTATCACACAATACCTGTACTGGTGGACTGTATCACACAATACCTGTACTGGTGGACTGTATCACACAATACCTGTACTGGTGGACTGTATCACACAATACCTGTACTGGTGGACTGTATATCACAATACCTGTACTGGTGGACTGTATATCACAATACCTGTACTGGTGGACTGTATCACAATACCTGTACTGGTGGACTGTATCACAATACCTGTACTGGTGGACTGTATCACAATACCTGTACTGGTGGACTGTATCACAATACCTGTACTGGTGGACTGTATCACAATACCTGTACTGGTGGACTGTATCACAATACCTGTACTGGTGGACTGTATCACAATACCTGTACTGGTGGACTGTATCACAATACCTGTACTGGTGGACTGGAGACTATCACAATACCTGTACTGGTGGACTGTATATCACAATACCTGTACTGGTGGACTGTATATCACAATACCTGTACTGGTGGACTGTATCACAATACCTGTACTGGTGGACTGTATCACAATACCTGTACTGGTGGACTGTATCACAATACCTGTACTGGTGGACTGTATCACAATACCTGTACTGGTGGACTGTATCACAATACCTGTACTGGTGGACTGTATCACAATACCTGTACTGGTGGACTGTATCACAATACCTGTACTGGTGGACTGTATCACAATACCTGTACTGGTGGACTGTATCACACAATACCTGTACTGGTGGACTGTATCACACAATACCTGTACTGGTGGACTGTATCACACAATACCTGTACTGGTGGACTGTATCACACAATACCTGTACTGGTGGACTGTATCACACAATACCTGTACTGGTGGACTGTATCACACAATACCTGTACTGGTGGACTGTATCACACAATACCTGTACTGGTGGACTGTATATCACAATACCTGTACTGGTGGACTGTATATCACAATACCTGTACTGGTGGACTGTATATCACAATACCTGTACTGGTGGACTGTATATCACAATACCTGTACTGGTGGACTGTATATCACAATACCTGTACTGGTGGACTGTATATCACAATACCTGTACTGGTGGACTGTATATCACAATACCTGTACTGGTGGACTGTATATCACAATACAATACCTGTACTGGTGGACTGTATATCACAATACCTGTACTGGTGGACTGTATATCACAATACCTGTACTGGTGGACTGTATATCACAATACCTGTACTGGTGGACTGTATATCACAATACCTGTACTGGTGGACTGTATATCACAATACCTGTACTGGTGGACTGTATATCACAATACCTGTACTGGTGGACTGTATATCACAATACCTGTACTGGTGGACTGTATATCACAATACCTGTACTGGTGGACTGTATATCACAATACCTGTACTGGTGGACTGTATATCACAATACCTGTACTGGTGGACTGTATATCACAATACCTGTACTGGTGGACTGTATATCACAATACCTGTACTGGTGGACTGTATATCACAATACCTGTACTGGTGGACTGTATATCACAATACCTGTACTGGTGGACTGTATATCACAATACCTGTACTGGTGGACTGTATATCACAATACCTGTACTGGTGGACTGTATCACAATACCTGTACTGGTGGACTGTATCACAATACCTGTACTGGTGGACTGTATCACAATACCTGTACTGGTGGACTGTATCACAATACCTGTACTGGTGGACTGTATCACAATACCTGTACTGGTGGACTGTATCACAATACCTGTACTGGTGGACTGTATCACCATACCTGTACTGGTGGACTGTATCACAATACCTGTACTGGTGGACTGTATCACAATACCTGTACTGGTGGACTGTATCACAATACCTGTACTGGTGGACTGTATCACAATACCTGTACTGGTGGACTGTATCACAATACCTGTACTGGTGGACTGTATCACAATACCTGTACTGGTGGACTGTATCACAATACCTGTACTGGTGGACTGTATCACAATACCTGTACTGGTGGACTGTATCACAATACCTGTACTGGTGGACTGTATCACAATACCTGTACTGGTGGACTGTATCACAATACCTGTACTGGTGGACTGTATCACAATACCTGTACTGGTGGACTGTATATCACAATACCTGTACTGGTGGACTGTATATCACAATACCTGTACTGGTGGACTGTATATCACAATACCTATACTGGTGGACCGTATCACAATCCCTGTACTGGTGGACCGTATCACAATCCCTGTACTGGTGGACCGTATCACAATACCTGTACTGGTGGACCGTATCACAATACCTGTACTGGTGGACCGTATCACAATACCTGTACTGGTGGACCGTATCACAATACCTGTACTGGTGGACCGTATCACAATACCTGTACTGGTGGACCGTATCACAATACCTGTACTGGTGGACCGTATCACAATACCTGTACTGGTGGACCGTATCACAATACCTGTACTGGTGGACCGTATCACAATACCTGTACTGGTGGACCGTATCACAATACCTGTACTGGTGGACCGTATCACAATACCTGTACTGGTGGACCGTATCACAATACCTGTACTGGTGGACCGTATCACAATACCTGTACTGGTGGACCGTATCACAATACCTGTACTGGTGGACTGTATCACAATACCTGTACTGGTGGACTGTATCACAATACCTGTACTGGTGGACTGTATCACAATACCTGTACTGGTGGACTGGAGACTGTATCTCTATAGTTATTGTCAAAAACAGAACCTTCCTGAATCATTATGGGTAATGATGGAGGGTAGACCCATAAATGCCACCCTATTCCCTACCTAGTGCACTACATTTTACCAAAGCCCTATAGGCCCTGGTTAAAAGTAGTGCACTATATAGGGAATCGATTTGGTGCCATTTGGGACAGAGACGATATTGTCCATAGATGCCTCTCGTGTTGTTCTACCTCATCTATCAACTGACCTTTTGACCTTTCAGCTGACAATGATTGTTGTGCCTTGATGATTAAATCTGTCAATTTATGTTTTAGGATCAGTCTTTTTCCCCCTCCACGTCTGTGGTTACATTGTTCATGTGTGGGCTATGTCTTAAGGTGTTGTGTCAAAGTTAACCGATATAATGTAGCGATTGATGTGTTGGCTTGATAGTCGCTGTCCCCGGGATCGAGTCCCGGGTTACGCATTCAATATATGTAGCTTAAATCATGACACTACACATTAACCTTGCTTGAGAGGTGATGATGGGTAGTGGACAGATGAAGATTCTGATAATAGTTATGAGCTTTTTTACCAACAGGTGGAGTCCTGTCTCCATTATGCCTAAAGATCTGCAGGTCAGGGATAGGTCTACTGTCATCAGTCGCCTGGGCAACCAGCCAGACCCACACACCACCATAAATCCAGATCTGTAATTGTATTTATTCATTTATTCAGGGGAAAACCAATGAGACCAGGGTCTCATCCCCCAGGGTGCCCTGATTTATAGTACTACAACAATAAATAAAAAAACGATGTGAAACCAAACAGTAATCATTACAATGTCAAATAAAATGGTTTTAAAAAAGCACAACAACGTTCCTTTCCTCAGCTACTAGGTTCCCAACACACTAAACTGCACCAGAATATCCAATTGTTATTCGTTCTGCAGTGAGGCACATTAAAACTAAAAGCGGATTCTCCTAATTCGGTGGCGACCCGAGGAACCTCAAAGAGTTAACCAACCATGTGTAGTAGAGCTTTATAAACCAAACAAAAAAAATCAATAAGGAAGTGATCTACTGGACTTTAATGAGGACCAGACAACCTTTAGATACAGGATGTAGTGATGAGTAGGAAGTGATCTACTGGACTTTAATGAGGACCAGATACAGGATGTAGTGATGAGTAGGAAGTGATCTACTGGACTTTAATGAGGACCAGACAACCTTTAGATACAGGATGAAGTGATGAGTAGGAAGTGATCTACTGGACTTTAATGAGGACCAGATACAGGATGTAGTGATGAGTAGGAAGTGATCTACTGGACTTTAATGAGGCCCAGGCAACCTTTAGATACAGGATGTAGTGATGAGTAGGAAGTGATCTACTGGACTTTAATGAGGACCAGATACAGGATGTAGTGATGAGTAGGAAGTGATCTACTGGACTTTAATGAGGACCAGACAACCTTTAGATACAGGATGTAGTGATGAGTAGGAAGTGATCTACTGGACTTTAATGAGGACCAGACAACCTTTAGATACAGGATGTAGTGATGAGTAGGAAGTGATCGACGGGACTTTAATGAGGACCAGACAACCTTTAGATACAGGATGTAGTGATGAGTAGGAAGTGATCGACGGGACTTTAATGAGGACCAGATAACCTTTAGATACAGGATAGAGTGATGAGTATTAAAACTCACCTGTGATAAAACCAATGGTACTATGTTAGACTGTATCTAAAGGTTTAAGAGTAGTGGCTGCTGCATTCTGGTTAATGGTGTCACCGTAGTCAACAACTGTAACAGTCTTGTCCCATCACTGCAACGTCGAGAGCCATGCTTCCTCCGAAACACGAACCCGCCAAGCCGCACTGCTTCTTGACACACTGCTCGCTTAACCCGAAAGCCAGCCGCACCAATGTGTCGGAGGAAACACTGTACTACAGATAGATGAGAACATCTTTGACTGTACGGCTGACGACCGAAGTCAGCGTGCATGCGCCTGGCTGCCGCAAGGAGCCGCTAGAACGCGATGGGACAAGGATATCCCAGCCAGGCCAAACCTTCCCCTAACCCGGACGACGCTGGGCCAAACCCTCCCCTAACCCGGACGACGCTACCCGGACGACGCTGGGCCAAACCCTCCCCTAACCCGGACGACGCTGGGCCAAACCCTCCCCTAACCCGGACGACGCTGGGCCAAACCCTCCCCTAACCCGGACGACGCTGGGCCAAACCCTCCCCTAACCCGGACGACGCTGGGCCAAACCCTCCCCTAACCCGGACGACGCTGGGCCAAACCCTCCCCTAACCCGGACGACGCTGGGCCAAACCCTCCCCTAACCCGGACGACGCTGGGCCAAACCCTCCCCTAAACCGGACGACGCTGGGCCAAACCCTCCCCTAACCCGGACGACGCTGAGCCAAACTCTCCCCTAACCCGGACGACGCTGAGCCAAACTCTCCCCTAACCCGGACGACGCTGAGCCAAACTCTCCTCTAACCCAGAAGACGCTGGGCCAATTGTGCGCCGCCTCATGGGTTAAATGTTAAATCCATGTCAATCCAAATGCCCAGATATTTATAGGCAAGAACCCGATCGATGGGAGAACCATTCAATACCTGGAGGGTTAATACCTGGAGGGATGATACCTGGAGGGATGATACCTGGAGGGATGATACCTGGGGGGATGATACCTGGAGGGATAATACCTGGAGGGATGATACCTGGAAGGATAATACCTGGAGGGATAATACCTGGAGGGTTAATACCTGGAGGGTTAATACCTGGAGGGACAATACCTGGAGGGACAATACCTGGAGGGACAATACCTGGAGGGACAATAGCTGGAGGGATGATACCTGGAGGGATGATACCTGGAGGGAGGGATAATACCTGGAGGGATAATACCTGGAGGGTTAATACCTGGAGGGTTAATACCTGGAGGGATAATACCTGGAGGGTTAATACCTGGAGGGACAATAGCTGGAGGGACAATAGCTGGAGGGACAATAGCTGGAGGGACAATACCTGGAGGGACAATACCTGGAGGGATAATACCTGGAGGGTTAATACCTGGAGGGTTAATACCTGGAGGGTTAATACCTGGAGGGTTAATACCTGGAGGGATAATACCTGGAGGGATAATACCTGGAGGGTTAATACCTGGAGGGTTAATACCTGGAGGGATAATACCTGGAGGGATAATACCTGGAGGGAGTCACAACATTAACCAGTCAGAATGTAATATCTATTGTCTAGTCCCAACATTAACCAATCAGAATGTCATATCTATTGTCTAGTCCCAACATTAACCAGTCAGAATGTAATATCTATTGTCTAGTCCCAACATTAACCAATCAGAATGTCATATCTATTGTCTAGTCCCAACATTAACCAATCAGAATGTCATATCTATTGTCTAGTCCCAACATTAACCAATCAGAATGTAATATGTATTGTCTAGTCCCAACATTAACCAATCAGAATGTAATATGTATTGTCTAGTCCCAACATTAACCAATCAGAATGTCATATCTATTGTCTAGTCCCAACATTAACCAATCAGAATGTCATATCTATTGTCTAGTCCCAACATTAACCAATCAGAATGTAATATATATTGTCTAGTCCCAACATTAACCAATCAGAATGTCATATCTATTGTCTAGTCCCAACATTAACCAATCAGAATGTCATATCTATTGTCTAGTCCCAACATTAACCAATCAGAATGTAATATGTATTGTCTAGTCCCAACATTAACCAATCAGAATGTAATATGTATTGTCTAGTCCCAACATTAACCAATCAGAATGTAATATGTATTGTCTAGTCCCAACATTAACCAATCAGAATGTAATATGTATTGTCTAGTCCCAACATTAACCAATCAGAATGTCATATCTATTGTCTAGTCCCAACATTAACCAATCAGAATGTAATATGTATTGTCTAGTCCCAACATTAACCAATCAGAATGTCATATCTATTGTCTAGTCCCAACATTAACCAATCAGAATGTCATATCTATTGTCTAGTCCCAACATTAACCAATCAGAATGTCATATCTATTGTCTAGTCCCAACATTAACCAATCAGAATGTCATATGTATTGTCTAGTCCCAACATTAACCAATCAGAATGTAATATGTATTGTCTAGTCCCAACATTAACCAATCAGAATGTAATATGTATTGTCTAGTCCCAACATTAACCAATCAGAATGTCATATCTATTGTCTAGTCATATTTATTAACAAGAACATGAGTGTTCATATGATTCTTAGAATTTCTTTACTTTGTTACATGAGCTGAAATGCTCAGTGGTCGTTGGGTATATACTGTACTTTACAATTAGAGATATGTTGAAACTGTATCCATCCTTAATTATAAACTATTTCATAGTGCACCGTGGCTTTTTCTGCCCACAGGTGAAACACCTGTTAGGTTTATGCTATACTATGGTGTTGAGTCACTGGACTTTGACCAGATATGATTGCATTCAAAGATCGACTGTATCTAGAACATAGATACTGAGCACTCGTCATCGGGAAGGACATATCTCATTGACTTGACATATTCTGGTTGTGAATTCAAGCTAAGGTAAGAATTCTGCCAGGGTTATTGTAAAATGTGTACGGAAATGAAATGTATGGTGTTATTTTAGTCAAGTTGAATAACAGTAAAACACTCAGACCTTAACAGTCTATTTCACCTGGGACAGGTACAGTTCAGTCATACAAAATGGCAGTAATCGCTCATGGACGAGTCCAGTTCAAAAACATATTCATATATTTCTACATCATGGTTATTTTACAATTTGTTCATCTCTATATATTTTCGTTTTTTTAATGACAATAAGCTCCTGCTTCGTGTAATTTAGCATGAAACCATTGACCATACTTTTCTTAACAGTGTTATTATTAGGCTGATGCTACGTCATTTTAGTCCCCTACAATTCCTTAATAGCATAACGTGACCTGTTGAACAAAGCAACACAATAGGAGGAGATGGATGGTTTAAAGACACCGTGAAGAGTTATTATTCGCTCCAGTAAGACCAGAGGGCTATCCTACGAAGCACTAGATCTACTCAGGGGTTTTTCTAAAGCTAATTATCTTCACGTTGATTCCAGTTCAGGTTAGTTAAACTCATATTGCTCGTCCGCCTACGGCTGACCAACTCTAGCAGGCTTGTAAACTACTAACCACAAGGCGGCTACAACTTCCACTCGGTTCAACTCGGTACATTCCACCCAGAGGAAGTCTTGTGTAGTTTATATCCACTAGGGGGATATTTCTGCAACATCTTTCTAGTTGTAGCCAAATTATTTTCTACAATTGCAACATTAACAGCACAGTCACATTGGTTAGATAGCAACATGACATTGTTAATGATATTGCGGCAGTGGAAGCGCAAGTCGAGCTAGAATAACCAAGACCAGCCCGGGTTGACTGCAGAGTGCCAGGCTGTAGATATGGCTGGTTTTCCCCTTCTCGGATTCGAACCGAGGTACGTTACAACAGGTCTTGCTCTTGGTTTACGACATTTCTGTTGAGAAAAGACAATACTACAAATGGACCATACTACACGCTTTAGACCGGATATATAACAGCTGGACCACTACACACGCGTTAGACCGGATATAGAATTCCCAGATTTTGCCCAACCCAGAAACGAGAGAACTCACCCATCCTGCGTTAGAAGTTCAGAACAAGAAAGTGTAGGCTATATAGAAACGACTCTCGTTAAAAACATTTTCTGTTGTTGTTAAACTTAACAATAAGGATTTATATCAGCCTAATCGAGGTGTAGATTACATCACGGACGACAGTGTTTGAACTTGAAAAACGGATGCATGGGATTTATATAAATGCAACTCTGCACATCCAATGACAATTCCGGCGATAGGTATAAAATGTAGAGACGCTTGTTGATTTGACAGCTACAAAGCAGCTACACCTCTGACACCGCCTAAACACCGAGGTTACCGCGGATCCAATTCAATCCTGGCAGGAATGGAGAAAAGGTGATAATTAGCAGTCATGACTACATGTACACGTGATTTAAATCACCAGACTATTTGGATGTGTCTGTTTTAGTAAATGTTTGATTTCTAAGAGAACGTTATGAAATAATAGAGAACAATTCTCATTCAATATTGAGCTGTCACTGTGTTAACCACTATGCTGGATCTCTGTTTAGGGGCCAGTGCTCTGAAATGAGTCTCTCGGGGGAACTTGACACGGAAGCTAACAGGTGAGATTAACATTTTACTTCCATATCTGAACTACGAGTAAATGAGACCTCGTGTTTGATACTGTGTGACTACAAACATCCCTGGGCCAAAATCACTGGCACCACCACTACTACTGCTACTACTACAACAAACACTACTACTACTACTGCTACTACTACAACCACTACTACTACAACAACCACTACCACTACTACTGCTACTACTACAACAAACACTACTACTACTACTACTACAACCGCTACTACTACAACCACTACTACTGCTACTACTACAACAACCACTACTACTACTACTACAACCGCTACTACTACAACCACTACTACTGCTACTACTACAACAACCACTACTACTACTACTACTACTACTACTACTACTACTACAACCGCTACAACAACAACCACTACTGCTACTACTACAACAACCACTACTACTACTACTACTACAACCGCTACAACAACAACCACTACTACTGCTACTACTACAACAACCACTACTACTACTACTACAACCGCTACTACAACCACCACTACTACTGCTACTACTACTACTACAACAACCACTACCACTACAACTACTGCTACTACTACTACTACAACCACTACTACTACTACTACTACAACCGCTACTACTACAACCACCACTACTACTGCTACTACTACAACAAACACTACTACTGCTACTACTACTACTACAACTACCACTACTACTACTGCTACTACTACAACCACTACTACTGCTACTACTACAACCGCTACTACTACAACCACTACTACTGCTACTACTACTACTACTACAACCACTACTACTGCTACTGCTACAACAACCACTACCACTACTACTACTGCTACTACTACAACCACTACTACTGCTACTACTACAACCGCTACTACTACTACAACCACTACTACTACTACAACCACTATTACTACTACTACAACCACTATAACTACTACTACAACCACTATTACTACTACTACAACCACTATTACTACCACTACAACCACTATTACTACTACTACAACCACTATTACCACTACTACTACTACTACAACCACTATTACTACTACTACAACCACTATTACTACTACTACAACCACTATTACTACTACTACAACCACTATTACTACTACTACAACCACTACTACTACTACTACTACAACCACTATTACTACTACTACAACCACTATTACTACTACTACAACCACTATTACTACTACTACAACCACTATTACTACTACTACAAACCACTACTACTACTGCTACTACAACAAACACTACTACTACTACTACTACTACTACTACTACTACAACCACTACTACTGCTACTACTACAATCACTACTACTGCTACTACTACTACTACAACCACTACTACTGCTACTGCTACAACAACCACTACTACTACTGCTACTACTACAACAACCACTACTACTACTGCTACTACTACAACCACTACTACTGCTACTACTACAACCGCTACTACTACAACCACTACTACTACTACTACAACCACTATTACTACTACTACAACCACTATTACTACTACTACAACCACTATTACTACTACTACAACCACTATTACTACTACTACAACCACTATTACTACTACTACAACCACTATTACTACCACTACAACCACTATTACTACTACTACAACCACTATTACCACTACTACTACTACTACTACAACCACTATTACTACTACTACAACCACTATTACTACTACTACAACCACTATTACTACTACTACAACCACTATTACTACTACTACAACCACTACTACTACTACTACAACCACTATTACTACTACTACAACCACTATTACTACTACTACAACCACTATTACTACTACTACAACCACTATTACTACTACTACAACCACTACTACTACTGCTACTACAACAAACACTACTACTACTACTACTACTACTACTACTACTACTACAACCACTACTACTGCTACTACTACAATCACTACTACTGCTACTACTACTACTACAACCACTACTACTGCTACTGCTACAACAACCACTACTACTACTGCTACTACTACAACAACCACTACTACTACTGCTACTACTACAACCACTACTACTGCTACTACTACAACCGCTACTACTACAACCACTACTACTACTACTACTACAACCACTATTACTACTACTACAACCACTATTACTACTACTACAACCACTATTACTACTACTACAACCACTATTACTACTACTACAACCACTATTACTACTACTACAACCACTATTACTACTACTACAACCACTATTACTACTACTACAACCACTATAACTACTACTACAACCACTATAACTACTACTACAACCACTATTACTACTACTACAACCACTATTACTACTACTACAACCACTATTACTACTACTACTACAACCACTATTACTACTACTACAACCACTATTACTACTACTACAACCACTACTACCACTACTACAACCACTATTACTACTACTACAACCACTATTACTACTACTACAACCACTATTACTACTACTACAACCACTACTACCACTACTACTACTACTACAACCACTATTACTACTACTACAACCACTATTACTACTACTACAACCACTATTACTACTACTACAACCACTATTACTACTACTACAACCACTACTACCACTACTACTACTACTACTACTACAACCACTATTACTACTACTACAACCACTATTACTACTACTACAACCACTATTACTACTACTACAACCACTACTACTACTACTACTACTACAACCACTATTACTACTACTACAACCACTACTACTACTACTACTACTACTACTACTACAACCACTATTACTACTACTACAACCACTATTGCTACTACTACAACCACTATTGCTACTACTACTACTACAACCACTATTACTACTACTACAACCACTACTACTACTACCACTACTACTAAATGTTTACTTGCCAGCTTCCTCTCAACTGTGATCAATAATACTAATAATATTGGAACAGTAAGTCAGTAAGGAGCTAAAAACAAGGCACAAACACTGTGGACAAATAGACAGTCAAACACTGTGGACAAATAGACAGTCAAACACTGTGGACAAATAGACAGTCAAACACTGTGGACAAATAGACAGTCAAACACTGTGGACAAATAGACAGTCAAACACTGTGGACAAATAGACAGTCAAACACTGTGGACAAATAGACAGTCAAACACATCAAATAGACAGTCAAACACAACGAATAGACAGTCAAACACTGTGTCAATAAATAGACAGTCAAACACTGTCGACAAATTAACAGTCAAACAACAAATAGACAGTCAAACACTGTGTCGCCAAATAGACAGTCAAACACAACAAATAGACAGTCAAACACGGTGTCAACAAATAGACAGTCAAACACTGTGGATGAATAGACAGTCAAACACTGTGGATGAATAGACAGTCAAACACTGTGGATGAATAGACAGTCAAACACTGTGTCAACAAATAGACAGTCAAACACTGTGTCAACAAATAGACAGTCAAACACTGTGTCAACAAATAGACAGTCAAACACTGTGTCAACAAATAGACAGTCAAACACTGTGTCAACAAATAGACAGTCAAACACTGTGTCAACAAATAGACAGTCAAACACTGTGTCAACAAATAGACAGTCAAACACTGTGTCAACAAATAGACAGTCAAACACTGTGTCAACAAATAGACAGTCAAACACTGTGTCAACAAATAGACAGTCAAACACTGTGTCAACAAATAGACAGTCAAACACTGTGTCAACAAATAGACAGTCAAACAACAAATAGACAGTCAAACACTGTGTCAACAAATAGACAGTCAAACACTGTGTCAACAAATAGACAGTCAAACAACAAATAGACAGTCAAACACTGTGTCAACAAATAGACAGTCAAACACTGTGTCAACAAATAGACAGTCAAACACTGTGTCAACAAATAGACAGTCAAACAACAAATAGACAGTCAAACACTGTGTCAACAAATAGACAGTCAAACACTGTGTCAACAAATAGACAGTCAAACACTGTGTCAACAAATAGACAGTCAAACACTGTGTCAACAAATAGACAGTCAAACACTGTGTCAACAAATAGACAGTCAAACACTGTGTCAACAAATAGACAGTCAAACACTGTGTCAACAAATAGACAGTCAAACACTGTGTCAACAAATAGACAGTCAAACACGGTGTCAACAAATAGACAGTCAAACACTGTGTCAACAAATAGACAGTCAAACACTGTGTCAACAAATAGACAGTCAAACACTGTGTCAACAAATAGACAGTTAAATAATAATAAAGCGCGAAGATGTGTAGAAAGTATGAAATATACTATGTAGAATGATATACAGAGTACTATGAAATACACTATGTAGAATGATATACAGAGTACTATGAAATACACTATGTAGAATGATATACAGAGTACTATGAAATATACTATGTAGAATGATATACAGAGTACTATGAAATACACTATGTAGAATGATATACAGAGTACTATGAAATACACTATGTAGAATGATATACAGAGTACTATGAAATATACTATGTGGAATGATATACAGAGTACTATGAAATATACTATGTGGAATGATATACAGAGTACTATGAAATACACTATGTAGAATGATATACAGAGTACTATGAAATACACTATGTAGAATGATATACAGAGTACTATGAAATATACTATGTAGAATGATATACAGAGTACTATGAAATACACTATGTAGAATGATATACAGAGTACTATGAAATACACTATGTAGAATGATATACAGAGTACTATGAAATACACTATGTAGAATGATATACAGAGTACTATGAAATATACTATGTAGAATGATATACAGAGTACTATGAAATACACTATGTAGAATGATATACAGAGTACTATGAAATACACTATGTAGAATGATATACAGAGTACTATGAAATATACTATGTAGAATGATATACAGAGTACTATGAAATACACTATGTAGAATGATATACAGAGTACTATGAAATACACTATGTAGAATGATATACAGAGTACTATGAAATATACTATGTGGAATGATATACAGAGTACTATGAAATATACTATGTGGAATGATATACAGAGTACTATGAAATACACTATGTAGAATGATATACAGAGTACTATGAAATACACTATGTAGAATGATATACAGAGTACTATGAAATATACTATGTAGAATGATATACAGAGTACTATGAAATACACTATGTAGAATGATATACAGAGTACTATGAAATACACTATGTAGAATGATATACAGAGTACTATGAAATACACTATGTAGAATGATATACAGAGTACTATGAAATATACTATGTAGAATGATATACAGAGTACTATGAAATACACTATGTAGAATGATATACAGAGTACTATGAAATATACTATGTAGAATGATATACAGAGTACTATGAAATACACTATGTAGAATGATATACAGAGTACTATGAAATACACTATGTAGAATGATATACAGAGTACTATGAAATACACTATGTAGAATGATATACAGAGTACTATGAAATACACTATGTGGAATGATATACAGAGTACTATGAAATACACTATGTGGAATGATATACAGAGTACTATGAATACACTATGTAGAATGATATACAGAGTACTATGAAATACACTATGTAGAATGATATACAGAGTACTATGAAATATACTATGTAGAATGATATACAGAGTACTATGAAATACACTATGTAGAATGATATACAGAGTACTATGAAATACACTATGTAGAATGATATACAGAGTACTATGAAATACACTATGTAGAATGATATACAGAGTACTATGAAATACACTATGTAGAATGATATACAGAGTACTATGAAATACACTATGTAGAATGATATACAGAGTACTATGAAATACACTATGTAGAATGATATACAGAGTACTATGAAATATACTATGTAGAATGATATACAGAGTACTATGAAATACACTATGTAGAATGATATACAGAGTACTATGAAATACACTATGTAGAATGATATACAGAGTACTATGAAATACACTATGTAGAATGATATACAGAGTACTATGAAATACACTATGTAGAATGATATACAGAGTACTATGAAATACACTATGTAGAATGATATACAGAGTACTATGAAATATACTATGTAGAATGATATACAGAGTACTATGAAATACACTATGTAGAATGATATACAGAGTACTATGAAATACACTATGTAGAATGATATACAGAGTACTATGAAATACACTATGTAGACAGATATACAGAGTACTATGAAATATACTATGTAGACAGATATACAGAGTACTATGAAATATACTATGTAGACAGATATACAGAGTACTATGAAATACACTATGTAGAATGATATACAGAGTACTATGAAATACACTATGTAGAATGATATACAGAGTACTATGAAATACACTATGTAGACAGATATACAGAGTACTATGAAATACACTATGTGGAATGATATACAGAGTACTATGAAATATACTATGTAGACAGATATACAGAGTACTATGAAATACACTATGTAGAATGATATACAGAGTACTATGAAATACACTATGTGGAATGATATACAGAGTACTATGAAATACACTATGTAGACAGATATACAGAGTACTATGAAATATACTATGTAGACAGATATACAGAGTACTATGAAATATACTATGTAGACAGATATACAGAGTACTATGAAATACACTATGTAGAATGATATACAGAGTACTATGAAATACACTATGTGGAATGATATACAGAGTACTATGAAATACACTATGTAGACAGATATACAGAGTACTATGAAATATACTATGTGGAATGATATACAGAGTACTATGAAATACACTATGTAGAAAGATATACAGAGTACTATGAAATATACTATGTGGAATGATATACAGAGTACTATGAAATATACTATGTGGAATGATATACAGAGTACTATGAAATATACTATGTGGAATGATATACAGAGTACTATGAAATACACTATGTAGAATGATATACAGAGTACTATGAAATACACTATGTGGAATGATATACAGAGTACTATGAAATACACTATGTAGAATGATATACAGAGTACTATGAAATACACTATGTAGACAGATATACAGAGTACTATGAAATATACTATGTAGAATGATATACAGAGTACTATGAAATACACTATGTGGAATGATATACAGAGTACTATGAAATACACTATGTAGAATGATATACAGAGTACTATGAAATATACTATGTAGAATGATATACAGAGTACTATGAAATACACTATGTGGAATGATATACAGAGTACTATGAAATACACTATGTAGAATGATATACAGAGTACTATGAAATATACTATGTAGAATGATATACAGAGTACTATGAAATACACTATGTAGAATGATATACAGAGTACTATGAAATACACTATGTAGACAGATATACAGAGTACTATGAAATATACTATGTAGAATGATATACAGAGTACTATGAAATACACTATGTAGAATGATATACAGAGTACTATGAAATACACTATGTAGAATGATATACAGAGTACTATGAAATACACTATGTAGAATGATATACAGAGTACTATGAAATACACTATGTAGAATGCACTGTGCCGGCTATGTTCAGGTAGTAAAGTGAATAGTCTGAGCAGAGAGAGAGAAGTACGAATAACACAGCAGTGGTGTGTGTGTGTGTGTGTGTGTGTACGTACGTGGAGTTATGTCCTATATTTTCTCTGTTTCTGCACAAGTAGCAGTATTAACATCTGTGTGTGTGTGTGTGTGTGTGTGTAGGGGATGGTCTCCTCTGTCAGAGGATCAGTCCAGGTGTGCAGTGTGTGAGCAGGTGCTGACAGATCCAGTCTCTATCACCTGTGGACACCGGTTCTGCAGACGGTGCATCACTAGACACTGGGAGCAGCCTGCTCCGTCAGGACACTATGGCTGTCCTCGGTGTAGAAAGAGGTTCAGGACACGTCCAGTTCTACTGCAACGGGCTGAACCCAACGATGAAGCGAGAGGCTCTGAAAACAGTAAGACATTTGCTCATTAACTGTCTCAAGGCTTAAACATCCTTCTTTAACACGTCTTCTCCTCCTTCATCTACACTGATTTTTAAAATGGATTTAACAGGTGACATCTATAAGGGATCATAACTTTCACCTGGATTCACCTGGTCAGTCTGTCATGGAAAGAGCAGGTGTTCTTAATGTTTTGTACACTCGGCCCTTTGTATTTTCAAATGTTAGATCTTCTAGTCTTCCAGCACGTGGCAAGACGAGATACACGGGAATACACGTGAATGTGGCAAGGCGAGATACACGGGAATACAAGTGAATGTGGCAAGGCGAGATACACGGGAATACAAGTGAATGTGGCAAGGTGAGATACACGGGAATACAAGTGAATGTGGCAAGGCGAGATACACGGGAATACAAGTGAATGTGGCAAGGCGAGATACACGGGAATACAAGTGAATGTGGCAAGGCGAGATACACGGGAATACAAGTGAATGTGGCAAGGCGAGATACACGGGAATACAAGTGAATGTGGCAAGGCGAGATACACGGGAATACAAGTGAATGTGGCATGGCGAGATACACGGGAATACAAGTGAATGTGGCAAGGCGAGATACACGGGAATACAAGTCAAATCAAATCACATGTATTTATAAAGCCCTTCGTACATCAGCTGATATCTCAAAGTGCTGTACAGAAACCCAGCCTAAAACCCCAAACAGCAAGCAATGCAGGTGTAGAAGCACGGTGGCTAGGAAAAACTCCCTAGAAAGGCCAAAACCTAGGAAGAAACCTAGAGAGGAACCAGGCTATGTGGGGTGGCCAATCCTCTTCTGGCTGTGCCGGGTGGAGATTATAACAGAACATGGCCAAGATGTTCAAATGTTCATAAATGACCAGCATGGTCGAATAATAATAAGGCAGAACAGTTGAAACTGGAGCAGCAGCAAGGCCAGGTGGACTGGGGACAGCAAGGAGTCATCATGTCAGGTAGTCCTGGGGCACGGTCCTAGGGCTCAGGTCCTCCGAGAGAGAGAAAGAAAGAGAGAATTAGAGAGAGCATATGTGGGGTGGCCAGTCCTCTTCTGGCTGTGCTGGGTGGAGATTATAACAGAACATGGCCAAGATGTTAAAATGTTCATAAATGACCAGCATGGTCGAATAATAATAAGGCAGAACAGTTGAAACTGGAGCAGCAGCACGGCCAGGTGGACTGGGGACAGCAAGGAGTCATCATGTCAGGTAGTCCTGGGGCATGGTCCTAGGGCTCAGGTCAGTTGAAACTGGAGCAGCAGCACGGCCAGGTGGACTGGGGACAGCAAGGAGTCATCATGTCAGGTAGTCCTGGGGCATGGTCCTAGGGCTCAGGTCCTCTGAGAGAGAGAAAGAAAGAGAGAAGGAGAGAATTAGAGAACGCACACTTAGATTCACACAGGACACCGAACAGGACAGGAGAAGTACTCCAGATATAACAAACTGACCCTAGCCCCCCGACACATAAACTACTGCAGCATAAATACTGGAGGCTGAGACAGGAGGGGTCAGGAGACACTGTGGCCCCATCCGAGGACACCCCCGGACAGGGCCAAACAGGAAGGATATAACCCCACCCACTTTGCCAAAGCACAGCCCCCCACACCACTAGAGGGACATCTTCAACCACCAACTTACCATCCTGAGACAAGGCTGAGTATAGCCCACAAAGATCTCCGCCATGGCACAACCCAAGGGGGGGCGCCAACCCAGACAGGAAGATCACATCAGTGAATCAACCCACTCAGGTGACGCACCCCTTCCAGGGACGGCATGAGAGAGCCCCAGTAAGCCAGTGACTCAGCCCCTGTAATAGGGTTAGAGGCAGAGAATCGCAGGGGAAAGAGGGGAACCGGCCAGGCAGAGACAGCAAGGGCGGTTCGTTGCTCCAGAGCCTTTCGGTTCACCTTCCCACTCCTGGGCCAGACTACACTCAATCATATGACCCACTGAAGAGATGAGTCTTCAGTAAAGACTTAAAGGTCGAGACCGAGTCTGCGTCTCTCACATGGTTAGGCAGACCGTTCCATAAAAATGGAGCTCTATAGGAGAAAGCCCTGCCTCCAGCTGTTTGCTTAGAAATTCTAGGGACAATTAGGAGGCCTGCGTCTTGTGACCGTAGCGTACGTGTAGGTATGTACGGCAGGACCAAATCAGAGAGATAGGTAGGAGCAAGCCCATGTAATGCTTTGTAGGTTAGCAGTAAAACCTTGAAATCAGCCCTTGCTTTGACAGGAAGCCAGTGTAGAGAGGCTAGCACTGGAGTAATATGATCAAATTTTTTGGTTCTAGTCAGGATTCTAGCAGCCGTATTTAGCACCAACTGAAGTTTATTTAGTGCTTTATCCGGGCAGCCGGAAAGTAGAGCATTGCAGTAGTCTAACCTAGAAGTGACAAAAGCATGGATACATTTTTCTGCATAATTTTTGGACAGAAAGTTTCAGATTTTTGCAATGTTACATAGATGGAAAAAGCTGTCCTTGAAATGGTCTTGATATGTTCTTCAAAAGAGAGATCAGGGTCCAGAGTAACGCAGAGGTCCTTCACAGTTTTATTTGAGACGACTGTACAACCATTAAGATGAATTGTCAGATTCAACAGAAGATCTCTTTGTTTCTTGGGACCTAGAACAAGCATCTCTGTTTTGTCCGAGTTTAAAAGTAGAAAGTTTGCAGCCATCCACTTCCTTATGTCTGAAACGCATGCTTCTAGCAAGGGCAATTTTGGGGCTTCACCATGTTTCATTGAAATGTACAGCTGTGTGTCATCCGCATAGCAGTGAAAGTTAACATTATGTTTTCGAATAACATCCCCAAGAGGTAAAATATATAGTGAAAACAATAGTGGTCCTAAAATGGAACCTTGAGGAACACCAACATTTACAGTTGATTTGTCAGAGGACAAACCATTCACAGAGACAAACTGATATCTTTCCGACAGATAAGATCTAAACCAGGCCAGAACTTGTCCGTGTAGGCCAATTTGGGTTTCCAATCTCTCCAAAAGAATGTGGTGATCGATGGTATCAAAAGCAGCACTAAGGTCTAGGAGCATGAGGACAGATGCAGAGCCTCGGTCCGATGCCATTAAAATGTCATTTACCACCTTCACAAGTGCCGTCTCAGTGAATGTGGCAAGGCGAGATACACATGAAAATTCTCAGCAAATTCTATTCTTCTCTTTCAGTGGATGTCAGCCTGCAGAGAGCTATAGTAAACCATAAAGACAGTCTGAAGAGAAGGTATGAATGTGTGATAGAAGGCCTGGTAAAAGCAGGGAGCCAAACCCCCCTCAACAGGATTTACACAGAGCTGTACATCACAGAGGGAGAGAGTGAAGGGGTTAACGATGAACATGAGATGTGGCAGCTAGAGACGGCATGCAGGACACCGACCTCACGTGACACGGCAATCCACTGCAATGACCTCTTTAAACCCTTAGCTGGCCAGGAGAGAAGCATCAGAACTGTGCTGACCAAGGGCATCGCTGGCATCGGAAAAACAGTCTCTGTGCAGACGTTCATCCTCGACTGGGCTGAAGGGAAGGCAAACCAAGATGTGGAGATCATATTTGTGCTTCCTTTCCGGGAGCTGAACTTGATCAAAGATCTCCAGTACAGTCTTCTCAGACTTCTCCATGACTTCCACCCAGAACTAGATATAGTCAATGCAGAGAAACTCACTGCCTGTAAAGCTATGTTCATCTTTGATGGGTTGGATGAAAGCAGAATTACATTGGATTTTCAGTGCAACAAAATGATGTCTGATGTCACACAGACATCGTCTGTAGATGTTCTGCTGACAAACCTCATCAAGGGGAATCTGCTTCCCTCGGCTCTCCTCTGGATAACCTCCCGACCAGCAGCAACCAATCAGATCCCCTCTGAGTGTGTCGACCAGGTGACAGAGGTACGAGGGTTCAACGACCAACAGAAGGAGAAGTACTTCAGGAAAAGATTCCGTGATGATGAGGACCTGGCCAACAGAATAATCTCCCACATAAAGACATCAAGGAGCCTCCACGTCATGTGTCAC
The DNA here is from genome assembly GCF_002021735.2 of Oncorhynchus kisutch. Lineage (NCBI taxonomy): Eukaryota > Metazoa > Chordata > Actinopteri > Salmoniformes > Salmonidae > Oncorhynchus > Oncorhynchus kisutch. Next base: position 12,382,544 of record NW_022261985.1, on the reverse strand, counting down.
ATGCCAGCTTTCTGTTGGATTTCTGCAACAGTCTTTGAACACATGTTAAGTACAGACAAGAGACGAGAGATGCCCAAGACTCTGACTGAGACGTTCACACACTTCGTGCTCATTCACACCAGCCCGAAGAACCAGAAGTGTCATGGAAAAGACGAAATGGATCAACAGGAGCTCCTGGAGTCTGATAAGGAAGCTCTTCTGAAGCTGGGGAAGCTGGCGTTTGAACATCTGGAGAAGGGTAATCTCGTGTTCTATGAAGAAGACCTGAAAGAGTGTGGCATTGATGTCACAGAAGCCTCGGTGTACTCGGGCGTGTGCACACAAGTCTTTAAAGAAGAATCTGTGTTGTTTCAGAGAGTGGTGTACTGCTTTGTTCATCTGAACGTTCAGGAGTTTCTCTCTGCTGTCTACGTGTACCATTGTTACACAACCAAGAACATGGATGAACTGAGGCCCTTCCTCCAGGCGACTAGAGTCACGTCTGAAGAGATAACCGTACACGAGTTGCTGAAGAGTACCACGAATAAAGCCTTGGAGAGTAAGACTGGACATCTGGACCTTGTCGTCCGCTTCCTTCATGGCATGTCACTGGCAGCCAATCAGAAACTCCTACGAGGTCTGGTGACACAGACAGAAAGCAGTCCAGAGAGCGTCAAGAAAACGATCCGATCCCTGAAGATGATGCAGAATGCCAACATGTCCCCCGAGAGGTGCATCAATCTCTTCCACTGTCTGATAGAGATGAAAACCCATTCAGTACAGCAGGAAATTGAGAAATACTTGAGGTCAGAGAAAAGATCCAAAAACCTGCCACTTACGTACTGTTCAGCGTTGGCCTACATGCTGCAGATATCAGACGAGCTTCTGGAGGTGTTTGACCTGAAGAAATACAAGACCTCGCAGGAGGGTCGTAGGAGACTGCTTCCAGCTGTGAGAGTCTGCAGGAAGGCTCTGTAAGTATTCTGGGAAATATCACTCACATCACACTATACTGGTAAGTAATAGCAGTACCTTTCACTGGCTGACTAGATTTTCTATTAAAATAATAAACAAAAGCTTATATATTTTTTTTTAAATAGAAATTGATCATAAAAAGTATTGAGTCGTGTATTAATGGTGCACACCTGTACTTATGACAGGTGATTGTGTACATGTAACTGTAGATACTCAAATATAGCTGGGTCCCTGTCCAGAAAGGAGACATGTCTGATACAGGACAAATATAGCTGGGTCCCTGTCCAGAAAGGAGACATGTCTGATACAGGACAAATATAGCTGGGTCCCTGTCCAGAAAGGAGACATGTCTGATACAGGACAAATATAGCTGGGTCCCTGTCCAGAAAGGAGACATGTCTGATACAGGACAAATATAGCTGGGTCCCTGTCCAGAAAGGAGACATGTCTGATACAGGACAAATATAGCTGGGTCCCTGTCCAGAAAGGAGACATGTCTGATACAGGACAAATATAGCTGGGTCCCTGTCCAGAAAGGAGACATGTCTGATACAGGACAAATATAGCTGGGTCCCTGTCCAGAAAGGAGACACGTCTGATACAGGACAAATATAGCTGGGTCCCTGTCCAGAAAGGAGACATGTCTGATAAGGACAAATATAGCTGGGTCCCTGTCCAGAAAGGAGACATGTCTGATACAGGACAAATATAGCTGGGTCCCTGTCCAGAAAGGAGACATGTCTGATACAGGACAAATATAGCTGGGTCCCTGTCCAGAAAGGAGACATGTCTGATACAGGACAAATATAGCTGGGTCCCTGTCCAGAAAGGAGACATGTCTGATACAGGACAAATATAGCTGGGTCCCTGTCCAGAAAGGAGACACGTCTGATACAGGACAAATATAGCTGGGTCCCTGTCCAGAAAGGAGACATGTCTGATACAGGACAAATATAGCTGGGTCCCTGTCCAGAAAGGAGACATGTCTGATACAGGACAAATATAGCTGGGTCCCTGTCCAGAAAGGAGACACGTCTGATACAGGACAAATATAGCTGGGTCCCTGTCCAGAAAGGAGACATGTCTGATACAGGACAAATATAGCTGGGTCCCTGTCCAGAAAGGAGACATGTCTGATACAGGACAAATATAGCTGGGTCCCTGTCCAGAAAGGAGACATGTCTGATACAGGACAAATATAGCTGGGTCCCTGTCCAGAAAGGAGACATGTCTGATACAGGACAAATATAGCTGGGTCCCTGTCCAGAAAGGAGACATGTCTGATACAGGACAAATATAGCTGGGTCCCTGGACACGTCTGATAAGGACAAATATAGCTGGGTCCCTGTCCAGAAAGGCGACATGTCTGATACAGGACAAATATAGCTGGGTCCCTGTCCAGAAAGGAGACATGTCTGATACAGGACAAATATAGCTGGGTCCCTGTCCAGAAAGGAGACATGTCTGATACAGGACAAATATAGCTGGGTCCCTGTCCAGAAAGGAGACATGTCTGATACAGGACAAATATAGCTGGGTCCCTGTCCAGAAAGGAGACATGTCTGATACAGGACAAATATAGCTGTGTCCCTGTCCAGAAAGGAGACATGTCTGATACAGGACAAATATAGCTGTGTCCCTGTCCAGAAAGGAGACATGTCTGATACAGGACAAATATAGCTGGGTCCCTGTCCAGAAAGGAGACATGTCTGATACAGGACAAATATAGCTGGGTCCCTGTCCAGAAAGGAGACATGTCTGATACAGGACAAATATAGCTGGGTCCCTGTCCAGAAAGGAGACATGTCTGATACAGGACAAATATAGCTGGGTCCCTGTCTAGAAAGGAGACATGTCTGATACAGGACAAATATAGCTGGGTCCCTGTCCAGAAAGGAGACATGTCTGATACAGGACAAATATAGCTGGGTCCCTGTCCAGAAAGGAGACATGTCTGATACAGGACAAATATAGCTGTGTCCCTGTCCAGAAAGGAGACATGTCTGATACAGGACAAATATAGCTGGGTCCCTGTCCAGAAAGGAGACATGTCTGATACAGGACAAATATAGCTGGGTCCCTGTCCAGAAAGGAGACATGTCTGATACAGGACAAATATAGCTGGGTCCCTGTCCAGAAAGGAGACATGTCTGATACAGGACAAATATAGCTGGGTCCCTGTCTAGAAAGGAGACATGTCTGATACAGGACAAATATAGCTGGGTCCCTGTCCAGAAAGGAGACATGTCTGATACAGGACAAATATAGCTGGGTCCCTGTCCAGAAAGGAGACATGTCTGATACAGGACAAATATAGCTGGGTCCCTGTCCAGAAAGGAGACATGTCTGATACAGGACAAATATAGCTGGGTCCCTGTCCAGAAAGGAGACATGTCTGATACAGGACAAATATAGCTGGGTCCCTGTCCAGAAAGGAGACATGTCTGATACAGGACAAATATAGCTGGGTCCCTGTCCAGAAAGGAGACATGTCTGATACAGGACAAATATAGCTGGGTCCCTGTCCAGAAAGGAGACATGTCTGATACAGGACAAATATAGCTGGGTCCCTGTCCAGAAAGGAGACATGTCTGATACAGGACAAATATAGCTGGGTCCCTGTCCAGAAAGGAGACATGTCTGATACAGGACAAATATAGCTGTGTCCCTGTCCAGAAAGGAGACATGTCTGATACAGGACAAATATAGCTGGGTCCCTGTCCAGAAAGGAGACATGTCTGATACAGGACAAATATAGCTGGGTCCCTGTCCAGAAAGGAGACATGTCTGATACAGGACAAATATAGCTGGGTCCCTGTCCAGAAAGGAGACATGTCTGATACAGGACAAATATAGCTGGGTCCCTGTCTAGAAAGGAGACATGTCTGATACAGGACAAATATAGCTGGGTCCCTGTCCAGAAAGGAGACATGTCTGATACAGGACAAATATAGCTGGGTCCCTGTCCAGAAAGGAGACATGTCTGATACAGGACAAATATAGCTGGGTCCCTGTCCAGAAAGGAGACATGTCTGATACAGGACAAATATAGCTGGGTCCCTGTCCAGAAAGGAGACATGTCTGATACAGGACAAATATAGCTGGGTCCCTGTCCAGAAAGGAGACATGTCTGATACAGGACGAATATAGCTGGGTCCCTGTCCAGAAAGGAGACATGTCTGATACAGGACAAATATAGCTGGGTCCCTGTCCAGAAAGGAGACATGTCTGATACAGGACAAATATAGCTGGGTCCCTGTCCAGAAAGGAGACATGTCTGATACAGGACAAATATAGCTGGGTCCCTGTCCAGAAAGGAGACATGTCTGATACAGGACAAATATAGCTGGGTCCCTGTCTAGAAAGGAGACATGTCTGATACAGGACAAATATAGCTGGGTCCCTGTCTAGAAAGGAGACATGTCTGATACAGGACAAATATAGCTGGGTCCCTGTCTAGAAAGGAGACATGTCTGATACAGGACAAATATAGCTGGGTCCCTGTCCAGAAAGGAGACATGTCTGATACAGGACAAATATAGCTGGGTCCCTGTCCAGAAAGGAGACATGTCTGATACAGGACGAATATAGCTGGGTCCCTGTCCAGAAAGGAGACATGTCTGATACAGGACAAATATAGCTGGGTCCCTGTCCAGAAAGGAGACATGTCTGATACAGGACGAATATAGCTGGGTCCCTGTCCAGAAAGGAGACATGTCTGATACAGGACAAATATAGCTGGGTCCCTGTCCAGAAAGGAGACACGTCTGATAAGGACAAATATAGCTGGGTCCCTGTCCAGAAAGGAGACATGTCTGATACAGGACAAATATAGCTGGGTCCCTGTCCAGAAAGGAGACATGTCTGAGAAAGGACGAATATAGCTGGGTCCCTGTCCAGAAAGGAGACATGTCTGATACAGGACGAATATAGCTGGGTCCCTGTCCAGAAAGGAGACATGTCTGATACAGGACGAATATAGCTGGGTCCCTGTCCAGAAAGGAGACATGTCTGATAAGGACAAATATAGCTGGGTCCCTGTCTTGAAAGGAGACACGTCTGATAAGGACAAATATAGCTGGGTCCCTGTCCAGAAAGGAGACATGTCTGATACAGGACAAATATAGCTGGGTCCCTGTCTAGAAAGGAGACATGTCTGATACAGGACAAATATAGCTGGGTCCCTGTCCAGAAAGGAGACATGTCTGATACAGGACGAATATAGCTGGGTCCCTGTCCAGAAAGGAGACATGTCTGATAAGGACAAATATAGCTGGGTCCCTGTCTTGAAAGGAGACACGTCTGATAAGGACAAATATAGCTGGGTCCCTGTCCAGAAAGGAGACACGTCTGATAAGGACAAATATAGCTGGGTCCCTGTCCAGAAAGGAGACACGTCTGATAAGGACAAATATAGCTGGGTCCCTGTCTTGAAAGGAGACATGTCTGATACAGGACAAATATAGCTGGGTCCCTGTCCAGAAAGGAGACACGTCTGATAAGGACGAATATAGCTGGGTCCCTGTCCAGAAAGGAGACACGTCTGATAAGGACAAATATAGCTGGGTCCCTGGACACGTCTGATAAGGACAAATATAGCTGGGTCCCTGTCCAGAAAGGAGACACGTCTGATAAGGACGAATATAGCTGGGTCCCTGTCCAGAAAGGAGACACGTCTGATAAGGACAAATATAGCTGGGTCCCTGTCCAGAAAGGAGACACGTCTGATAAGGACGAATATAGCTGGGTCCCTGTCCAGAAAGGAGACACGTCTGATAAGGACAAATATAGCTGGGTCCCTGTCCAGAAAGGGGGGACGCGCCTGACAGAGGACGCGCCTGATACAGGACCAGCCATAGTATAATTAAGAACTGGTGCCAACTGTTTGACAACTGACAAACCTTAAAGGGCCGGCGCACAATTTTACTATAGCGCCATACTGGTATTATCAACTTCACTATGACATTCAAAAGTAACACAGGTTTACACTAGCAGGGAAAGCTAAACTTACACTAACATGAATACAACCTCTCTCTCATGTATCCTCTCTGTATTTGCAGACTTGCTGACTGTCAACTCATAGAAGCATCGTGTGAACTGTTGGTCTCTGCTCTCAGCTCAAACCCCTCAAACCTGAGAGAGCTGGACATGAGTAACAATGACCTGAACGATTCAGGAGTGAAGCTACTCTCTGCTGGACTGGGGAATCCCCACTGTAAACTGGAGACTCTGAAGTCAGTACCCCACTTCTTGTTCAATAAGTGATCCACAGTTTGAGAAAACTGTTTTATAAGATGTAGAATGGTATCAAAATCAATTTTCCATCTTTATCAGTGATGAGAGGATATGGGTGTCTCATGTTAGAATGGGGGGGGGGGCGTCTAAAATGGGTCTCTAACAGGTGTACTGCACATGATTGGACATTTTTGTTCAAGTAAAAGGTAGAGGACAAAAACAGCCAATTTTGACTGATTTCAAATGGAATGACCCTGCAGGTTATAATGATTGATTTCAAATGGAATGACCCTGCAGGTTATAATGATTGATTTCAAATGGAATGACCCTGCAGGCTATTTTGATTGATTTCAAATGGAATGACACTGCAGGCTATTTTGATTGATTTCAAATGGAATGACATTGCAGGCTATATTGATTGATTTTCATATGGAATGACCCTGCAGGCTATATTGATTGATTTCAAATGGAATGACCCTGCAGGCTATATTGATTGATTTTAAATGGAATGACCCTGCAGGCTATATTGATTGATTTTCATATGGAATGACCCTGCAGGCTATATTGATTGATTTTCATATGGAATGACACTGCAGGCTATTTTGATTGATTTCAAATGGAATGACCCTGCAGGCTATATTGATTGATTTTCATATGGAATGACCCTGCAGGCTATATTGATTGATTTTCATATGGAATGACCCTGCAGGCTATATTGATTGATTTTCATATGGAATGACCCTGCAGGCTATATTGATTGATTTTCATATGGAATGACCCTGCAGGCTATATTGATTGATTTTCATATGGAATGACCCTACAGGCTATCAGGCTGTGGAGTTACAGAAGAAGGCTGTGCTGCCCTGGTCTCAGCTCTGAGGTCAAACCCCAACCACCTGAGAGAGTTGGACCTGAGTGACAATCATCTAGGAGACTCAATAGTGCAACATGTCTCTCCTAGATTAGAAGATTCAATCTGGAGACTGGAGATCCTAAGGTCAGTAATACGGTTGGATTGTTTGTTTTCAGTAATCCAACAGGTTTTATCTTCAGAGTTTGTAATTTACCATCAAGTGCTGTGAAGCTCAGAGGAAACCTCATGTAATGGCCTCTGTATCTGCAGTCTCTCTGGCTGTAAACTCACAGAAGCATCTTGTGAAGTGTTGGCCTCAGCTCTCAGTTCCTCCTCACACCTGAGAGAGCTGGATCTGAGTAACAATGACCTGCTGGATTCAGGAGTGGAGCTGCTCTTTGCTGGACAGGGGGATTCACCATGTAAACTGGAGACTCTGAGGTCAGTTTTCCTGTATTTAGGTGATAACAGTTCACCACATCTGTTAATGAACAAACTCAGCATTAAACTCAATATATCCAACACTGTTTCTTGACTGACACTTATACAGCTGTTCCTTTTTAAACCTTGACATTTTTGACAAATATTGTAATTGTTGTTCAATCTAGTTTGTCAATACGTGAGTCCAATAACTATGAATAGTTTTAACTTTATAAAGGCATGTTGATTTGTTGACTTGACGTGTCTTCACATTTACAAGCAACATACGAGGTAGCAAAGCAGCTAAGTGAGGATCCTTAGAAATCAAATTTAAAAAAGGTTCCCACAGGGCCTCATTAGCATATGACAGGGTAGGACCAAACTGTTTCTGCACATGACCCCAAATGGACACTAGAAAATGCAATGTACCTCACTTGAAAACTATGATATTCCCTAGGTAACACTGCATTCATATTCCCTAGGTAACACTGCATTCATATTCCCTAGGTAACACTGCAGCCATATTCCCTAGGTAACACTGCAGTCATATTCCCTAGGTAACACTGCAGCCATATTCCCTAGGTAACAATGCATTCATATTCCCTAGGTAACACTGCATTCATATTCCCTAGGCAACAATGCATTCATTTTCCCTAGGCAACACTGCATTCATATTCCCTAGGTAACACTGCAGTCATATTCCCTAGGCAACACTGCAGTCATATTCCCTAGGTAACACTGCAGTCATATTCCCTAGGTAACACTGCAGTCATATTCCCTAGGTAACACTGCAGTCATATTCCCTAGGTAACACTGCAGTCATATTCCCTAGGCAACACTGCAGTCATATTCCCTAGGTAACACTGCAGTCATATTCCCTAGGTAACACTGCAGTCATATTCCCTAGGTAACACTGCAGTCATATTCCCTAGGTAACACTGCAGTCATATTCCCTAGGTAACACTGCAGCCATATTCCCTAGGTAACACTGCAGTCATATTCCCTAGGTAACACGGCATTCATATTCCCTAGGTAACACTGCAGTCATATTCCCTAGGCAACACTGCAGTCATATTCCCTAGGCAACACTGCAGCCATATTCCCTAGGTAACACTGCAGCCATATTCCCTAGGTAACACTGCAGTCATATTCCCTAGGTAACACTGCAGTCATATTCCCTAGGTAACACTGCATTCATATTCCCTAGGCAACACTGCATTCATTTTCCCTAGGCAACACTGCATTCATATTCCCTAGGCAACACTGCATTCATATTCCCTAGGCAACACTGCAGTCATATTCCCTAGGTAACACTGCATTCATATTCCCTAGGTAACACTGCAGTCATATTCCCTAGGTAACACTGCAGTCATATTCCCTAGGTAACACTGCAGGCATATTCCCTAGGTAACACTGCAGCCATATTCCCTAGGTAACACTGCAGCCATATTCCCTAGGTAACACTGCAGTCATATTCCCTAGGTAACACTGCAGCCATATTCCCTAGGTAACACTGCAGCCATATTCCCTAGGTAACACTGCAGCCATATTCCCTAGGTAACACTGCAGTCATATTCCCTAGGTAACACTGCATTCATATTCCCTAGGTAACACTGCATTCATATTCCCTAGGTAACACTGCATTCATATTCCCTAGGCAACGCTGCATTCATTTTCCCTAGGCAACACTGCATTCATATTCCCTAGGCAACACTGCATTCATATTCCCTAGGTAACACTGCAGCCATATTCCCTAGGTAACACTGCAGCCATATTCCCTAGGTAACACTGCAGCCATATTCCCTAGGTGACACTGCAGTCATATTCCCTAGGTAACACTGCATTCATATTCCCTAGGTAACACTGCATTCATATTCCCTAGGCAACACTGCATTCATATTCCCTAGGCAACAATGCATTCATTTTCCCTAGGCAACACTGCAGTCATATTCCCTAGGCAACACTGCAGTCATATTCCCTAGGTAACACTGCAGTCATATTCCCTAGGTAACACTGCAGTCATATTCCCTAGGTAACACTGCAGTCATATTCCCTAGGTAACACTGCAGTCATATTCCCTAGGTAACACTGCAGTCATATTCCCTAGGTAACACGGCATTCATATTCCCTAGGTAACACTGCAGTCATATTCCCTAGGCAACACTGCAGTCATATTCCCTAGGCAACACTGCAGCCATATTCCCTAGGTAATACTGCAGCCATATTCCCTAGGTAACACTGCAGTCATATTCCCTAGGTAACACTGCATTCATATTCCCTGGGTAACACTGCATTCATATTCCCTAGGTAACACTGCATTCATATTCCCTAGGTAACACTGCATTCATATTCCCTAGGTAACACTGCATTCATATTTCCTAGGCAACACTGCATTCATTTTCCCTAGGCAACACTGCATTCATATTCCCTAGGCAACACTGCATTCATATTCCCTAGGCAACACTGCAGTCATATTCCCTAGGTAACACTGCATTCATATTCCCTAGGTAACACTGCATTCATATTCCCTAGGTAACACTGCAGCCATATTCCCTAGGTAACACTGCAGTCATATTCCCTAGGTAACACTGCATTCATATTCCCTAGGCAACACTGCAGTCATATTCCCTAGGTAACACTGCAGCCATATTCCCTAGGTAACACTGCAGTCATATTCCCTAGGTAACACGGCATTCATATTCCCTAGGTAACACGGCAGTCATATTCCCTAGGCAACACGGCAGTCATATTCCCTAGGCAACACTGCAGTCATATTCCCTAGGCAACACTGCAGTCATATTCCCTAGGCAACACTGCAGTCATATTCCCTAGGCAACACTGCAGTCATATTCCCTAGGCAACACTGCAGTCATATTCCCTAGGCAACACTGCAGTCATATTCCCTAGGCAACACTGCAGTCATATTCACTAGGCAACACTGCATTCATATTCCCTAGGTAACACTGCATTCATATTCCCTAGGTAACACTGCAGCCATATTCCCTAGGTAACACTGCAGCCATATTCCCTAGGTAACACTGCAGCCATATTCCCTAGGTAACACTGCAGTCATATTCCCTAGGTAACACTGCAGTCATATTCCCTAGGCAACACTGCAGTCATATTCCCTAGGCAACACTGCAGTCATATTCCCTAGGCAACACTGCAGTCATATTCCCTAGGCAACACTGCAGTCATATTCCCTGGGCAACACTGCAGTCATATTCCCTGGGCAACACTGCAGTCATATTCCCTAGGCAACACTGCAGTCATATTCCCTAGGTAACACTGCATTCATATTCCCTAGGCAACACTGCAGTCATATTCCCTAGGCAACACTGCAGCCATATTCCCTAGGTAACACTGCAGCCATATTCCCTAGGTAACACTGCAGCCATATTCCCTAGGTAACACTGCAGTCATATTCCCTAGGTAACACTGCATTCATATTCCCTAGGCAACACTGCATTCATTTTCCCTAGGTAACACTGTAGTCATATTCCCTAGGCAACACTGCAGTCATATTCCCTAGGCAACACTGCAGTCATATTCCCTAGGCAACACTGCAGTCATATTCCCTAGGCAACACTGCAGTCATATTCCCTAGGCAACACTGCAGTCATATTCCCTAGGCAACACTGCAGTCATATTCCCTAGGCAACACTGCAGTCATATTCCCTAGGCAACACTGCAGTCATATTCCCTAGGCAACACTGCAGTCATATTCCCTCAAGTTGATGTCCCTGAAGCGATCCCAACACATACAGGTGTACTGTCTTAATTTGGCTTCTCACCGCAAAACAAAAGAATCCCTACAGAAACAGGAAATGATTATGATAATTATTATAATTAATGGATGTTTTTGTGGCGCTTTCACCTTTTTTCTCCGTTCGGGAAAATCAAGTCTGATGTTTTAAAGTGGAAGTTACAAACTTTAAAAGCCTTTTTAAAACCTTGAATACATTACAAGTGTCCATTTTCTGCCGAGCAGGAACATTCTCTACGACGACGGAGTGATCAGGACATCTGTAGTAACGACATGAAAGCCATTCTAAAAGTGGCTCGTTTGCCAGTTGAATGACTTTCTTTTCAGTAATCCAACAGGTTCAGTCTTCTGCTGTGAAACTCAGAGGAAACCTCATGTAATGGCCTCTGTATCTGCAGTCTCTCTGGCTGTAAACTCACAGAAGCATCTTGTGAAGTGTTGGCCTCAGCTCTCAGTTCCTCCTCACACCTGAGAGAGCTGGATCTGAGTAACAATGACCTGCTGGATTCAGGAGTGAAGCTGCTCTTTGCTGGACGGGGGGATTCACCATGTAAACTGGAGACTCTGAGGTCAGTTTTCCTGTATTTAGGTGATAACAGTTCACCACATCTGTTTGTCAACAAACTCAGATATAAATCTGACTGTTTCTTGACTGACACTTATGATGGAGCTGTTAAACTTGTATTTTTTTATTCCGTTTTTACAAGCAATGCTGTGATAATTTCACATCAAATATTGTAATTGTTGTGCCGATCTAGTTTGTCTATATGTGAGTCCAATAACTATGAATGGTGTAGCTTTACGAAGGCATGTTGACTTGACGTGTCTTCACATTACGAGTAACAAAAGGAGAGCGATGATTTCCTTGTGATCGCAACACATTAACGATGACATGACAGCGCCGTGATTGGCAGAGAGGTTTTTAGAAACTCTCTTTTGTTATTGGTCTATGGTGATGTCACAATGGAAAGCCCATGCCAACCTGCTGATCAGAAATTGGAAACTCTCTTGTTATTGGTCCTATTAACCAATTTTCCCGCATGGTGATGTCACAATGGAAAGCCCAAAGTCCCGCCCATGTCAACCTGCTGATCAGAAGGGTTCAGTTGTACATTGTATTTTCAACCAACCAACTATCAGGAAATAACATGGATCAGGTTTTTTTTCTCCACAGTTTTACACTCTTAGTTTAAATCGGCTGTTGTACAATGTGATATCAAACACCTCTGTTGTACAATATGATCTGAAACACAGGGGGGAAAACAGAATTGTGACTGCGCTCGGTCTTTAAGTTTAGGTCCTGAAAGCCATGAGGGCATTGTGACACTCACAGGTTGAATTCTAGACCCATCTGAAGAGAACGAACATTCAGTTTTAAACATTACACATTTTATCAGGGGACCCCATCCCCCGACCCCAAGTTTGGGAACCACTGGCATATGGCCAATCAGATGCCGTGTTGAAGTTTGGGAACCACTGGCATATGGCCAATCAGATGCCATATTGAAGTTTGGGAACCACTGGCATATGGCCAATCAGATGCCGTGTAGAAGTTTGGGAACCACTGGCCTATGGCCAAACATCAAAACAACATATGATTGGCCATAGGCCAGTGGTTCCCAATCAGATGCTGTATTGCGGATATAATGCAAATAACACCACAGTAATGATATTATGACTATATGTACACATGGATACAACAGCCAGTCTATGTTCACCGCCATAGAATATCTGTGTGATTATAGAATCATGTTACAACTCTCTGCAGGTTGGCATTCTGTGAAGTCACAGAGGAAGGCTGTGCTTCTCTGGTCTCAGCTCTGAAGTCAAACCCTTCACACCTGAGAGAGCTGGATCTGAGCTACAATCACCTAGGAGACTCGGGAGTCAGACTGCTCTCTGCTGGACTGGAGGATCCACACTGCAGACTGGAGAAACTCAAGTATGTAGAGGGTTTATGTCAGTCCATGTTGAGTGACATACTGTAAGACATGTTTCTGACCTATCAGGTTAGTTATGTCTTACAGTACACATAAATTAGCATAACTAACCTGATAGGTCAGAAACATGTCTTACAGTACACATACATTAGCATAACTAACCTGATAGGTCAGAAACATGTCTTACGGTACATGATAATGACATGTTTCTGACCTATCAGGTTAGTTATGCTAATGTATGTGTACTGTAAGACATGATTCTGACCTATCAGGTTAGTTATGCTAATTACATGTACTGTAAGACATGATTCTGACCTATCAGGTTAGTTATGCTAATTACATGTACTGTAAGCCAAACACACTTACGACGACCTGGACGGTGTGATGTGGTGACCTTGTGTGGACGTTGCCTGTCTGTTCTTCTTACCCCCTACAGTGTGGAACATGGAGGACAGTACACAATAAAACACGGGCTTAGAAAATGTGAGTGTTGACTGCTGCGAAGAAAAAATCCTGTTAGTCTTATTTCAAGTTGACTCGAAGAAAGATCGTTTTTCAGAGCGCGTGTGTGTGTGTGTGTGTGTGTGTGTGTGTGTGTGTGTGGTTACACTAACAGGACCTCACTCTGTTGGGATTATTGATTGGTGTGTTATGAGGTTATGATCATACAGTATAACACATGATCATTCAACAAATCTGACCTTTTCCCTTGGCTCTTTAATACCTAGAAACATTATCATTCTGATGGGGCTCTTACTTAGAAACATTATCATTCTGATGGGGCTCTTTAATACCTAGAAACATTATCATTCTGATGGGGCTCTTTAATACCGATAAACATTATCATTCTGATGGGGCTCTTTAATACCTAGAAACATTATCATTCTGATGGGGCTCTTTAATACCTAGAAACATTATCATTCTGATGGGGCTCTTTAATACCTAGAAACATTATCATTCTGATGGGGCTCTTTAATACCTAGAAACATTATCATTCTGATGGGGCTATTTAACACCTAGAAACATTATCATTGTGATATGATGATGATTTGTAATTTGTGTCCTGGTCTCCCCCATCAGATGGCTGTGTGCTCTCACTGGACCCGAACACAGCAAACAGAAACCTCTCTCTGTCTGAGGAGAACAGAACGGTGACATGGATGACCGAGGAGCAGCCGTATCCTGATCACCCGGAGAGATTTCAGGATTTCGACCAGGTGCTGTGTAGAGAGGGTCTGTCAGGGCGCTGTTACTGGGAGGTAGAGTGGAGTGGGAGAGGGGCTCATATCGGTGTGACATATAAAGGAATCAATAGGTCAGGAAGGGGTGATGACAGTGGGCTTGGACCTAGTGACAAAGCCTGGTGTCTGGTCTGTTGTGATGACCATTACATGGCCTGGATCAATAGTAAGCTCACTACCATACCTTCCCCCTCCTCCCCCCCGTCCAACAGAGTAGGACTGTATCTGGACTGGCTAGCCGGCACTATGTCTTTCTACAAGGTCTGTTCTGATACACTGACTCACCTGCACACATTCTACACCACATTTACCGAGCCCCTCTACCCAGGGCTGTTTGTTTGGTGTCACTCCTCAGTGTCCCTGTGTCAGGTGGTGGCCCCTGTGTCAAAAACACAACGTGATGTTTCACTCTAATCACGGTCCTGTTCAGTAGTAGGAGACGCCGTATATCACACCACCCGGGCCTTATTGTTTTAATTAGAAAACGGCTCCCTGGGAAATCTGCGATTTGACAGGTTTAAATGGTGTGTTAAGCCATTGATGATTCCCCTATTCCCACACATCATTTAGATGTAGTATCAGTTGTAAAATGGATAGTTAGTATTGATTGTAGATGGTCATATTGGCCATTCAATCCAGTCTTGACCATATTACCACAAACCCCCTAAAGGTGCCTTATTGCTATTATAAACGGGTTACTAATGTAATTAGAGCTGTAAAAATACATGTTTTTGTCATACCCGTGGTATACGGTCTGATATACCACGGCTGTCAGCCAATCAGCATTCAGGGCTCCAACCACCCGGTTTATAATGTCTGATATATCACGGCTGTCAGCCAATCAGCATTCAGGGCTCCAACCACCCAGTTTATAATGTCTGATATATCACGGCTGTCAGCCAATCAGCATTCAGGGCTCCAACCACCCAGTTTATAATGTATGATATATCACGGCTGTCAGCCAATCAGCATTCAGGGCTCCAACCACCCAGTTTATAATGTCTGATATATCACGGCTGTCAGCCAATCAGCATTCAGGGCTCCAACCACCCAGTTTATAATGTCTGATATATCACGGCTGTCAGCCAATCAGCATTCAGGGCTCCAACCACCCAGTTTATAATGTCTGATATATCACGGCTGTCAGCCAATCAGCATTCAGGGCTCCAACCACCCAGTTTATAATGTCTGATATATCACAGCTGTCAGCCAATCAGCATTCAGGGCTCCAACCACCCGGTTTATAATGTCTGATATATCACGGCTGTCAGCCAATCAAAATGACACGTCACAGATTCGACCTGTGTGAAATGAAGACGGTGGAATAAAGAGTTTGAATTGTTTAAATGGTATTTGAATAAATGCAATAAAACTGAAGTTTGGCCAAAGTTTCTTCACTTGTGTTCCTGTAATTACACATGAAATATAATAATAATAATATATCCCAGGTTGTTTATGGACTAACCTTTTACACAAAGGTATAATGTTAGATGGGGAGGCAGTGTAGCCTAGTGGTTAGAGGCAGGTAGCCTAGTGGTTAGAGGCAGGTAGCCTAGTGGTTAGAGGCAGCGTAGCCTAGTGGTTAGAGGCAGGGTAGCCTAGCGGTTAGAGGCAGGGTAGCCTAGCGGTTAGAGGCAGGGTAGCCTAGCGGTTAGAGGCAGGTAGCCTAGTGGTTAGAGGCAGGTAGCCTAGTGGTTAGAGGCAGCGTAGCCTAGTGGTTAGAGGCAGGTAGCCTAGTGGTTAGAGGCAGGGTAGCCTAGTGGTTAGAGGCAGTGTAGCCTAGTGGTTAGAGGCAGCGTAGCCTAGTGGTTAGAGGCAGGTAGCCTAGTGGTTAGAGGCAGGGTAGCCTAGTGGTTAGAGGCAGGGTAGCCTAGCGGTTAGAGGTGTGTAGCCTAGTGGTTAGAGGCAGTGTAGCCTAGTGGTTAGAGGCAGGCAGCCTAGTGGTTAGAGGCAGCGTAGCCTAGTGGTTAGAGGCAGCGTAGCCTAGTGGTTAGAGGCAGGTAGCCTAGTGGTTAGAGGTGGGTAGCCTAGTGGTTAGAGGCAGGTAGCCTAGTGGTTAGAGGCAGGTAGCCTAGTGGTTAGAGGCAGCGTAGCCTAGTGGTTAGAGGCAGCATAGCCTAGTGGTTAGAGGCAGCGTAGCCTAGTGGTTAGAGGCAGCGTAGCCTAGTGGTTAGAGGCAGCGTAGCCTAGTGGTTAGAGGCAGGTAGCCTAGTGGTTAGAGGCAGCGTAGCCTAGTGGTTAGAGGCAGCATAGCCTAGTGGTTAGAGGCAGCGTAGCCTAGTGGTTAGAGGCAGGGTAGCCTAGTGGTTAGAGGCAGGTAGCCTAGTGGTTAGAGGCAGGGTAGCCTAGTGGTTAGAGGCAGGGTAGCCTAGTGGTTAGAGGCAGCGTAGCCTAGTGGTTAGAGGCAGGTAGCCTAGTGGTTAGAGGCAGGGTAGCCTAGTGGTTAGAGGCAGCGTAGCCTAGTGGTTAGAGGCAGGGTAGCCTAGTGGTTAGAGGCAGGTAGCCTAGTGGTTAGAGGCAGCGTAGCCTAGTGGTTAGAGGCAGGTAGCCTAGTGGTTAGAGGCAGGGTAGCCTAGTGGTTAGAGGCAGGTAGCCTAGTGGTTAGAGGCAGCGTAGCCTAGTGGTTAGAGGCAGCGTAGCCTAGTGGTTAGAGGCAGCGTAGCCTAGTGGTTAGAGGCAGCGTAGCCTAGTGGTTAGAGGCAGCGTAGCCTAGTGGTTAGGGGCAGGGTAGCCTAGTGGTTAGAGGCAGCGTAGCCTAGTGGTTAGAGGCAGCGTAGCCTAGTGGTTAGAGGCAGGGTAGCCTAGTGGTTAGAGGCAGGGTAGCCTAGTGGTTAGAGGCAGGTAGCCTAGTGGTTAGAGGCAGGTAGCCTAGTGGTTAGAGGCAGCGTAGCCTAGTGGTTAGAGGCGGGTAGCCTAGTGGTTAGAGGCGCGTAGCCTAGTGGTTAGAGGCAGCGTAGCCTAGTGGTTAGAGGCAGGTAGCCTAGTGGTTAGAGGCAGGTAGCCTAGTGGTTAGAGGCAGGTAGCCTAGTGGTTAGAGGCAGGTAGCCTAGTGGTTAGAGGCAGGTAGCCTAGTGGTTAGAGGCAGGTAGCCTAGTGGTTAGAGGCAGGTAGCCTAGTGGTTAGAGGCAGCGTAGCCTAGTGGTTAGAGGCAGGGTAGCCTAGTGGTTAGAGGCAGGGTAGCCTAGTGGTTAGAGGCAGGTAGCCTAGTGACATGTTAAGGATTTTTAAGCCTTGAGACAATTGAAACCATGGACTGTGTACCATTCAATGGGTGAATGGGGAAAGATGACATATTTAAATGGAGTATGGTAGTAGGTGCCAGGAATGGTCCACCCCCCAAAAGGACATCCAGCCAACTTGACAACTGTGTGAAGCATTGGAATGATCATGTTGCACAGGGATGCCGGCCCGTGTTCGGCACCTCGTGGAGTCCACCACGACAAACTGAGGCTGTTCTGAAGGCAAAAAGGGTTTGCAACTCAATAACAGGAAGATGTTCCTAATGTTCTGTTCAGCGGATATCCCTTGGGCCAGTCATTATTTTCTGATGTTTATCATTTCGTTGTCCATGTGTGTGGGCTACAAGTCAAATTTACTCAACAGTAGTGGTAAATAAGGAATAGCTGCAATGTGGACCAATTCAAATGATTCTGAAAAATGTAATTGCACCTTTTTACCAGCAGGGGGAGGCAGAAAACAGCAGCGCCTATTGGAGTAGAGGAGGCACTTTCTTCAGGGAGAACTAGACAGTTACTGATTCTGCAATGATTTAAGAATTGATGACGTTGCCATAAATACATGTCTTTAATATGAGAACAAATCCTGGGATTCCTCAGCACTAGTAGAACAGGACACATGTAATACTTCTCACAGCCAACACAAAGATCACTGTGGAGGGGAACACCATGACAACTCAGACTAAGATCACTGTGGAGGGGAACGCCATGACAACCCAGACTAAGATCACTGTGGAGGGGAACACCATGACAACCCAGACTAAGATCACTGTGGAGGGGAACACCATGACAACCCAGACTAAGATCACTGTGGAGGGGAAAGCCATTATAGCTAGAAGTACTAGATTGGAGGCTTGTCAGGTGGTGGAAGGTTTAGTACTAGATTAGAGGCTTGTCAGGTGGGGGAAGGTTTAGCACTAGATTGGAGGCTTGTCAGGTGGGGGAAGGTTTAGTACTAGATTGGAGGAATGTCAGGTAGGGGAAGGTTTAGTACTAGATTGGAGGCTTGTCAGGTAGGGGAAGGTTTAGTACTAGATGAGAGGCTTGTCAGGTGGGGGAAGGTTTAGTACTAGATTGGAGGCTTGTCAGGTGGGGGAAGGTTTAGTACTAGATTGGAGGCTTGTCAGGTAGGGGAAGGTTTAGTACTAGATTGGAGGCTTGTCAGGTGGGGGAAGGTTTAGTACTAGATTGGAGGCTTGTCAGGTGGGGGAAGGTTTAGTACTAGATTGGAGGCTTGTCAGGTGGGGGAAGGTTTAATACTAGATTGGAGGCTTGTCAGGTAGGGGAAGGTTTAGTACTAGATTGGAGGCTTGTCAGGTGGGGGAAGGTTTAATACTAGATTGGAGGCTTGTCAGGTGGGGGAAGGTTTAATACTAGATTGGAGGCTTGTCAGGTGGGGGAAGGTTTAGTACTAGATTGGAGGCTTGTCAGGTAGGGGAAGGTTTAGTACTAGATTGGAGGCTTGTCAGGTGGGGGAAGGTTTAGTACTAGATTGGAGGCTTGTCAGTTGGGGGAAGGTTTAGTACTAGATTGGAGGCTTGTCAGGTGGGGGAAGGTTTAGTACTAGATTGGAGGCTTGTCAGGTAGGGGAAGGTTTAGTACTAGATTGGAGGCTTGTCAGGTGGGGGAAGGTTTAATACTAGATTGGAGGCTTGTCAGGTAGGGGAAGGTTTAGTACTAGATTGGAGGCTTGTCAGGTGGGGGAAGGTTTAATACTAGATTGGAGGCTTGTCAGGTGGGGGAAGGTTTAATACTAGATTGGAGGCTTGTCAGGTGGGGGAAGGTTTAGTACTAGATTGGAGGCTTGTCAGGTAGGGGAAGGTTTAGTACTAGATTGGAGGCTTGTCAGGTGGGGGAAGGTTTAGTACTAGATTGGAGGCTTGTCAGTTGGGGGAAGGTTTAGTACTAGATTGGAGGCTTGTCAGGTGGGGGAAGGTTTAGTACTAGATTGGAGGCTTGTCAGGTGGGGGAAGGTTTAGTACTAGATTGGAGGCTTGTCAGGTGGGGGAAGATTTAGTACTAGATTGGAGGCTTGTTAGGTAGGGGAAGGTTTAGTACTAGATTGGAGGCTTGTCAGGTAGGGGAAGGTTTAGTACTAGATTGGAGGCTTGTCAGGTAGGGGAAGGTTTAGTACTAGATTGGAGGCTTGTCAGGTGGGGGAAGGTTTAGTACTAGATTGGAGGCTTGTCAGGTAGGGGAAGGTTTAGTACTAGATTGGAGGCTTGTCAGGTAGGGGAAGGTTTAGTACTAGATTGGAGGCTTGTCAGGTGGGGGAAGGTTTAGTACTAGATTGGAGGCTTGTCAGTTGGGGGAAGGTTTAGTACTAGATTGGAGGCTTGTCAGGTGGGGGAAGGTTTAGTACTAGATTGGAGGCTTGTCAGGTGGGGGAAGGTTTAGTACTAGATTGGAGGCTTGTCAGGTGGGGGAAGATTTAGTACTAGATTGGAGGCTTGTCAGGTAGGGGAAGGTTTAGTACTAGATTGGAGGCTTGTCAGGTAGGGGAAGGTTTAGTACTAGATTGGAGGCTTGTCAGGTAGGGGAAGGTTTAGTACTAGATTGGAGGCTTGTCAGGTGGGGGAAGGTTTAGTACTAGATTGGAGGCTTGTCAGGTAGGGGAAGGTTTAGTACTAGATTGGAGGCTTGTCAGGTGGGGGAAGGTTTAGTACTAGATTGGAGGCTTGTCAGGTAGGGGAAGGTTTAGTACTAGATTGGAGGCTTGTCAGGTAGGGGAAGGTTTAGTACTAGATTGGAGGCTTGTCAGGTGGGGGAAGGTTTAGTACTAGATTGGAGGCTTGTCAGTTGGGGGAAGGTTTAGTACTAGATTGGAGGCTTGTCAGGTGGCGGAAGGTTTAGTACTAGATTGGAGGCTTGTCAGGTGGGGGAAGGTTTAACACTAGATTGGAGGCTTGTCAGGTGGCGGAAGGTTTAGTACTAGATTGGAGGCTTGTCAGGTGGGGGAAAGTTTAGTACTAGATTGGAGGCTTGTCAGGTAGGGGAAGGTTTAGTACTAGATGAGAGGCTTGTCAGGTGGGGGAAGGTTTAGTACTAGATTGGAGGCTTGTCAGGTGGCGGAAGGTTTAATACTAGATTGGAGGCTTGTCAGGTAGGGGAAGGTTTAGTACTAGATTGGAGGCTTGTCAGGTAGGGGAAGGTTTAGTACTAGATTGGAGGCTTGTCAGGTGGGGGAAGGTTTAGTACTAGATTGGAGGCTTGTCAGGTAGGGGAAGGTTTAGTACTAGATTGGAGGCTTGTCAGGTGGGGGAAGGTTTAGTACTAGATTGGAGGCTTGTCAGGTAGGGGAAGGTTTAACACTAGATTGGAGGCTTGTCAGGTAGGGGAAGGTTTAGTACTAGATTGGAGGCTTGTCAGGTGGCGGAAGGTTTAATACTAGATTGGAGGCTTGCCAGGTGGCGGAAGGTTTAATACTAGATTGGAGGCTTGTCAGGTGGAGGAAGGTTTAGTACTAGATTGGAGGCTTGTCAGGTAGGGGAAGGTTTAGTACTAGATTGGAGGCTTGTCAGGTAGGGGAAGGTTTAGTACTAGATTGGAGGCTTGTCAGGTGGGGGAAGGTTTAGTACTAGATTGGAGGCTTGTCAGGTAGGGGAAGGTTTAGTACTAGATTGGAGGCTTGTCAGGTGGGGGAAGGTTTAGTACTAGATTGGAGGCTTGTCAGGTAGGGGAAGGTTTAGTACTAGATTGGAGGCTTGTCAGGTAGGGGAAGGTTTAGTACTAGATTGGAGGCTTGTCAGGTGGGGGAAGGTTTAGTACTAGATTGGAGGCTTGTCAGTTGGGGGAAGGTTTAGTACTAGATTGGAGGCTTGTCAGGTGGCGGAAGGTTTAGTACTAGATTGGAGGCTTGTCAGGTGGGGGAAGGTTTAACACTAGATTGGAGGCTTGTCAGGTGGCGGAAGGTTTAGTACTAGATTGGAGGCTTGTCAGGTGGGGGAAGGTTTAGTACTAGATTGGAGGCTTGTCAGGTAGGGGAAGGTTTAGTACTAGATGAGAGGCTTGTCAGGTGGGGGAAGGTTTAGTACTAGATTGGAGGCTTGTCAGGTGGCGGAAGGTTTAATACTAGATTGGAGGCTTGTCAGGTAGGGGAAGGTTTAGTACTAGATTGGAGGCTTGTCAGGTAGGGGAAGGTTTAGTACTAGATTGGAGGCTTGTCAGGTAGGGGAAGGTTTAGTACTAGATTGGAGGCTTGTCAGGTGGGGGAAGGTTAGTACTAGATTGGAGGCTTGTCAGGTAGGGGAAGGTTTAGTACTAGATTGGAGGCTTGTCAGGTAGGGGAAGGTTTAGTACTAGATTGGAGGCTTGTCAGGTAGGGGAAGGTTTAGTACTAGATTGGAGGCTTGTCAGGTAGGGGAAGGTTTAGTACTAGATTGGAGGCTTGTCAGGTAGGGGAAGGTTTAGTACTAGATTGGAGGCTTGTCAGGTGGGGGAAGGTTTAGTACTAGATTGGAGGCTTGTCAGGTGGAGGAAGGTTTAGTACTAGATTGGAGGCTTGTCAGGTGGGGGAAGGTTTAGTACTAGATTGGAGGCTTGTCAGGTGGCGGAAGGTTTAGTACTAGATTGGAGGCTTGTCAGGTAGGGGAAGGTTTAGTACTAGATTGGAGGCTTGTCAGGTGGCGGGTTTAGTACTAGATTGGAGGCTTGTCAGGTGGGGGAAGGTTTAACACTAGATTGGAGGCTTGTCAGGTAGGGGAAGGTTTAGTACTAGATTGGAGGCTTGTCAGGTAGGGGAAGGTTTAACACTAGATTGGAGGCTTGTCAGGTAGGGGAAGGTTTAACACTAGATTGGAGGCTTGTCAGGTAGGGGAAGGTTTAGTACTAGATTGGAGGCTTGTCAGGTCGGGGAAGGTTTAGTACTAGATTGGAGGCTTGTCAGGTCGGGGAAGGTTTAGTACTAGATTGGAGGCTTGTCAGGTAGGGGAAGGTTTAGTACTAGATTGGAGGCTTGTCAGGTAGGGGAAGGTTTAGTACTAGATTGGAGGCTTGTCAGGTAGGGGAAGGTTTAGTACTAGATTGGAGGCTTGTCAGGTGGGGAAGGTTTAGTACTAGATTGGAGGCTTGTCAGGTAGGAGAAGGTTTAACACTAGATTGGAGGCTTGTCAGGTAGGGGAAGGTTTAGTACTAGATTGGAGGCTTGTCAGGTGGGGGAAGGTTTAGTACTAGATTAGGGGCTTGTCAGGTAGGGGAAGGTTTAGTACTAGATTGGAGGCTTGTCAGGTGGGGGAAGGTTTAGTACTAGATTGGAGGCTTGTCAGGTAGGGGAAGGTTTAGTACTAGATTGGAGGCTTGTCAGGTGGCGGAAGGTTTAGTACTAGATTGGAGGCTTGTCAGGTGGCGGAAGGTTTAGTACTAGATTGGAGGCTTGTCAGGTCGGGGAAGGTTTAGTACTAGATTGGAGGCTTGTCAGGTAGGGGAAGGTTTAGTACTAGATTGGAGGCTTGTCAGGTAGGGGAAGGTTTAGTACTAGATTGGAGGCTTGTCAGGTAGGGGAAGGTTTAGTACTAGATTGGAGGCTTGTCAGGTGGGGGAAGGTTTAACACTAGATTGGAGGCTTGTCAGGTGGGGGAAGGTTTAGTACTAGATTGGAGGCTTGTCAGGTGGGGGAAGGTTTAGTACTAGATTGGAGGCTTGTCAGGTAGGGGAAGGTTTAGTACTAGATTGGAGGCTTGTCAGGTAGGGGAAGGTTTAGTACTAGATTGGAGGCTTGTCAGGTGGGGGAAGGTTTAACACTAGATTGGAGGCTTGTCAGGTGGGGGAAGGTTTAGTACTAGATTGGAGGCTTGTCAGGTGGGGGAAGGTTTAGTACTAGATTGGAGGCTTGTCAGGTAGGGGAAGGTTTAGTACTAGATTGGAGGCTTGTCAGGTGGCGGAAGGTTTAGTACTAGATTGGAGGCTTGTCAGGTAGGGGAAGGTTTAGTACTAGATTGGAGGCTTGTCAGGTAGGAGAAGGTTTAGTACTAGATTGGAGGCTTGTCAGGTAGGGGAAGGTTTAGTACTAGATTGGAGGCTTGTCAGGTCGGGGAAGGTTTAGTACTAGATTGGAGGCTTGTCAGGTCGGGGAAGGTTTAGTACTAGATTGGAGGCTTGTCAGGTGGGGGAAGGTTTAACACTAGATTGGAGGCTTGTCAGGTGGGGGAAGGTTTAGTACTAGATTGGAGGCTTGTCAGGTAGGGGAAGGTTTAGTACTAGATTGGAGGCTTGTCAGGTAGGAGAAGGTTTAGTACTAGATTGGAGGCTTGTCAGGTGGGGGAAGGTTTAACACTAGATTGGAGGCTTGTCAGGTGGGGGAAGGTTTAGTACTAGATTGGAGGCTTGTCAGGTAGGGGAAGGTTTAATACTAGATTGGAGGCTTGTCAGGTGGGGGAAGGTTTAGTACTAGATTGGAGGCTTGTCAGGTAGGAGAAGGTTTAGTACTAGATTGGAGGCTTGTCAGGTGGGGGAAGGTTTAACACTAGATTGGAGGCTTGTCAGGTGGGGGAAGGTTTAGTACTAGATTGGAGGCTTGTCAGGTGGGGGAAGGTTTAGTACTAGATTGGAGGCTTGTCAGGTAGGGGAAGGTTTAGTACTAGATTGGAGGCTTGTCAGGTAGGGGAAGGTTTAGTACTAGATTGGAGGCTTGTCAGGTGGGGGAAGGTTTAACACTAGATTGGAGGCTTGTCAGGTGGGGGAAGGTTTAGTACTAGATTGGAGGCTTGTCAGGTGGGGGAAGGTTTAGTACTAGATTGGAGGCTTGTCAGGTAGGGGAAGGTTTAGTACTAGATTGGAGGCTTGTCAGGTGGCGGAAGGTTTAGTACTAGATTGGAGGCTTGTCAGGTAGGGGAAGGTTTAGTACTAGATTGGAGGCTTGTCAGGTAGGAGAAGGTTTAGTACTAGATTGGAGGCTTGTCAGGTAGGGGAAGGTTTAGTACTAGATTGGAGGCTTGTCAGGTCGGGGAAGGTTTAGTACTAGATTGGAGGCTTGTCAGGTCGGGGAAGGTTTAGTACTAGATTGGAGGCTTGTCAGGTCGGGGAAGGTTTAGTACTAGATTGGAGGCTTGTCAGGTGGGGGAAGGTTTAACACTAGATTGGAGGCTTGTCAGGTGGGGGAAGGTTTAGTACTAGATTGGAGGCTTGTCAGGTAGGGGAAGGTTTAGTACTAGATTGGAGGCTTGTCAGGTAGGAGAAGGTTTAGTACTAGATTGGAGGCTTGTCAGGTGGGGGAAGGTTTAACACTAGATTGGAGGCTTGTCAGGTGGGGGAAGGTTTAGTACTAGATTGGAGGCTTGTCAGGTAGGGGAAGGTTTAATACTAGATTGGAGGCTTGTCAGGTGGGGGAAGGTTTAGTACTAGATTGGAGGCTTGTCAGGTAGGAGAAGGTTTAGTACTAGATTGGAGGCTTGTCAGGTCGGGGAAGGTTTAGTACTAGATTGGAGGCTTGTCAGGTGGGGGAAGGTTTAGTACTAGATTGGAGGCTTGTCAGGTGGGGGAAGGTTTAGTACTAGATTGGAGGCTTGTCAGGTAGGAGAAGGTTTAGTACTAGATTGGAGGCTTGTCAGGTCGGGGAAGGTTTAGTACTAGATTGGAGGCTTGTCAGGTAGGGGAAGGTTTAGTACTAGATTGGAGGCTTGTCAGGTAGGGGAAGGTTTAGTACTAGATTGGAGGCTTGTCAGGTGGGGGAAGGTTTAGTACTAGATTGGAGGCTTGTCAGGTGGGGGAAGGTTTAGTACTAGATTGGAGGCTTGTCAGGTCGGGGAAGGTTTAGTACTAGATTGGAGGCTTGTCAGGTGGGGGAAGGTTTAGTACTAGATTGGAGGCTTGTCAGGTGGGGGAAGGTTTAGTACTAGATTGGAGGCTTGTCAGTTAGGGGAAGGTTTAGTACTAGATTGGAGGCTTGTCAGGTAGGGGAAGGTTTAACACTAGATTGGAGGCTTGTCAGGTGGGGGAAGGTTTAGTACTAGATTGGAGGCTTGTCAGGTAGGGGAAGGTTTAGTACTAGATTGGAGGCTTGTCAGGTGGCAGGTTTAGTACTAGATTGGAGGCTTGTCAGGTCGGGGAAGGTTTAGTACTAGATTGGAGGCTTGTCAGGTCGGGGAAGGTTTAGTACTAGATTGGAGGCTTGTCAGGTAGGGGAAAGTTTAGTACTAGATTGGAGGCTTGTCAGGTAGGGGAAGGTTTAGTACTAGATTGGAGGCTTGTCAGGTAGGGGAAGGTTTAGTACTAGATTGGAGGCTTGTCAGGTGGAGGAAGGTTTAGTACTAGATTGGAGGCTTGTCAGGTGGGGGAAGGTTTAGTACTAGATTGGAGGCTTGTCAGGTCGGGGAAGGTTTAATACTAGATTGGAGGCTTGTCAGGTCGGGGAAGGTTTAGTACTAGATTGGAGGCTTGTCAGGTCGGGGAAGGTTTAACAGGTTAGCCCATATAAATCAAATCCTGGGTTTAATATCATTCAAAACGTCTCTTCAGCACTCCAATGGCATAAACAACAGCCTTAAATGTGTCAAACTTCAGTTAGTCGTCTTGCCTGGGTTGAGACTTGAGAAAGGAGCAGTGTGTTAGTGTCATCTTGTGACCCAAATGGCTCCCCATGGGCCCTGGTTTATAGTTGTGCACTAGAAATGGGAATAGGTTACCATGGTGACTGGGGGGGGGGGGGGCAAGTTGTCACCAGGGGCAATGGATATGGATGGGGCTAGACGAGAGAACAGGTTGAGACATGTTTCCTGAAATGTTTTATGAAAAGTCGTCCCCCTGGCAACCACTACCCACTCGCTTATCTTGTCGACGGAGTCAACAACAAACGTCTCTTTCTACCGGTGAACTTTATTGAGACATTTGACTTTTCACGTAGTTTAAACCCCATGTCATTATCGATACAATTATATAAAACACTAATCATCTGTGTAGAATAGAGGGAAGACGAGGTGAAATTTAACAAAGGAAAACCAATGTACATCTGTTAATTAGCTAAACATTCTTTATTTAATAAAATATATTGAATATTTCACCACTAAGAGAATTTAATCCATTTGAAAAACTAGAAAAGCTATTTGACTGAACACTAGAAATCAATCCCAAATCAACAACAACAGGCACCTTGTTTGATAGAGTCAACTAACTCTTGTTCATAAATAAAATCACTTCCAAATAAACAAAATTAAAACATATTATTTATTCATTCAGGATTTAAGTTGTTTTTGAGGAACAGGGAGTTGTGTAGCTATGGGTTACACCCTATTCCCTATATAGTGCACTACTTTAGACCAGAGTCCTATTGGGGCCATGGTTGAGAGTAGTGCACACTACATAGGGAATAGACTGCTTATTTGGAATGTACAGTCTAGCCGATAGCCGTCCTCAGCTGAGATAAATTAAGACGACAGACTGGATCGGCTGCCTGCAGACAGGACACAGCTTGTTCCTCTTCTTCAGTTTCCTGGCGCAGGTGTAACAGGCCATGAGGTGCCCAGTGCGTCCGTGTACGATGCAGCCGTTCTTGGGCCTGGTCTGACAGATGACGCAGGGCTCCAGGCAGCTGGCGGGGAGGTGAGCCTCCAAGCTGTTGAAACGCTCCAAGTCTGGTGCCATCACTTCTTGACTGAGGGGGGCGCTAGAGGACGAGCCTGAGCCCACGCCGTTGGAGTTCGAAGAAGAGGTGGAGGGCTGGGAGGAGCAGGCCGAGTCTTGGGAATCGGGGCCAGAGACGGACATCAATTCCTGGGAGTCTTTGAGGAGGGGAAGGGGCGACCTGGCTCTCTTCCCGTCTGGAACATCCAGACCTTCGGTCTCGTCGGGCTCTGTTGGGGCTGGGGTAGGCTTGGGGGGTAAGGGTTTGAGGTTGGGGGCAGCAGAGTTGCTGTCAGAATCGGGAAACCAGTCCATTCTTAGCGTCCAGCAGCGGTTGCAGTTTCGGGGGAGGGGAGGGTTCAACTCCTCACACTTTGAGCACTTCCAGTAGTCCTGAAACAACACCGCTAGATTAGACCACAGGCACCACCACTAGATTAGACCACAACACCACTAGATTAGACAACAGGCACCACCACTAGATTAGACCATAGGCAACACCGCTAGATTAGACCACAGGCAACACCGCTAGATTAGACCACAGGCAACACCGCTAGATTAGACCATAGGCAACACCGCTAGATTAGACCACAGGCAACACCGCTAGATTAGACCATAGGCAACACCGCTAGATTAGACTACAGGCAACACCGCTAGATTAGACCACAGGCAACACCGCTAGATTAGACCACAGGCAACACCGCTAGATTAGACCATAGGCAACACCGCTAGATTAGACCATAGGCAACACCGCTAGATTAGACCATAGGCAACACCGCTAGATTAGACCATAGGCAACACCACTAGATTAGACCATAGGCAACACCGCTAGATTAGACCATAGGCAACACCGCTAGATTAGACCATAGGCAACACCGCTAGATTAGAGCACAGGCAACACCGCTAGATTAGACCATAGGCAACACCGCTAGATTAGACCATAGGCAACACCGCTAGATTAGAGCACAGGCAACACCGCTAGATTAGACCATAGGCAACACCGCTAGATTAGACCACAGGCACCACCACTAGATTAGACCACAGGCAACACCGCTAGATTAGACCATAGGCAACACCGCTAGATTAGACCACAGGCAACACCGCTAGATTAGACCATAGGCAACACCGCTAGATTAGACCATAGGCAACACCGCTAGATTAGACCATAGGCAACACCGCTAGATTAGACCATAGGCAACACCGCTAGATTAGACCACAGGCAACACCGCTAGATTAGACCACAGGCAACACCGCTAGATTAGACCATAGGCAACACCGCTAGATTAGACCATAGGCAACACCGCTAGATTAGACCATAGGCAACACCGCTAGATTAGACCATAGGCAACACCGCTAGATTAGACCATAGGCAACACCGCTAGATTAGACCACAGGCAACACCACTAGATTAGACCATAGGCACCACCACTAGATTAGACCACAACACCACTAGATTAGACAACAGGCACCACCACTAGATTAGACCACAGGCACCGCTAGATTAGACCACAACACCGCTAGATTAGACCACAACACCGCTAGATTAGACCACAGGCACCACCGCTAGATTAGACCACAGGCAACACCACTAGATTAGACCATAGGCACCACCACTAGATTAGACCACAACACCACTAGATTAGACAACAGGCACCACCACTAGATTAGACCACAGGCACCGCTAGATTAGACCACAACACCGCTAGATTAGACCACAGGCACCACCGCTAGATTAGACCACAGGCACCACCGCTAGATTAGACCACAGGCAACACCGCTAGATTAGACCACAGGCAACACCGCTAGATTAGACCACAGGCAACACCGCTAGATTAGACCACAGGCAACACCACTAGATTAGACCACAGGCAACACCACTAGATTAGACCACAGGCAACACCGCTAGATTAGACCACAGGCAACACCGCTAGATTAGACCACAGGCAACACCGCTAGATTAGACCATAGGCAACACCGCTAGATTAGACCATAGGCAACACCGCTAGATTAGACCATAGGCAACACCGCTAGATTAGACCATAGGCAACACCGCTAGATTAGACCATAGGCAACACCGCTAGATTAGACCACAGGCAACACCGCTAGATTAGACCATAGGCAACACCGCTAGATTAGACCATAGGCAACACCGCTAGATTAGACCATAGGCAACACCGCTAGATTAGACCATAGGCAACACCGCTAGATTAGACCACAGGCAACACCGCTAGATTAGACCACAGGCAACACCACTAGATTAGACCATAGGCACCACCACTAGATTAGACCACAACACCACTAGATTAGACAACAGGCACCACCACTAGATTAGACCACAGGCACCGCTAGATTAGACCACAACACCGCTAGATTAGACCACAGGCACCACCGCTAGATTAGACCACAGGCACCACCGCTAGATTAGACCACAGGCAACACCGCTAGATTAGACCACAGGCAACACCGCTAGATTAGACCACAGGCAACACCGCTAGATTAGACCACAGGCAACACCGCTAGATTAGACCACAGGCAACACCGCTAGATTAGACCATAGGCAACACCACTAGATTAGACCATAGGCAACACCACTAGATTAGACCACAGGCAACACCACTAGATTAGACCACAGGCAACACCGCTAGATTAGACCACAGGCACCACCACTAGATTAGACCACAACACCACTAGATTAGACAACAGGCACCACCACTAGATTAGACCACAGGCACCGCTAGATTAGACCACAGGCACCACCGCTAGATTAGACCACAGGCAACACCGCTAGATTAGACCACAGGCAACACCGCTAGATTAGATTACAGGCAACACCGCTAGATTAGACCACAGGCAACACCGCTAGATT
The DNA here is from genome assembly GCF_002021735.2 of Oncorhynchus kisutch. Taxonomy (NCBI): domain Eukaryota; kingdom Metazoa; phylum Chordata; class Actinopteri; order Salmoniformes; family Salmonidae; genus Oncorhynchus; species Oncorhynchus kisutch. The sequence goes on along the minus strand of NW_022261985.1, from coordinate 12,352,481 downwards.
AGACAACAGGCAACACCGCTAGATTAGACAACACCGCTAGATTAGACAACACCGCTAGATTAGACCACAGACAACACCGCTAGATTAGACAACACCGCTAGATTAGACAACAGGCAACACCGCTAGATTAGACAACAGGCAACACCGCTAGATTAGACAACAGGCAACACCGCTAGATTAGACAACAGGCAACACCGCTAGATTAGACAACAGGCAACACCGCTAGATTAGACAACAGGCAACACCGCTAGATTAGACAACAGGCAACACCGCTAGATTAGACAACAGGCAACACCGCTAGATTAGACAACAGGCAACACCGCTAGATTAGACCACAGGCACCACCGCTAGATTAGACCACAGGCAACACCGCTAGATTAGACAACACTGCTAGATTAGACCACAGGCACCACCGCTAGATTAGACCACAGGCACCACCGCTAGATTAGACCACAGGCACCACCGCTAGATTAGACCACAGGCACCACCGCTAGATTAGACAACAGGCACCACCGCTAGATTAGACAACAGGCACCACCGCTAGATTAGACAACAGGCACCACTAGATTAGACCACATGCACCACCACTAGATTAGACAACACCGCTAGATTAGACAACACCGCTAGATTAGACAACACCGCTAGATTAGACAACACCGCTAGATTAGACAACACCGCTAGATTAGACAACAGGCACCACCGCTGGATTAGACCACAGGCACCACCGCTGGATTAGACCACAGGCACCACCGCTAGATTAGACAACAGGCACCACCGCTAGATTAGACCACACCGCTAGATTAGACCACAGACACCACCGCTAGATTAGACCACAGACACCACCGCTAGATTAGACCACAGACACCACCGCTAGATTAGACCACAGGCACCACCGCTAGATTAGACCACAGGCACCACTAGATTAGACCACAGGCACCACCACTAGATTAGACCACAGGCAACACCACTAGATTAGACCACAGGGGTTATGGGTAATATGAAACGTACTGCTTCCGTGATTTCAGTGTCGTCATCGAACGAGTCCTCCTCCTCTGCCTCGAAGATGGTGACTTCATACACCTGTGAGATAACGACAGACACACGGGGAGTCAACAGCTGCAGTTTGACCCCAGGACACTAGAGGGAGCTGTTTGAAATGACACACACCAATGTTTCCTCGGGGGGTCCGGGAGCATGCCCCCCCCCCCCCACCCGGTGATAATTTTAGAACCACCGAAAAGGTCCGCTTTTTGTTGGTGTGGTGGTGCACCACAGCTAAATAAATACAGCGGACACACACACACACATACACACACACATACATACACATACACACACATACACACACATACACACAGTTGAAAAGACAGTGAGCCGAGACCTCATCCTCTCCAGACACTGAAGCCTCTTCGGGATCGCTGTAGGCATCCGAGTCGATGGACTCCACCTCAAACTCCACGCTGAAGTGATCAGAGTCTGAGCCCAGATCCTGGCTCAGAACATCGTCACACGCGTCACTGACCAATGAACCTACTTCCTGTTGAGAGACGAGAGAGAGCTCAGTAACATGGGACTTACACAGCTGCCGATAAGATTTACAAATTACAATCATCATTTTTTTTTAAACTCAGAATCTAAAGTACTGAACAAACCGATGTCACACACGAGACGTGAAACATTTCGTCTGAATGTGTAGGAATTAATAATCCCATTCCTTAATCTGCATAATGTTGTAGCCCAGTTTAGGATCTAGTTTAGGATCTCACCATCCTTTTATTTAGGATTGGTGGAACTACAGTCTGACAGGGTAAATAGTTGTACTGCAGTAGGATCCCCCACAGAGTTACAGGAGGCTCCCCCACAGAGTCACAGGAGGCTCCCCCACAGAGTTACAGGAGGCTCCCCCACAGAGTTACAGGAGGCTCCCCCAGTGTCACAGGAGGCTCCCCCACAGAGTCACAGGAGGCTCCCACCAGAGTCACAGGAGGCTCCCCCACAGAGTTACAGGAGGCTCCCCCACAGTTACAGGAGGCTCCCCCACAGAGTTACAGGAGGCTCCCCCACAGAGTCACAGGAGGCTCCCCCACAGTGTTACAGGAGGCTCCCCCACAGTGTTACAGGAGGCTCCCCCACAGTGTTTACAGGAGGCTCCCCCACAGTGTTACAGGAGGCTCCCCCACAGTGTTACAGGAGGCTCCCCCACAGTGTTACAGGAGGCTCCCCCACAGTGTTACAGGAGGCTCCCCCACAGTGTTACAGGAGGCTCCCCCACAGTGTTACAGGAGGCTCCCCCACAGTGTTACAGGAGGCTCCCCCACAGTGTTACAGGAGGCTCCCCCACAGTGTTACAGGAGGCTCCCCCACAGAGTTACAGGAGGCTACTCACAGAGTTACAGGAGGCTACTCACAGCGTTACTGTGTGAGTCTGAAGACTCGCTGCTCCTCCGGTCTCGTCTCAGGCCTCCAATCACATACCAGGACATGCTGTCATCAAAGGTCAGAGAAAAGCTGTCTGACCTATGTCTCTTCCTGGACTCACACCCGTCCTCCTCTTGTGTCGACGACGTCCCCTCTGGAATAGAACAGAGAGGGTGAGCAGTGGTTTTATGTTGAACAATTTCTTTCAAATAAGCCATTTCTCCTCTGACGGTAAAATAGAGAAACATATTGTGCATCCGATCACTCAAATCAAATCCAATTTTATTTGTCACATACACATGGTTAGCAGATGTTAATGCGAGTGTAGATGATGGGTATGTAAACAAAGTGGCATAGTTAAAGTGGCTAGTGATACATGTATTACATAAGGATGCAGTAGATGGTATAGAGTACAGTATATACGTATGCATATGAGATGAATAATGTAGGGTATGTAAACATTATATTAGGTAGCATTGTTTAAAGTGGCTAGTGATATATTTACATCACTCCGTTGACATACTGAAACATACTGACACGTCTTCAACAAAGCTGTTTCTCCCTTGATGACAATGAATATGTGATGTTCACAAGACATGGAGGAGTTGTTTATAGCCGTATGTTGTGTACTGGGCCCTGAGGTACGACCAGTAGCTAAGAGCAATAAAACCCCAGTCCTTTAGAAAATGGTCCGTTTCAATCCATCAGACTAGGACTGTTGTGGATTCTCCCCTGGTCCGTTAGGAAACAGGCGTGTCTTTGTGGTGTCTGTGTGTGTGTGGATGCCGTTAGGCTGCTTTTTGGGCCTGAAGAGACTCATTGTGGGGAGAAGTCATCTGAAAACATTCTCCACAGCCTCCAGACCAGAGTGTTCCTACGGAACCATTAGAAGGGACTGGGGTTCTATGCTTTGATGCATTCTCCACAGCCTCCAGACCAGAGTGTTCCTACGGAACCATTAGAAGGGACTGATGGTTCTATGCTTTGATGCATTCCAGAACTCGTTCTTTGCTTCCCCCAACAGACTTGACAGGGCAACACATGAAGCCATGAGGCCTGACATGGCAGTTTTTCATCCAGGAGAAAAGGTACAGCACAGATCCACATGAGCAGGACTGGTGTAGTTAGTAGGTGTAGGTTTATGTACACACTGCTGGAGTACTACAACAACAGACAGAGAGGCAGGCAGACAGACAGACCGAGAGAGGCAGGCAGACAGACAGAGAGGCAGACAGACAGACAGACACTCACCAGGGTCACTACTCCTCCTTCTCCTCCTGCGGTCTGAGGTAGATGATGAATGACAGTCTGAGTCCGTCTCCTGTAAAACAGATGGAACCATTAGAGAAATCAACCAGTGAACCAGGACACTGAGGAGGTCTGTCTATAAAACTAACTCGGGCACAACTACCACTTAAAACGACATCACAGGAAAAAACCGCATCAGAAGCTTTGGAACACGTGTCAGTATAAACATCCCTCTGCAACAAAACTAAAGTTGGTTCAACTTGAGGTCGAGTATGTTTATGTCTGTGACCCAGAGCCAGGCAATTAGTTTGATCACAAAGCATTTTTCGCTACACTCGCAATAACATCTGCTAAACACGTGTATGTGACCAATCAAATTTGATTTGATTCACAAGTCTGTTTGTAACTCTTTAAAATGGAGGGTGATGGAGAAGTGTTTCCCCCTATATTCATTTAGTAACGCTGGCCCACCGCTACACAACTATTTTTGAGACGGGTTGTAAAAACCAAGGTTTCCAGAAGCCTTCGGCTGCTCTCTCACGTGGTTTAACTACGGGAAAGCAGTGGTGAAATACACAATTGAAAGACGAGAGAAAAGTCCGTTAAGCAGACTCCACATCGGCCTAAATATTTTCCCATGAAATACCATCAAGACAACATCTTAAAGTGCTCGTAATAACTTTTGTTAAATAGTCTACATTTAAAAAAATGCTACTAATCATTCCTATCTGTTTATTTACAACTGCCAAAGAGAAGTAGAAAATTAGAAAGTGGTCAGAATGAGTAAGATTCTAGTTGCATTGACAGGCACGACTCAGGCCGGTGAGCCATAACCAATCAGAGCTGTAGTAGGCTTATATGCAAATAGACCATTGCCATATATGGATCTGTGCCATTCACTGGACTGTGTTTACAGCATGAGCGGTCATGAGTAGATGAACTGGACTGTGTTTACAGCATGAGCGGTCATGAGTAGATGAACTGGACTGTGTTTACAGCATGAGCGGTCATGAGTAGATGAACTGGACTGTGTTTACAGCATGAGCGGTCGTGAGTAGATGAACTGGACTGTGTTTACAGCATGAGCGGTCATGAGTAGATGCGCTTGTTTTGAGATCAAAGCGAGAGCGACGTGTGCACATTTGTTCATATCATTTTCTAGTTAGTGAGTTATTAGCCCAGTTATAGATCATTAGTAGTCAGCAATAGGGAAGTGATTGCTTCCTACAAGAGCACAAAACGTGTACATTTCTAGACATATTTTTAAAAAGCCAGTCAGGTAAAAAAATCTGTTTGTTTTTTTGTCTTAAAGGGGCAATGTTGTATTTTGAGACAGGTTTGAATAAGCTAAGTAGCCAATAGGCAGAGGGTAGTATAATTGATCTGATTCTCTGTAGTAATGGTATGGGAATAATAATGCATTTTATTTTGTAAAGTGGTTTCTTGCATTAAACACAATATTCAGTCACCTTCTTGTCTGAAGGACAAGTGAATAAACAGGTTTAAAAGATCAAGCCCTGAATGGTTTTTTTTTCCTCTTCAAAAGTCTCATGAAATGTAGGTCTACGTTGAACACTACAACATTGGCTGCTACTGTCCGCTGAAAGATATAACAGCTATTTCCATATTAAAATGTTATGGGATTCATTTTCTCCATTGTTGTTGATGGTAGGCCACTCTGGTAGGACTACATTAGGATCAGACAGACACAGTAGCCTACTTGGCCACTGTTTAAACTGTAACTTAAAACGGGTGCATGCTTCAATGTTTACAGTAAGAGTCATTGCGTTTACTTGATAGCTACCTACACAAATAGCTAGCTAGAACAAAGTGTTAATAAGATAAATTCATTAAAAAGATTAAAAACAATACAAATAAGTTCTCCAGTAGGAACAGGATTGTCACAACGTTCAAGTTTGTGCTCATCAGACCTGAGATTTGCTCAGTGATAAAAAAAACCCAGAGGGAACATTGGTTGGGGCGGTGTGCAGTTTGGAGTGGGTCTAGGGCAGTGCTCTCCAATATTTCGATAGCCAGCGACCAGTAGCTACCAGCCCACCTATGACGAGCTCGACAAACTACTCTGAAAGTACATGCAATTTTCACGTGTTCCACCGCAAACAGATCTCACAAGTATCAGACAGTACCAAACTGTCCTAAACAGATCAGACAGTACCAAACTGTCCTAAACAGATCAGACAGTACCAAACTGTCCTAAACAGATCAGACAGTACCAAACTGTCCTAAACAGATCAGACAGTACCAAACTGTCCTAAACAGATCAGACAGTACCAAACTGTCCTAAACAGATCAGACAGTACCAAACTGTCCTCAACAGATCAGACAGTACCAAACTGTCCTCAACAGATCAGACAGTACCAAACTGTCCTCAACAGATCAGACAGTACCAAACTGTCCTCAACAGATCAGACAGTACCAAACTGTCCTAAACAGATCTCACAGTACCAAACTGTCCTAAACAGATCTCACAGTACCAAACTGTCCTAAACAGATCAGACAGTACCAAACTGTCCTAAACAGATCTCACAGTACCAAACTGTCCTCAACAGATCAGACAGTACCAAACTGTCCTCAACAGATCAGACAGTACCAAACTGTCCTAAACAGATCTCACAGTACCAAACTGTCCTAAACAGATCTCACAGTACCAAACTGTCCTAAACAGATCAGACAGTACCAAACTGTCCTAAACAGATCTCACAAGTATCAGACAGTACCAAACTGTCCTAAACAGATCAGACAGTACCAAACTGTCCTAAACAGATCTCACAAGTACCAGACTGTACCAAACTGTCCTAAACAGATCTCACAAGTACCAGACAGTACCAAACTGTCCTAAACAGATCAGACAGTACCAAACTGTCCTAAACAGATCTCACAAGTACCAGACTGTACCAAACTGTCCTAAACAGATCTCACAAGTACCAGGCAGTACCAAACTGTCCTAAACAGATCAGACAGTACCAAACTGTCCTAAACAGATCAGACAGTACCAAACTGTCCTAAACAGATCTCACAAGTATCAGACAGTACCAGCCACACTGTATAGTCAATGCAACATTCACATGATCCCAGCCCTGGTTAAACACTAGGGGCTACAAAAGCCAAACACAAAAGTTATCTCGAGGGGCAGCCTGTAAAATTGGGTTGGATTTACAGAAAGAGCCCAGGGCAGATGAGTTGAAGTTGGAACTGATGTTCAAAAGGTCTTGTCGGAAACAATTCATGGGATTTTTTATTTTTTATAATTACGACTAAAGAATTACAAAATAGCAAAGTTGAGTGCTCTAGCTTGTAAAACAGCTGCCATCTAGTACGGCAACATTATAGCAATGCCCCCCCCCCCCAACTGGAATATTTCAACCAATCACATGCTCTTGTTTCCCCCCTCCCTTCCTACCATAGAAATACAATGAATAGATGCTCTTTCTATGTGGTCTTCTTACCTTAGGCCCTCTATCCGGTTCACTCTGGCCCCTGGGTTCCGTGAAGACAGATTGGGATTCTAAAAAGGAAAAAAATAGAAACGTCTACATTTTAAAAATCAGAATAGACTACTTCCTCACTTGTCTTATCAGCCCAATACATAACACAACATTGAACTGCCTAGCGTACAAATGTTTTTTTTTCTTCCAAAAGAGAGATGTATATCAACTAGAAACTACAGGACAATAGAAGTGACAAAAGAAAAGCTAAAAGTACCTTGATTTTTCACTGCTAGGAGATTTTGTGTGATCATAGCGAAGAGAACTCTGAAAGAACAACAAACACACACAAGGCTAACGTTAGCATAGTGAAACGGTTTCACTATCAGACATCTCTGATTTGTTTAGCAAACAGAAGGCTGCTCATCAGTAACGTATTTTTGAATCATCAGTACACATCTGAGCCAACACATGCAACAGGTGACAGCATATTCAGTGGCTCCAGGGGAGCTGTATTAGAGAACAGAGTCTGTGTTAGAGGTGCTGTATTAGAGGACCAGACAAACTGTATTAGAGGCCAGCGTCTGTATTAGAGAAACAGAGTCTGTATTAGAGGACAGAGTCTGTATTTGAGGTTAGAGTCCAGATTCTGTATTAGAGGCCAGAGTCTGTATTAGAGGTTAGAGGAGCTGTATTAGAGGGAAGAGTCTGTATTAGAGGTTAGAGGCCAGAGTCTGTATTAGAGGTTAGAGGAGCTGTATTAGAGGTTAGAGGCCAGAGTCTGTATTAGAGGTTAGAGGAGCTGTATTAGAGGGAAGAGTCTGTATTAGAGGTTAGAGCCCAGAGTCTGTATTAGAGGTTAGAGGAGCTGTATTAGAGGCCAGAGTCTGTATTAGAGAACCAGAGGCACTGTATTAGAGGCCAGAGTCTGTATTAGAGGTTAGAGGCCAGATTCTGTATTAGAGGACCAGAGGAGCTGTATTAGAGGCCAGAGTCTGTATTAGAGGTTAGAGGCCAGGGTCTGTATTAGAGGGCAGAGTCTGTATTAGAGGTTAGAGGGCAGAGTCTGTATTAGAGGTTAGAGTACAGAGTCTGTATTAGAGGTTAGAGGCCAGAGTCTGTATGAGAGGTTAGAGGCCAGGGTCTGTATTAGAGGGCAGAGTCTGTATTATAGGTTAGAGGACAGAGTCTGTATTAGAGGTCAGAGGCCAGAGTCTTTATTAGAGGTTAGAGGCCAGAGTCTGTATTAGATGTTAGAGGCCAGAGTCTGTATTAGAGACCCAGAGGAGCTGCATTAGAGGCTGTGTAGAAGGACTGCATTAGAGGCTGTGTAGAAGGACTGCATTAGAGGCTGTGTAGAAGGACTGCATTAGAGAGTGTGTAGAGGGACTGCATTAGAGGCTGTGTAGAAGGACTGCATTAGATGCTGTGTAGAAGGACTGCATTAGAGGCTGTGTAGAAGGACTGCATTAGAGGATGTGTAGAGGGACTGCATTAGAGGCTGTGTAGAAGGACTGCATTAGAGGCTGTGTAGAAGGACTGCATTAGAGGCCCCCGAGATGTTATATTAGAGCAACGCTAGCCGAGCAAACAGGGCGTGTGTGTTGGGGGGTTTATTGTCCGTCCCAAGCTGTGTGTGTTATTGTGTGCGTGTGGCTCTGATGGAGAAGATGTCCACACCGTGCAGTGTGTGTGTCCTCACCGGGGTTCTTTAACAGAGAAGCTGTCCACTCCCAGTACAGCCCCCAGGGGGTCGTCAGCACAGTGCACTATGTGTTGCTGCTGCATGTCATAAAGCTGTTTCTTCATGATGTACTGGCCCAGGTAGAATATCACCTGACACGTAGACAGCACAGGGGTCAGAGGTCAACACCACAGCGCAACACACACGAGAGAGAGAGAGAGAGAGAGATAAACGGGATACAGGCTGGGGTCAAGGAGAGAGAGTAACAGGGGATACAGGCAGGGGTCAAGAGGAGAGAAAGCGTAACAGGGGATACAGGCAGGGGTCAAGAGGAGAGAGAGAGTAACAGGGGATACAAGCAGGGGTCAAGAGGAGAGAGAGAGAAACAGGATTCAGGCAGGGGTCAAGAGGAGAGAGAGAGAAACAGGGGATACAGGCAGGGGTCAAGAGGAGAGAGAGAGAAACAGGATACAGGCAGGGGTCAAGAGGAGAGAGAGAGAGAAACAGGGGATACAGGCAGGGGTCAAGAGGAGAGAGAGAGTAACAGGGGATACAAGCAGGGGTCAAGAGGAGAGAGAGAGAGAAACAGGATACAGGCAGGGGTCGAGGAGAGAGAGAGTAACAGGGGATACAGGCAGGGGTCAAGAGGAGAGAGAGAGTAACAGGGGATACAGGCAGGGGTCAAGAGGAGAGAGAGAGTAACAGGGGATACAGGCAGGGGTCAAGAGGAGAGAAAGAGTAACAGGGGATACAGGCAGGGGTCAAGAGGAGAGAGAGATAAACAGGGGATACAGGCAGGGGTCAAGAGGAGAGAGAGAGTAACAGGGGATACAGGCAGGGGTCAAGAGGAGAGAGAGAGTAACAGGGGATACAAGCAGGGGTCAAGAGGAGAGAGAGAGAGAAACAGGATACAGGCAGGGGTCAAGAGGAGAGAGAGAGTAACAGGGGATACAGGCAGGGGTCAAGAGGAGAGAGAGAGTAACAGGGGATACAGGCAGGGGTCAAGAGGAGAGAGTAACAGTGGGTACAGGCAGGGGTCAAGAGGAGAAGCCTGGGAATGTCTCAGGATAAGACTGCACCTACAATAGTTCTGTCTCAGTCTAGTTGATACCCTCCATATACTGATCCAGACAGTCCTGTCTCAGTCTAGTTTATACCCTCCCTCCATATACTGATCCAGACAGTCCTGTCTCAGTCTAGTTGATACCCTCCCTCCATATACTGATCCAGACAGTCCTGTCTCAGTCTAGTTGATACCCTCCCTCCATATACTGATCCAGACAGTCCTGTCTCAGTCTAGTTGATACCCTCCCTCCATATACTGATCCAGACAGTCCTGTCTCAGTCTAGTTGATACCCTCCCTCCATATACTGATCCAGACTGTCCTGTCTCAGTCCAGTTGATACCCTCCCTCCATATACTGATCCAGACTGTCCTGTCTCAGTCTAGTTGATACCCTCCCTCCATATACTGATCCAGACTGTGCTGTCTCAGTCTAATTGCTACACCTCATCCCATACTGATCCAGAATATTCTGGGTCACAATTTAGACAGGCAACTGATAGACACATGATCACTGCACCGGGTAGAAGTATAGGACTCCACCCAATATACTTCTCTATCTGACAGGAGGCTATTGTGATAGACTGATCACTGGCATGAAGGCATCAGTTCCTTATCATAAAAGCAGATTACACAGATTGTAAACACATTTTCCAGCAATCAATGTGGACCAGTAAAAGGCTCAGAACTCCCATACACTCTATAAACTAAAGCATCAGAGGACCGCCTCCCTCTCTCTGAGATAACTCTGTCTCCCCGATGAACAACAGAGAGGAAGGAGCCAAACACAGAGTCCCAGACTAGTTAGACATTCCAGAGGTCAGAACCCCAGTGAGTCAGAGTAGAAGTCAAGAGGCGACTGAACATTCTAACATTCTAACTTAGATAATCACCAGTCTCTCTATGAGTCAGACTCTCACACAGACAGACCCCCCCTCGGACGTGTCTCATCAAAGCTGTGTGACGTGTCCTCAAACCAAGGTGGCCTGCCTGCTAGCCAATCATAGCTCTTAAATGACAGTGCAGTTGAATTCTAGCTTAGTAGACACTACAATCAGTTCAATCAACTACAGTAGGTAAAACAGCATATCAATAGGAGAACAATAGAACCAAGTCAAAAGCCATTCTAGTATGTGACAGCATCTACCGTATGCAGTGCTTAGTTTATGAAAGTGACAATCAATAGTGAAACTAGTGTAAATCTAGCAATGCAGAGAATAATACAGAAACACCTACACAATCTATATACCAGTAGTTTGGCTGCTAACGACAAATTAAGAGTGAGTTTCCCCCCCTTAGGAACTAATATCCACTATTCTAGGAGTAAACCCTAAGATATACTGCAATTGGAAATTCAAAACATAAAATATTTAAATGTAAAAATAAAAATAAAAAATAAAAAATGTGAGACTAGAAACTGAAAAGAAACTGAAAAGTCTGAGATAATGTCTATTGAGGATCTTAAAAAGGGTTCCTCTGTCTGCTTCGTGGAACAAGATCTTGATGAACTAAAGTTAAGCCAAAGACTAGTGGTTCGATATCAGCAGGATATAAGGAAACAAGGCAGCCAGCTGTCAGGTCATTTCTTACCTCTTTCATGGTGAAAACGTCTTTGTCTGCACCTGCCTGCTGCAATAACACGCACAGTTTCTCTTTAGGTCGTACCTGTGGAAATATAGCACATAAAACTAACAAATACATTATTTTACATTCTATGTAACTGTCAACAAATGACTGACTTAAACAGTGTGACAGAGAGACAGAGATTTAAGTTGATACTTACAAGCTTCTCATTGTCCAAGGTATTTATTTGAGAACTACTTCTATGCCATTCTGACATTCTCTCACAATTCTCTGCCATTCTGTCTCTCACCTGTGGAAGAGTAGGAGGTAAAATACGTTTTAATTTCTAAGTGAACATGCAAACGCCTTATAAAAGTATACAATTACATACAATGTCAAGGTAAAGCTTTGGAAAACAAAAACAAGTTTACCTAAATAAATAAATAGAAGTACTAATGAGATGTTCTTGATACACCCCCTTTATAATACACCCTTCATATTCTGTACACAAAGTGCTTCAGCTCGGCTGGTAGCGTTAGGAACCACTTCCCCGTCTCCCCCGGATTTAAATAGGCACAGAGAGACATGTCAGGACTAGCACTGCTCCGGCTGTTAAAGCCAGGATGCTATTGGGCGCAGTCGGCGTATGGTTGAAACTAGATTACTAACCTCACGTAACATGTTTTAGCATATGGACGAGCACACCTAGCGGTCACCCTGCGTATGTGCATCCGCCTCCACCCTTAGTGCTGAGCTGGCCGCTAGAGTTGGATATGCCCGGGCATGTCCCAGTTTACTACAGCCCTGCATTGTGTAATAATCAGCTGTTTGACTGACATGGGCAGGGTTGGAGGAAGGGTGTCTCGTATTAACTGACTCCCGTTGCTATTGCTTTTCTAAACAAAGGAAGAGCCATGCAAGTTGACAGGTGAAATATTGGACAATGAAAGCTGGTTGCCGCTGGATATTAACGTTACCACCGTGGATATGAAATGACAAAGTATGGGATTAACGCCAAAGTAACGATTAGTCACTAACATTAAGAGGGGTTTGACATCTGGACTCACTGATAACAATGTTTTATCTGATCTAACATTTGGTCATGTTGAGATTAGTTTTTCTGTTGCAGATATCCATCAATGTTATTCAATATGCATGAAAGACACTGACCTGCGAAAAGTAACGTTACCACTTCAATCCTCATCCTTTTATTGTTACCAAACTAAATGGGATAGTTTCCTATCAATCTGTCAAAACACAATGAAGACAAACAGCTTGGAAAGACCCACGACCCAGTTGTGGGACTCTGCAAGCCAGTAAAAGTAGACCAGTGTGCAATATTGACAAGTTAGTATATCTGATAACTTATTAATAACATCAACGTTACAGTCAAATGTAGCTATATCTAGCTATATTCAATGTGTGGTATTTACAATACATGTGTGATTTAACCACTAACGTTACGCCAAAAATAAAACTGTTGAACGAGTAACTACTATAGTCCGGACATTGACTGGCAAGTCGCTGACCAGGCAGCACTTTTTTGATGCATCTTCATGTGTATTTTGTATTTAGATGGGTAACTACGACACCACCAGATAGAAAAACAAAGGGGTTTTTTGACGACACTCTTGCTAGGTTAACATTACATTACATGTTTAGTCGTTGTACTACTAGCTACCACAACAACTTCGCTACTATGTGTCGACGTCTAGCTATTCAACGTGAACTCCTTACTAATGGTTTCCCGTTTTAGTCATCAGGAAAACACGAGGATGAGAGGCCTTGTAGCATGTGGCTAATGCTATTCAAACGTTAGCTATAAAATAAAGTGGTTGTACAAATTACATGTCAAAATAACACACAGTTAAAGGTATTATACACAATAGCTTGCCATTTAAACTTTCATAGCAGATTTTAAATAGATTTAGAGCACATTATTGGCTTCACTTACGTTACTTTCACAATCCAATAACTTGCTTGTAAAAGTTAGCGAGGAAAACGAACGTTAATTTTGTCGCCCCTAGTGGCGGGTCCAAAGTAAGGCACGAGCACTGAAGATGAATCAGGTTGACGAATCAATCACAAGAAGAAGAAAAATATGTCTGTTTTTACAAGAAGAAGAAGAAAATAGACTAACTGCACGTGGGGAAAGTTCAAAGTTTTATAGTGGAAAGAAACATGGGAACTATCAACGAGCTCAGCCAAGACCTGATTTGGCTGGATTGATTCATCAATGCATTCTTTGCCTAATCATTGATACAATCACCAGAGGGGAAATTACATTGGTCGTCATTCAAGTCACACAGTCAAGTGTGAAGAAGAAATCAATCACATTGAATTCATATAATAGACAGGTTTCTAGCTTTATAAGTGTATTCATCATCATTATCCCCTGAGAGAGGAATTACAACAGTGTTTTCTGTATCATCACTCCAATATGGGTCAATCCCTGGACATGGCACTCATTGAGACAGGGGCATTGTGACTCTTCACATGGCTGCTTGCTGACTGAAATCATTGCCTCCCTCTGCCAGAGACAAAAGTATGTTTGTGTTATGTTCTGTTATTCTGTCAACCAGCTCTGCTCTAGGGCCATTTATCAAGCGTAGGAGTGCTGATCTAGGATTAGTTTTGCCTTTTAGATCACAATGAATAAGATAACATGGACATGGGGGACCTGATCCTAGATCAGCAGTCCTACCTCTGCCCCTGGTCTGGTCGGATGCTGAGACATGTCCTGGCAGTTCACACTTCATCATCATAGTGCCATGATGCCTGTCATTATGATGCTAGTCCATGATGCCTGTCATTATGATGCTAGTCCATGATGCCTGTCATTATGATGCTAGTCCATGATGCTTGTCATTATGATGCTTGTCCTTATGATGCTAGTCCATGATGCTAGTGCTTATGATGCTAGTCCATGATGCTTGTCCTTATGATGCTAGTGCTTATGATGCTAGTCCATGATGCTTGTCCTTATGATGCTAGACCATATTGCTTGCCCTTATGATGCTAGTGCTTATGGCTAGTCCATGATGTTTGTCCTTATGATGCTAGTGCTTATGGCTAGTCCATGATGCTTGTCCTTATGATGCTAGTCCATGGTGCTAGTCCTTATGATGCTAGTCCATGAAGCTTGTCCTTATGATGCTAGTCCATGATGCTAGTCCTTATGATGCTAGTCCTTATGATGCTAGTCCTTATGATGCTAGTCCATGATGCCTGTCATTATGATGCTAGTCCATGATGCCTGTCATTATGATGCTAGTCCTTATGATGCTAGTGCTTATGATGCTAGTCCTTATGATGCTAGTCCATGATGCTAGTCCTTATGATGCTAGTCCATGATGCTAGTCCTTATGATGCTAGTGCTTATGGCTAGTCCATGATGCTAGTCCTTATGATGCTAGTCCTTATGATGCTAGTCCATGATGCTAGTGCTTATGATGCTAGTGCTTATGGATAGTCCATGATGCTAGTCCATGATGCTTGTCCTTATGATGCTAGTCCATGATGCTAGTCCTTATGATGCTAGTGCTTATGGCTAGTCCATGATGCTAGTCCTTATGATGCTAGTGCTTATGATGCTAGTCCTTATGATGCTAGTCCATGATGCTAGTCCTTATGATGCTAGTCCTTATGATGCTAGTCCATGATGCCTGTCATTATGATGCTAGTCCATGATGCCTGTCATTATGATGCTAGTCCATGATGCTAGTCCTTATGATGCTAGTGCTTATGATGCTAGTCCTTATGATGCTAGTCCATGATGCTAGTCCTTATGATGCTAGTCCATGATGCTAGTCCTTATGATGCTAGTGCTTATGGCTAGTCCTTATGATGCTAGTCCTTATGATGCTAGTCCTTATGATGCTAGTGCTTATGATGCTAGTGCTTATGGATAGTCCATGATGCTAGTCCTTATGATGCTGGTCCATGATGCTTGTCCTTATGATGCTAGTCCATGATGCTAGTCCTTATGATGCTAGTGCTTATGGCTAGTCCATGATGCTAGTCCTTATGATGCTAGTGCTTATGATGCTAGTCCTTATGATGCTAGTCCTTATGATGCTAGTGCTTATGATGCTAGTCCTTATGATGCTAGTCCTTATGATGCTAGTGCTTATGATGCTAGTCCTTATGATGCTAGTCCTTATGATGCTAGTCCATGATGCTAGTGCTTATGATGCTAGTCCATGATGCTAGTCCATGATGCTAGTCCTTATGATGCTAGTCCTTATGATGCTAGTCCATGATGCTAGTCCTTATGATGCTAGTCCATGATGCTAGTCCTTATGATGCTAGTGCTTATGATGCTAGTCCATGATGCTAGTCCATGATGCTAGTCCTTATGATGCTAGTCCTTATGATGCTAGTCCATGATGCTAGTGCTTATGATGCTAGTGCTTATGGATAGTCCATGATGCTTGTCCTTATGATGCTAGTCCATGATGCTAGTCCTTATGATGCTAGTGCTTATGGCTAGTCCATGATGCTAGTCCTTATGATGCTAGTGCTTATGATGCTAGTCCTTATGATGCTAGTCCTTATGATGCTAGTGCTTATGATGCTAGTCCTTATGATGCTAGTCCTTATGATGCTAGTGCTTATGATGCTAGTCCTTATGATGCTAGTCCTTATGATGCTAGTCCATGATGCTAGTGCTTATGATGCTAGTCCATGATGCTAGTCCATGATGCTAGTCCTTATGATGCTAGTCCTTATGATGCTAGTCCATGATGCTAGTCCATGATGCCTGTCATTATGATGCTAGTCCATGATGCCTGTCATTATGATGCTAGTCCATGATGCTAGTCCTTATGATGCTAGTGCTTATGATGCTAGTCCTTATGATGCTAGTCCATGATGCTAGTCCTTATGATGCTAGTCCATGATGCTAGTCCTTATGATGCTAGTGCTTATGGCTAGTCCATGATGCTAGTCCTTATGATGCTAGTCCTTATGATGCTAGTCCATGATGCTAGTGCTTATGATGCTAGTGCTTATGGATAGTCCATGATGCTAGTCCTTATGATGCTGGTCCATGATGCTTGTCCTTATGATGCTAGTCCATGATGCTAGTCCTTATGATGCTAGTGCTTATGGCTAGTCCATGATGCTAGTCCTTATGATGCTAGTGCTTATGATGCTAGTCCTTATGATGCTAGTCCTTATGATGCTAGTGCTTATGATGCTAGTCCTTATGATGCTAGTCCTTATGATGCTAGTGCTTATGATGCTAGTCCTTATGATGCTAGTCCTTATGATGCTAGTCCATGATGCTAGTGCTTATGATGCTAGTCCATGATGCTAGTCCATGATGCTAGTCCTTATGATGCTAGTCCTTATGATGCTAGTCCATGATGCTAGTCCTTATGATGCTAGTCCATGATGCTAGTCCTTATGATGCTAGTGCTTATGATGCTAGTCCATGATGCTAGTCCATGATGCTAGTCCTTATGATGCTAGTCCTTATGATGCTAGTCCTTATGATGCTAGTCCATGATGCTAGTCCTTATGATGCTAGTCCTTTGGTTAGAACAGAGAATAAACTGATATCAGTGAATCAACAACAGAAGATACATGGAACTAATGGTCATTGAGACCGAGAGAAACGTCACGACTTTCCTTGGTTTAACGAAAGTCAAACCACAACTTCTAAAAAGGAAAAGGTGTACCGGTCAGAAATTGCTCCTTGATTTGGATTAGTGAAATCATTAACAAATGTGTTTAATGGAATGGACAAAATGAAAAGTGGAAGATTCATTTGAAATGGTTTTGTTTTGTTGATAGTAGTACCCTGTACATCAAAATCCATCTAAAAACTTGTATTTGTCCTTGAAGCAGCAGAAGGTTTTTGATCTTCTCTGGTATCGTTGGCATCTTCTCTGGTATCGTTGGCATCTTCTCTGGTATCGTTGGCATCTTTTCCAGTCTGCTCCCCCTCTCCTTCCTAGAAGGGCTAAAAGAATTGAGTCAGATGTTATTTGTAGAACGACATGTTCTTTCAGAGCCTCAACATGTCAGGGCATGTTATGAAGCCTTATAACCTCCGATAAGTGTTATGAAGCCTTATAAACTTCTAATTAGTACAAATGGAACGACAAAGGCCATTTTTAAACACACATTTGGATTTAGCCTGAATGTCTTAAAAATAGACATTAAAGACATTAAAGTTTTACGATTTAAAGTCAAGTTATCCACTTGCTTCAACGAATGGGATTATGATTATAGAATTTTGTAAAGTAATGGACATTGGGATTAGATTTAGTTGATGTGTCTCTGACGACTGGAAATAATTCCATAATACTAAATGTTACATGACGCCGTCTCATCAGCCTCACGTCTCTCACCGGCTTCATCGACTTTGCAAATGAGCAGGATAGGCTAACGTTGAAGAGTTATAAATAGCCACGTAACCATTCAGTTCCAGTTTACACTGAACGGGGAAGCCGTGTCTCAAAGTGTATCCTATTCCCTTTCTATTAGGGTACTACTTCCCCACGGGGCTCTTGTCAAAGGTAGTGCACTATATAGGGAGTAGGGTGGCATTTGGGACTGAAGTTCTGTGCCACCACAGATATGTGCTTGTTATTTTGGCTCATGTGTTTTTTGTTGGCCTCTGGCGGTTGGGTGTGTACACACTACTACACTGAGCCACAATGGCAGGCCTGTGAACCTAGAGAGGCTGAGCAGACAGCAGAACACTGAGGCCACTCTCTGAGACCAGAGAACTGCCTGTACCTTGTAGCACAGTACCCCACCTAGATTCGTCTCGTCCACAGCAACTCCCATCGCAGGTTCGTAATTCACTAGACGCCAAACATAAAAAAACAGACTGAAACAGGGAAGGAATAACTGAACTTGTCCAGTAAGAAATGCTTAGTTTTGGATTATCTGTTGCAAAACGTTTTGCTACAGTGTGCACTAATGAATAACGACCCAACTCTTATTCAAGCCCTGTATGATATCATGTTGACTAACTTGTAAAGGGCAACCCCATGTGTAACTCTGTGTTGTTGTATTGGGTCGAATTGCTATGCTTTATCTTGGCCAGGTCGCAGTTGTAAATGAGAACTTGTTCTCAACTAGCCTAGCTGGTTAAATAAAGGTGAAATAAATAAACATCTGTATGTACTGTACTCATTTCTCAGGATTGTCCCAGCAGCAATCAGAATGTTCAACAAAGAATGTGATTTAGTCCTTTTTCCATGAAACAATCTGTAATTAGAAAGTATCGAGATGTGCATTATTCACTTCAGCAACCTTTGACATAAATAGGTTGTGAGCAGCACTCTCCCCACCTCCCTCCCTCCCTCTCTCCCCCCCCACCTCCCTCCCTCTCTCCCCCCCACCTCCCTCCCCCCCACTCCCCCCACCTCCCTCCCTCTCTCCCCCACCTCCCTCTCCCCCCCACCTCTCTCTCTCCCTCCCCCCCACCTCCCTCCCTCTCTCCCCCCACCCACCTCCCTCCCTCTCTCCCCCCCACCTCTCTCCCCCCCGCCTCCCTCCCTCTCCCCCCCCCACCTCCCTCCCTCCCTCCCCTCCACCTCCCTCTCTCCCTCCCCCCACCTCCCTCCCTCTCTCCCCCCCCCACCTCCCTCCCTCTCTCCCCCACCCACCTCCCTCCCTCTCTCCCCCCCACCTCTCTCCCCCCCGCCTCCCTCCCTCTCCCCCCCCCACCTCCCTCCCTCCCTCCCCTCCACCTCCCTCTCTCCCTCCCCCCACCTCCCTCCCTCTCTCCCCCCCCCACCTCCCTCCCTCTCTCCCTCCCCCCACCTCCCTCCCCCCACCTCCCTCCCTCTCTCCCCCCCCACCTCCCTCCCTCTCTCCCCCCCCCACCTCCCTCCAGAGTCCTTTCTTTTCTCTATGACCACAATGAGTTGTAGCCCTACCTAACCTCCATTCATACAGCTGTCAATGGGCCTTTCAATGTTCTGTGGCAGGTTCAGGTAACTTCCCCAAGCTTCCTAAATGAGACAAAAAACGATCAATAAAATACAATTTATTGAAGATCACAGTATGAAAAAAAAATAAGAATCATTCAATAATGCAAAAGTATCTTCAGCATTTGGACATTGTTAAGAGCAAGTTGTCCTCTCTTTAATCGTACCGGCAAAAATACTGGAATATGAGACAGCATCTTGAGTAATGCAAAAACAATGTTAATACTAGGCTTGCTGAGCTCCCACATCTTCCAATACAGTATACATTCCACTTCTTTAACAGTGTATTATCATCCTCATCATTAGTGTTCCCTGCCAGAACTATCTCCCTTTATCTCACTGTTTGGCCAGTTCCCCTTTCACTCAACAATCACATTCCAACTATAGAATTCTAGTTCTATGATTCCAACCTCTAGTTCTATGATTCCAACCTCTAGTTCTATGATTCCAACCTCTAGTTCTATGATTCCAACCTGGCCCTTCCCTCAAACAGTCCTAGGGAACCAGTGAGTTGTCGAGCAACCAATGAGAGTAGCAGCCTCTATGGATTGGCACCCCGGTGGGCCTATCATGGCCTTTGGACCAGCTTGCTTTTGCCCTCCTCCTGCTCTGCCAGCTTGAAGTGGGTGTAGGAGAGGATGCCAGTGAGGGTACAGAGGATGCCCAGGCCCTGGTTTAGAGACAGGGGGTCCTGGAAGAGAACATAGCCCCCCAACAGGGTGATGCAGAACTTGAAGTGGCCAAACATGTTGTAGCTGTAGGAGTTCACCGTTAAGGTCAAATAAAAAAAGGAGCACACAGTGAATTTGAAATGTATCACATACACACCTTTGTAATATTGACCCCGGAGTTATACTAGTTGTCATGGTGATTTCTCATATCTCCGCCTCCTTATCAACAATATTGGAGGAGAAGGTCAAAGGTCCCCCCACTCGGACCTTATTCTCCAATGAGTTTTGAGAAGGAGAGAGGATGTGAGGAATCAACGGACAGATTAATTGACATTTTGAGACAGTCCTATTGGTTGACCCTTGACCTCCAGCCAGAACAAAAGGATACGTGACAGCAGAGGTGTTCCCTATGATCCAGTAGATTGACAGGTTGACTAGGAAGGCTATGAGGCCAGATAGCATCACCATGGCCTGAAGGTAGAGATACAACATGTTAGCATGTTAGCATCACCATGGTCTGAAGGTAGAGATACAACATGTTAGCATCACCCTGGTCTGAAGGGAGAGATACAACATGTTAGCATCCCCATGGCCTGAAGGGAGAGATACAACATGTTAGCATCACCATGGTCTGAAGGTAGAGATACAACATGTTAGCATGTTAGCATCACCATGGTCTGAAGGTAGAGATACAACATGTTAGCATCACCCTGGTCTGAAGGGAGAGATACAACATGTTAGCATCCCCATGGCCTGAAGGGAGAGATACAACATGTTAGCATCACCATGGTCTGAAGGTAGAGATACAACATGTTAGCATCACCATGGCCTGAAGGAGAGATACAACATGTTAGCATCACCATGGCCTGAAGGTAGAGATACAACATGTTAGCATCACTATGGTCTGAAGGTAGAGATACAACATGTTAGCATCACCATGGTCTGAAGGTAGAGATACAACATGTTAGCATCACCATGGCCTGAAGGAGAGATACAACATGTTAGCATCACCATGGCCTGAAGGTAGAGATACAACATGTTAGCATCACTATGGTCTGAAGGTAGAGATACAACATGTTAGCATCACCATGGTCTGAAGGTAGAGATACAACATGTTAGCATCCCCATGGTCTGAAGGTAACAGCAGCACAGTAGCATGTTAGCATCACCATGGCCTGAAGGTAACAACAGCACAGTAGCATGTTAGCATCACCATGGCCTGAAGGTAACAGCAGCACAGTAGCATGTTAGCATCCCCATGCTCTGAAGCTAACAGCAGCATAGTAGCATGTTAGCATCACCATGGCCTGAAGGTAACAACAGCACAGTAGCATGTTAGCATCACCATGGCCTGAAGGTAACAGCAGCACAGTAGCATGTTAGCATCCCCATGCTCTGAAGCTAACAGCAGCACAGTAGCATGTTAGCAGCATTAGCAACATCAGTATTTGACCACTGTTTGCTATAACTAGTCTATCTCCAGGGGGTGGAAGTGGAGGCTTGTCGACCTTAGGGTTCAGAACAACAGTGTTGAAGTGAGCTCCGTTGACCGAGTGGCAGGTTTGGTTGCTGGGCAGACGACAGGCCACACACAGCTGAACATGCTTTGACATGTTCGTAGAGGACTAGTGCTCGTGTGTCTTCAGTGACTCATCTCATCTGAGTAAATCCATCACAGGATGTAGTCTCTCTCTCATTCTGAAGACAAACTGAAAGTATCAAACACCTCTCTCTCTCTCAAAATAATTTACATGAACAAAATAAGACTATTTGAATATTATTTAGGCTATGCCAGGAATTCCCCCAAAGTCCCCCCCCCCCCCCTCTTCTAACCTCACCTTACACCTTACTTGTTTCTTTGGCCCGTCTGCTTAGGCCTGGTCTTAAAGTCTTTAACCCCAGTCATGCAGTATGAGGCCAGGTAGTGGGATTACAGCTTCACCATCCCTGAACCAAACCAAGGCCATGGCATTCATCGGGTTCTGAACAGACTCACAATGCTGAGTTCTTCCAACAGTATGTTTCCCTGTGTGTCTCAGAGAGAGAGAGAGGAAACTGTAGAATAACTCTCAGTGACAGAGTCAACGCTGAGATCTGATTAGGTGTATTATCCATTAGCTAACTGATTGGTGGTCTCTTTTTCCCTCCCCCCTCTCTGTCTCTTACCAGTGCTGGGAAGGACCAGGGTCCGAAGATGCCCCCCTCCCCAGAGAGAGGTTCGAAGAAGGGCACGAGGGAGAGGAGGAAGGCAGAGGACATGGGGGCCTGGTAGTAGAGTAGCTGCATGGAGTTAACCTGGAGCTCATGCTGTTTCACACCTACCCACTGAGATAGAGGGAAGTGGGGGGAGGGAGGGGGGGCGGGGTGTGGGGGGGGGGGGGGGGGGAGGGAGGTGGGAGGAGAGAGGGAGGAGAGAGAGAGAGGGAGAGAGATGTATCATCAATCAATTATGAGGCCTGAGATAATAGTACAATACACCTTGATAATAGAAGGTATGAATAAGACAAGAAAGTCCACTAACGTGTTCTAGTCTGCCCGCATCCCAACTAGCACCCTATTCCCTTTCAAGTGCACTACTTTTGACCAGGACTCAGAGGGAATAGGGTGCCATTTGGAAGACAGCCGGTTCACCCATAGACTGTAGTGTTCACTAGGTCCAAGTGCACTTCAAAGCATCACTACTTACCACCTGATAGAGGGAGGTGACGAACACTCCTAGTGTGGCAAAGACCATCCCCAGGAGGTTGAATCTCACATCATAGTAGGAGTTGAGGATCACACCTAACGTTATGGGTACCTAGTAGACAGACACACATCCCCTAACGTTATGGGTACCTAGTAGACAGACACACATCACCTAACGTTATGGGTACCTAGTAGACAGACACACATCACCTAACATTATGGGTACCTAGTAGACAGACACACATCACCTAACGTTATGGATACCTAGTAGACAGACACACAGGAACACACATCAACTAACATTATGGGTACCTAGTAGACAGACACACATCACCTCACGTTATGGGTACCTAGTAGACAGACACACAGGAACACGCATCACCTAACATTATGGGTACCTAGTAGACAGACACACATCACCTAACATTATGGGTACCTAGTAGACAGACACACAGGGACACACATCACCTAACATTATGGGTACCTAGTAGACAGACACACAGGAACACACATCACCTAACATTATGGGTACCTAGTAGACAGACACACATCACCTAACATTATGGGTACCTAGTAGACAGACACACATCACCTAACATTATGGGTACCTAGTAGACAGACACACATCACCTAATGTTATGGGTACCTAGTAGACAGACACACATCACCTAATGTTATGGGTACCTAGTAGACAGACACACAGGAACACACATCACCTAACATTATGGGTACCTAGTAGACAGACACACAGGAACACACATCACCTAACATTATGGGTACCTAGTAGACAGACACACATCACCTAATGTTATGGGTACCTAGTAGACAGACACACAGGAACACACATCACCTAACATTATGGGTACCTAGTAGACAGACACACATCACCTAATGTTATGGGTACCTAGTAGACAGACACACAGGAACACACATCACCTAATGTTATGGATACCTAGTAGACAGACACACATCACCTAACGTTATGGGTACCTAGTAGACAGACACACAGGAACACACATCACCTAATGTTATGGATACCTAGTAGACAGACACACATCACCTAATGTTATGGGTACCTAGTAGACAGACACACAGGAACACACATCACCTAATGTTATGGATACCTAGTAGACAGACACACATCACCTAATGTTATGGGTACCTAGTAGACAGACACACATCACCTAACGTTATGGGTACCTAGTAGACAGACACACATCACCTAACGTTATGGGTACCTAGTAGACAGACACACATCACCTAACGTTATGGATACCTAGTAGACAGACACACAGGAACACACATCACCTAATGTTATGGATACCTAGTAGACAGACACACATCACCTAACATTATGGGTACCTAGTAGACAGACACACATCACCTAACGTTATGGATACCTAGTAGACAGACACACAGGAACACACATCACCTAACATTATGGGTACCTAGTAGACAGACACACATCACCTAACATTATGGGTACCTAGTAGACAGACACACATCACCTAACATTATGGGTACCTAGTAGACAGACACACATCACCTAATGTTATGGGTACCTAGTAGACAGACACACATCACCTAATGTTATGGGTACCTAGTAGATAGACACACAGGAACACACATCACCTAACATTATGGGTACCTAGTAGACAGACACACAGGAACACACATCACCTAACATTATGGGTACCTAGTAGACAGACACACATCACCTAATGTTATGGGTACCTAGTAGACAGACACACAGGAACACACATCACCTAACATTATGGGTACCTAGTAGACAGACACACATCACCTAATGTTATGGGTACCTAGTAGACAGACACACAGGAACACACATCACCTAATGTTATGGATACCTAGTAGACAGACACACATCACCTAACGTTATGGGTACCTAGTAGACAGACACACAGGAACACACATCACCTAATGTTATGGATACCTAGTAGACAGACACACATCACCTAATGTTATGGGTACCTAGTAGACAGACACACATCACCTAACGTTATGGGTACCTAGTAGACAGACACACATCACCTAACGTTATGGGTACCTAGTAGACAGACACACATCACCTAACGTTATGGATACCTAGTAGACAGACACACAGGAACACACATCACCTAATGTTATGGATACCTAGTAGACAGACACACATCACCTAACATTATGGGTACCTAGTAGACAGACACACAGGAACACACATCACCTAATGTTATGGATACCTAGTAGACAGACACACATCACCTAACGTTATGGGTACCTAGTAGACAGACACACAGGAACACACATCACCTAATGTTATGGATACCTAGTAGACAGACACACATCACCTAATGTTATGGGTACCTAGTAGACAGACACACATCACCTAACGTTATGGGTACCTAGTAGACAGACACACATCACCTAACGTTATGGGTACCTAGTAGACAGACACACATCACCTAACGTTATGGATACCTAGTAGACAGACACACAGGAACACACATCACCTAATGTTATGGATACCTAGTAGACAGACACACATCACCTAACATTATGGGTACCTAGTAGACAGACACACATCACCTAACGTTATGGATACCTAGTAGACAGACACACATCACCTAACATTATGGATACCTAGTAGACAGACACACATCACCTAACATTATGGGTACCTAGTAGACAGACACACAGGAACACACATCACCTAATGTTATGGATACCTAGTAGACAGACACACAGGAACACACATCACCTAATGTTATGGATACCTAGTAGACAGACACACAGGAACACACATCACCTAACATTATGGATACCTAGTAGACAGACACACATCACCTAACATTATGGGTACCTAGTAGACAGACACACAGGAACACACATCACCTAATGTTATGGATACCTAGTAGACAGACACACAGGAACACACATCACCTAACATTATGGGTACCTAGTAGACAGACACACATCACCTAATGTTATGGATACCTAGTAGACAGACACACAGGAACACACATCACCTAACATTATGGGCACCTAGTAGACAGACACACAGGAACACACATCACCTAACATTATGGGTACCTAGTAGACAGACACACAGGAACACACATCACCTAACATTATGGGTACCTAGTAGACAGACACACAGGAACACACATCACCTAACGTTATGGGTACCTAGTAGACAGACACACATCACCTAACGTTATGGGTACCTAGTAGACAGACACACAGGAACACACATCACCTAATGTTATGGGTACCTAGTAGACAGACACACAGGAACACACATCACCTAATGTTATGGATACCTAGTAGACAGACACACAGGAACACACATCACCTAATGTTATGGATACCTAGTAGACAGACACACAGGAACACACATCACCTAACGTTATGGGTACCTAGTAGACAGACACACATCACCTAACATTATGGGTACCTAGTAGACAGACACACAGGAACACACATCACCTAACATTATGGGTACCTAGTAGACAGACACACATCACCTAATGTTATGGGTACCTAGTAGACAGACACACAGGAACACACATCACCTAATGTTATGGGTACCTAGTAGACAGACACACAGGAACACACATCACCTAACGTTATGGATACCTAGTAGACAGACACACAGGAACACACATCACCTAACATTATGGATACCTAGTAGACAGACACACAGGAACACACATCACCTAACGTTATGGGTACCTAGTAGACAGACACACATCACCTAACGTTATGGGTACCTAGTAGACAGACACACATCACCTAACATTATGGGTACCTAGTAGACAGACACACAGGGACACACATCACCTAACATTATGGGTACCTAGTAGACAGACACACAGGAACACACATCACCTAACATTATGGGTACCTAGTAGACAGACACACATCACCTAACATTATGGGTACCTAGTAGACAGACACACATCACCTAACATTATGGGTACCTAGTAGACAGACACACATCACCTAATGTTATGGGTACCTAGTAGACAGACACACATCACCTAATGTTATGGGTACCTAGTAGACAGACACACAGGAACACACATCACCTAACATTATGGGTACCTAGTAGACAGACACACATCACCTAATGTTATGGGTACCTAGTAGACAGACACACAGGAACACACATCACCTAATGTTATGGATACCTAGTAGACAGACACACATCACCTAACGTTATGGGTACCTAGTAGACAGACACACAGGAACACACATCACCTAATGTTATGGATACCTAGTAGACAGACACACATCACCTAACATTATGGGTACCTAGTAGACAGACACACATCACCTAACATTATGGGTACCTAGTAGACAGACACACATCACCTAACATTATGGGTACCTAGTAGACAGACACACATCACCTAACGTTATGGATACCTAGTAGACAGACACACATCACCTAACATTATGGGTACCTAGTAGACAGACACACAGGAACACACATCACCTAACATTATGGGTACCTAGTAGACAGACACACATCACCTAACATTATGGGTACCTAGTAGACAGACACACATCACCTAACATTATGGGTACCTAGTAGACAGACACACATCACCTAACGTTATGGATACCTAGTAGACAGACACACATCACCTAACATTATGGGTACCTAGTAGACAGACACACAGGAACACACATCACCTAATGTTATGGATACCTAGTAGACAGACACACAGGAACACACATCACCTAACATTATGGGTACCTAGTAGACAGACACACATCACCTAATGTTATGGATACCTAGTAGACAGACACACAGGAACACACATCACCTAACATTATGGGCACCTAGTAGACAGACACACAGGAACACACATCACCTAACATTATGGGTACCTAGTAGACAGACACACAGGAACACACATCACCTAACATTATGGGTACCTAGTAGACAGACACACAGGAACACACATCACCTAACGTTATGGGTACCTAGTAGACAGACACACATCACCTAACGTTATGGGTACCTAGTAGACAGACACACAGGAACACACATCACCTAATGTTATGGGTACCTAGTAGACAGACACACAGGAACACACATCACCTAATGTTATGGATACCTAGTAGACAGACACACAGGAACACACATCACCTAATGTTATGGATACCTAGTAGACAGACACACAGGAACACACATCACCTAACGTTATGGGTACCTAGTAGACAGACACACATCACCTAACATTATGGGTACCTAGTAGACAGACACACAGGAACACACATCACCTAACATTATGGGTACCTAGTAGACAGACACACATCACCTAATGTTATGGGTACCTAGTAGACAGACACACAGGAACACACATCACCTAATGTTATGGGTACCTAGTAGACAGACACACAGGAACACACATCACCTAACGTTATGGATACCTAGTAGACAGACACACAGGAACACACATCACCTAACATTATGGATACCTAGTAGACAGACACACAGGAACACACATCACCTAACATTATGGGTACCTAGTAGACAGACACACATCACCTAACGTTATGGGTACCTAGTAGACAGACACACATCACCTAACGTTATGGGCACCTAGTAGACAGACACACAGGAACACACATCACCTAACATTATGGGTACCTAGTAGACAGACACACAGGAACACACATCACCTAACATTATGGGTACCTAGTAGACAGACACACAGGAACACACATCACCTAACGTTATGGGTACCTAGTAGACAGACACACATCACCTAACATTATGGGTACCTAGTAGACAGACACACATCACCTAACGTTATGGGTACCTAGTAGACAGACACACATCACCTAACATTATGGGTACCTAGTAGACAGACACACATCACCTAATGTTATGGATACCTAGTAGACAGACACACAGGAACACACATCACCTAATGTTATGGGTACCTAGTAGACAGACACACAGGAACACACATCACCTAACATTATGGGTACCTAGTAGACAGACACACAGGAACACACATCACCTAACATTATGGATACCTAGTAGACAGACACACAGGAACACACATCACCTAACATTATGGGTACCTAGTAGACAGACACACATCACCTAACGTTATGGGTACCTAGTAGACAGACACACAGGAACACACATCACCTAACATTATGGGCACCTAGTAGACAGACACACAGGAACACACATCACCTAACATTATGGGTACCTAGTAGACAGACACACAGGAACACACATCACCTAACATTATGGGTACCTAGTAGACAGACACACAGGAACACACATCACCTAACATTATGGGTACCTAGTAGACAGACACACATCACCTAACATTATGGGCACCTAGTAGACAGACACACAGGAACACACATCACCTAACATTATGGGTACCTAGTAGACAGACACACAGGAACACACATCACCTAACATTATGGGTACCTAGTAGACAGACACACAGGAACACAGCAGGTAAATATATTTTGTGTCTCCATTGATCTAATTGTATTTGTATTTATTTAACCTTTATTTAACCTTTATTTAACCAGGCAAGTCAGTTAAGAACAAATTCTTATTTACAATGACGGCCTACCCCGGCCAAACCTGGACGAAGCTGGGCCAATTGTGCGCCACCCTATGGGACTCTCAATCAAGGCCGGATGTGATACAGACACACAGGATTCTGGATTCGAACCAGGGACTGTAGTGATGCCTCTTGCACTGAGATGCAGTACCTTAAGACCGCTGTGCCACTCGGGAGCCCTGGTTTAAAGGGGTACTTCAGGATTTAGTCAATGATGCCCTTTATCTACTTCCCCAGAGTCAGATGAACTAGTGGACACCATATTTATGTCTAATGCGTGCAGTTTGAAGGAAGTTGCTAACATAATGACTAGAAGTCTATGGATATCTGCTAGCATGCTAGAAGGTGTAATGACTAGAAGTCTATGGATATCTGCTAGCATGCTAGTAGGTGTAATGACTAGAAGTCTATGGATATCTGCTAGCATGCTAGTAGGTGTAATGACTAGAAGTCTATGGATATCTGCTAGCATGCTAGTAGGTGTAATGACTAGAAGTCTATGGATATCTGCTAGCATGCTAGTAGGTGTAATGACTAGAAGTCTATGGATATCTGCTAGCATGTGTAATGACTATAAGTCTATGGATATCTGCTAGCATGCTAGTAGGTGTAATGACTAGAAGTCTATGGATATCTGCTAGCATGCTAGTAGGTGTAATGACTAGAAGTCTATGGATATCTGCTAGCATGTGTAATGACTATAAGTCTATGGATATCTGCTAGCATGCTAGTAGGTGTAATGACTAGAAGTCTATGGATATCTGCTAGCATGCTAGTAGGTGTAATGACTAGAAGTCTATGGATATCTGCTAGCATGCTAGTAGGTGTAATGACGAGAAGTCTATGGATATCTGCTAGCATGCTAGTAGGTGTAATGACTAGAAGTCTATGGATATCTGCTAGCATGCTAGTAGGTGTAATGACTAGAAGTCTATGGATATCTGCTAGCATGCTAGTAGGTGTAATGACTAGAAGTCTATGGATATCTGCTAGCATGCTAGTAGGTGTAATGACTAGAAGTCTATGGATATCTGCTAGCATGCTAGTAGGTGTAATGACTATAAGTCTATGGATATCTGCTAGCATGCTAGTTATATAATATTAATATTGCCAATTTCACATACAATGTCACATTTGGTTTATTCCAAGATGATAATGAATTCAATTTCCTGGTCAATAACTGTATTGTATTATTGAAATTCTTTATACACAAATGCCGATTTTTGAAGGCTACTATACCTTCTTATTTATTTATTGAAAGAGAGCTTTATCTTTTTTATTTTGCAATCATTAAGATGAGTTTTTTTTAAAAACATGCCCTGAAACTCACTACTACATTTGAAACATACATGATATGCATAATTTAAGGTATATAAGACCTCTGTTTGTAAAACGTTTATTTTTCTTAAAACTTGTGTGCTTGGTTGTGTATAATTCAACTTCCGTTATGTTTGTACAATTAGAAAAGTATTTTATATAACAAAAAGTGAATTCTCAATAAATGCCAATCTGCCATTCTGCATGGAATTCTAGATACTTTGTAGCAGACAGCATTTGTACATTGCAACCCCCCCCCCCCCCTACCTACCAAAGTCAACTTGATCTTGGTGGAGAATGTCTTCTTGTAGTACATTGTCTGTATGACAATGATCACAGGAGTTGTCATCGCTTTGGCCAGCTGGTAGGTACCGATGGTGTTGTTTTGTAAAGACAGATTGGTGAAAGCCACGAAGCCACAGAAACTTAGAGCGAGCCAGATAATTTTGGTGGGTTGGAGACTCTTTGGCGCAAATATGTCCATCTTCTGGCATACCCATAGTCCAAGCCATGTCACAACGAAATGAATCAGAGTTAGAGTCATGTTTGGAAAGCCATAGTGAACATAGATCCATTTGTTGATGAAAACGATGCATATCGATGATAGCAAATTGGCCAATAATCCAATGACGAGGCGGCTGTTCGAGAAAAGGTCTGACAGTCGGTTAGCCATGGTCGTCTTGAACTGTCCTGTAAAATCTACATACAGGTTTCAGTAGTACTGTATAGTATGAAGCTAGGTAGCTAATGTAAACCAAAAAAATGTCTACCCTCTGCCACACATCAGGAAAAGTTGCGGGGGTCTCTCCAGGCTTCGACACTAGCGACTGATCGGGCATACATCCCCTTTCGTAAAAATGTACAGGGCCTATACAGTGGCATTACATTCTAGAGTATTTCAGTCCTGCATGTACAGTTAGCGTTGTACAACTTTCATACCATCGCATGTGGATCATACAAGAAAAAAAGAGCCTGGTTGCAAAACTTAACGGGAGCAGTGACGTCATAATGCGACCTTTACTTCCGTGTTCTGAGAAGAGAACTATATCCACGTCACAGTGGCCTACAGCGCCTACACATGGACACTTTGTTGCGTTGCGAAGGCGATAACCTAAACCATCTCTTCTCGACCTAGACAAGGTGGTGTCTCAAACCTTCCTTATACTCTTCTAGATTCAGATACTGTATATGCATCCTGTCTGTGCATGGCCCAAAGACAAACAATATTTCAGACACGTCACTTTTATTGTATACAAAATGCAGAAAATCATTCACTCCATTACTTAAACTTGGCAAAAAAAATAAAAAATGTCCGGGTGGCGTATTTATGGTTGGATCTCGTACCCCAGCGGGTCTAGACCCTTATCCAATAAGAGAAGAGACGACTCCCTCATCTTCTGAAGGAACTTCCTCAGCTCATCCTTGGAGAACACCTGAAAGAGAGCGAGAGACCGAGAGAGAGAGAGAGAGAGAGAGAACATAGTTAGCAAAAAGAAGAGGAGGATGGGAAAGTAGACGAGGGAAAGAGAAGAAAGCAACACAGTGACAGGGAGAGATACTATAAGATAGTGTTGATATTGTGTTGAGCTACAACATTGAAGTGCTTCTACACCTGCATTGCTTGCTGTTTGGGGTTTTTAGGCGGGGGGGTTTCTGTGACATCAGCTGATGTATGAAGGGCTTTATAAATACATTTGATTGAAGTCAAGTAGTCGCAGATCGTAGCAGACGAAGGAAAGGAGACAGAAGAGGATGCCCTCAGGCCAGGTCAGAGCCCAGACCAGAGCCCAGACCAGAGCCTAGACCAGAGCCCAGACCAGACCCCAGACCAGACCCCAGGTCAGACCAGACCCCAGGTCAGAGCCCAGGTCAGATCCCAGACCAGACCCCAGACCAGAGCCCAGGTCAGAGCCCAGACCAGAGCCTAGACCAGAGCCTAGACCAGAGCCCAGACCAGACCCCAGGTCAGACCAGACCCCAGGTCAGAGCCCAGGTCAGACCCCAGACCAGAGCCCAGGTCAGAGCCCAGGTCAGAGCCCAGACCAGAGCCCAGACCAGAGCCCAGGTCAGACCCCAGACCAGACCCCAGACCAGAGCCCAGACCAGACCCCAGACCAGACCCCAGACCAGAGCCTAGACCAGAGCCTAGACCAGAGCCCAGACCAGACCCCAGGTCAGACCAGACCCCAGGTCAGAGCCCAGGTCAGACCCCAGACCAGAGCCCAGGTCAGAGCCCAGGTCAGAGCCCAGACCAGAGCCCAGACCAGAGCCCAGGTCAGACCCCAGACCAGACCCCAGACCAGAGCCCAGACCAGACCCCAGACCAGACCCCAGGTCAGAGCCTAGACCCCAGGTCAGACCCCAGGTCAGACCCCAGACCAGACCCCAGACCAGACCCCAGACCAGACCCCAGGTCAGACCATGGAAATATAATTTCTAAACTACAGTACAGACCTCGTAGAGACGGTGTTGGTCTGAGGCGATGATATCAGCCAGTCTGAGACTCTCCTGGTGACGTTGTGTTCTCTGCAGTACTGTCTGCAACAGGAAGGACATCATGGGCAGACAGAGTCTACGAAGCAGCACCATCTGGTGGCCTCTCTCTGGGTCCTCCTCCATATCCTGGAATAGAACGACAGTGGTAGATGTAACCTGTACCTAGAAAGAACACAGTAGTACTGGAGACAGAGAGCGCTAATACAGGCTGACATGCTAACCTAGCGCTGAGCCCCTCATACCACCAACTGTCAATTACCACCAGTAATAGTCAGATATACAGACAGACCTCTCTGACGTCGACCATTCAGTGGTAGAAGTAACCTGTACCTAGAAAGAACACAGTAGTCCTGGAGACAGAGAGCTCTAAATACAGGCTGACATGCTAACCTAGCGCTGAGCCCCTCATACCAACATTAACAGACAGACCTCTCTGACGTCGACCATCCAGCCCCCGTCCACAAACAGCAGGACGTTGTAGATCCTCTCCTTCACGTCTTCAGTCAGAGCCTCCAGACGGCCGGTCCAGCTGTCATGTTCCAGCTACAGAAGAAGAAGGTCACACCTTTTTAGAGTTCTTCATCTGATCCAGGAACAGCTACACTAAAACAAATTAAACTCATCACCAGTTCACCCATAACACACAGACTGATCTAGGATCAGAGTGTACTGTATACCTGGTACCCGATGCCCTACATAGTAAACTCAATTTGACCTGGGCCTCCAATAGAGTGCACTAGTTTTAACCATGTCCCTATAGTGCACTATATAGGGAATAGGGTGGATTGGGTAACCCTGTAGTGCACTATATAGGGAATAGCGTGTATTGGGTAACCCTATAGTGTACTATATAGGGAATAGGGTGTATTGGGTAACCCTATAGTGCACTATATAGGGAATAGGGTGTATTGGGTAACCCTATAGTGCACTATATAGGGAATAGGGTGTATTGGGTAACCCTATAGTGCACTATATAGGGAATAGGGTGTATTGAGTAACCCTATAGTGCACTATATAGGGAATAGGGTGTATTGGGTAACCCTATAGTGCACTATATAGGGAATAGGGTAACCCTATAGTGCACTATATAGGGAATAGGGTGTATTGGGTAACCCTATAGTGCACTATATAGGGAATAGGGTGTATTGGGTAACCCTATAGTGCACTATATAGGGAATAGGGTGTATTGAGTAACCCTATAGTGTATTATATAGGGAATAGGGTCTATTGGGTAACCCTATAGTGTACTATATAGGGAATAGGGTCTATTGGGTAACCCTATAGTGTACTATATAGGGAATAGGGTGTATTGAGTAACCCTATAGTGCACTATATAGGGAATAGGGTGTATTGGGTAACCCTATAGTGTACTATATAGGGAATAGGGTGTATTGGGTAACCCTATAGTGTATTATATAGGGTGTATTGGGTAACCCTATAGTGTACTATATAGGGTGTATTGGGTAACCCTATAGTGTACTATATAGGGTGTATTGGGTACCTGGTACTCGTTCTCCTTCATCTCGTAGGCCACCTTCTCAGTGAACTTGGCCTGAGCCGGCAGGCTGGGCTTCTGAGGGGGGGAGTTCATGTGATGGAACCACTCATTAAACGCCTCATGAGCTTCCTGGGGAGGGAAGAGAGAGAGAGAGACACCACTTATAACAACTACAGGAGACTTCTCTAAAAACATTAAATAAACAGTCGAGCCAATCACAGCGCTGCGAGAGCTTGTCCCTCCCTCACCAGGTAAGCGCGGACGCACAGGTGTTCCCTGATGGCGTTCTCATCCTCCGCGGGAAGGGGCGTGTCCAGGCCTAGCTCCTCCCACTGGCGGTAGATCTCCCTCATGGAGTCCTCGGGGACCTTACCGAACACCACCTTAGCTGCATGGTGTTTCTTACAGGCTGGAGGAGATGACAGAGAGGAGAGAGAGAACAATGGATCAACAACATGGTTGATGTGTTAGTAGTATGAGAGAACAATGGATCAACAACATGGTTGATGTGTTAGTAGTATGAGGAGAACAATGGATCAACAACATGGTTGATGTGTTAGTAGTATGAGGAGAACAATGGATCAACAACATGGTTGATGTGTTAGTAGTATGAGGAGAACAATGGATCAACAACATGGTTGATGTGTTAGTAGTATGAGAGAACAATGGATCAACAACATGGTTGATGTGTTAGTAGTATGAGGAGAACAATGGATCAACAACATGGTTGATGTGTTAGTAGTATGAGGAGAACAATGGATCAACAACATGGTTGATGTGTTAGTAGTATGAGGAGAACAATGGATCAACAACATGGTTGATGTGTTAGTAGTACGAGGAGAACAATGGATCAACAACATGGTTGATGTGTTAGTAGTATGAGGAGAACAACCATCTCACACAGGAAGCATTGATCTGTTTCAAAACCTTGTGTGTAACGTACCCAGGAACTTCCTCATGATGGCGTTGCTCTGTTTGAGGGCCTCAGCTCTCTGGGCAGGGTCAAACACCAGCCAATCAATCACATCGATCTTCCTCTGGTCCTCCTGGGGGGGGGGGGGTTACAGGGTTAACATGACCACATGGTGTGTGTATGTGTGTTTCATGCAGCTGAGGTGACGGTGTCCAGTGTGTGTTTGTGTGTGTGTCTTTCATGCAGCTGAGGTGACGGTGTCCAGTGTGTGTGTGTGTGTGTGTGTGTGTGTGTGTTTCATGCAGCTGAGGTGACGGTGTCCAGTGTGTGTGTGTTTCATGCAGCTGAGGTGACGGTGTCCAGTGTGTGTGTGTGTGTGTGTGTGTGTGTGTGTGTTTCATACCGCTGAGGTGCCAGTGTCCAGTGCAGGGGTGAGGTCATGATGAGCAAACTCCTCAGTGTCTCTCTCTCTGATGTTCTCCACCACCATCTTAGTGACCGCTGCCACGTCCAGACCTGGAAAGGACAGGACAGTTAGACACCTGTACCTGGAACAGACTGCTGTCACATCCTGACCACAACAGGACAGTTAGACACCTGTAATAGACTGCTGTCACATCCTGACCACAACAGGACAGTTAGACACCTGTACCTGTAAAATGTGCAATATGCTCCACCATTTCCTGGTTGCTAAAATTCAAATCGTTCGCCTAATTTCAGTTTATATGACAAAATAAGCAAGTACACTGTAGAGAATCATTGTACGATCTAAACCACTGAAATATATGATCAATAACCAACAAATCTAGTATTTACAGCTGTTTGAAACTGGTGTACAAGTCTTCGAACCATAAATTATCCCAACAGGGAGAATAGTCCTGGTACATCCATCACTTCTGGAATTATTTTTAGAAAATGTCGAGGAAATCTAACACATTGTAAGTGCGGTCCTCCGTGAAGACCAAATGTGGCCCGGCGGGGAAAATGAGTTTGACCCCCACCCCCCTCCCATCCCAGCAGCCTCGGTGTGAGATACTGACCTGCCTCCCTGGCCAGCTCCAGACAGCGTTGTCTCTGCTCAGCCTCGGTGACCTCCTCCAGGAAGAGAGCGTACTGGGCGGTGGCCAGGTCTGGCGGCAGGTGACTGACATAGAAGGCTATCAGATCAACGTGCTTCTCCCTCATCAACAGAGAGATGTAGGCCTTCAGGACATCCACTGATACCTCCTCCTGATTGGGTGGGGTGGGGGAGACACATGAGTGGCCGGATTAGACATGAGTGGAGAGATATGTGGATTGTGTGAGGAATGGTTGATGTTTATATAGGTGTATAACAACAGAAGTGTTTATCTCTCTGTGTGTGTTTACTACTGTACCTACATGCCCAGGCTGAGGGAGAACAACACCAGGTGTGTGTGTGTGTGTGTGTGTGTGTACTACTGTACCTTGAGCTGCATGCCCAGACTACGGTAGAACAACACCAGGTGTGTCATGAAGCGCAGCAGGTGAGAGGGCAGAGCAGGACTCCTGGTCAACCAGTTACTGAACTCCTCCAACAGACCTGAACACACAAAACACTGTTTTATACTCTTTCACACAGCAGTAACATACCTGGTGACCAGAACCACAAAGTCACTCTGGAGAGTGACTGACTAGTGACCAGAACCACAAAGTCACCCTGGAGAGTGACTGACTACCTCATGTACCTGGTGACCAAGAACCACAAAGTCACTCTGGATAGTGACTGACTACCTCATGTACCTGCATTAATCAGAACCACAAAGTCACCCTGGAGAGTGACTGACTACCTCATGTACCTGCATTAATCAGAACCACAAAGTCACCCTGGAGAGTGACTGACAAGTGACCAGAACCACAAAGTCACTCTG
This sequence comes from Oncorhynchus kisutch, assembly GCF_002021735.2. NCBI lineage: Eukaryota > Metazoa > Chordata > Actinopteri > Salmoniformes > Salmonidae > Oncorhynchus > Oncorhynchus kisutch. The sequence goes on along the minus strand of NW_022261985.1, from coordinate 12,315,030 downwards.
GATAGTGACTGACTACCTCATGTACCTGGTGACCAGAACCACAAAGTCACTCTGGAGAGTGACTGACTAGTGACCAGAACCACAAAGTCACCCTGGAGAGTGACTGACTACCTCATGTACCTGGTGACCAGAACCACAAAGTCACCCTGGAGAGTGACTGACTACCTCATGTACCTGCATTAATCAGAACCACAAAGTCACCCTGGAGAGTGACTGACTAGTGACCAGAACCACAAAGTCACTCTGGAGAGTGACTGACTACCTCATGTACCTGCATTAACCAGAACCACAAAGTCACCCTGGAGAGTGACTGACTCCATCGTGACTTTTGTCTGACTGTACGGTCATTCCATAGGCTGACACTGACATGGCCATGGACTTAAAGTCACAGTCCAGTGAAAATCTCACTTTTAAAAGTTATATTCTGTTAACTCATAATAAATCATGTTGTTGACTCATCCGATACTTATTTCTAGCCAAAACCTGAATAAAAAATTAAAACTCAAATTTGTATCTCAAACAGGCATTTGCTCATAGAACCTGATGTCATGATAGAACCCGATGTCATGATAGAACCCGATGTCATGATAGAACCCGATGTCATGGTAGAACCCGATGTCATGGTAGAACCCGATGTCATGGTAGAACCCGATGTCATGGTAGAACCCGATGTCATGGTAGAACCCGATGTCATGGTAGAACCCGATGTCATGGTAGAACCCGATAATTAATATCAGACTCACCGTCACCAAGGAAACACTAGACAGCTAGTTAAAGATTAATAACAGACTAGCCGTCACCCAGGAAACACTAGACAGCTAGTTAAAGGTTAATATCAGACTCACCGTCCAGGTCACCCAGGATAACTAACTTCTGGATAATGTGGTAGTGTTCTTTCGTCTCTTCCAGGACTTTCTGTGAAGAAGAGGGAAGGAGACATTCAGCATCTTTCACAGGACTATGGGAATCCCTAAAACCGGTACGATGTAGATAGCTAGTAGACTGCTACGATGTAGATAGCTAGTAGACTGCTACGATGTAGATAGCTAGTAGACTGCTACGATGTAGATAGCTAGTAGACTGCTACGATGTAGATAGCTAGTAGACTGGTACGATGTAGATAGCTAGTAGACTGCTACGATGTAGATAGCTAGTAGACTGCTACGATGTAGATAGCTAGTAGAATGGTACGATGTAGATAGCTAGTAGAATGGTACGATGTAGATAGCTAGTAGACTGCTACGATGTAGATAGCTAGTAGACTGGTGTGATGTAGACTGGTACGATGTAGATAGCTAGTAGACTGGTATAATGTAGACTGGTATGATGTAGATAGCTAGTAGACTGGTACGATGTAGATAGCTAGTACACTGGTGCGATGTAGATAGCTAGTAGACTTCTACGATGTAGATAGCTAGTAGACTGGTACGATGTAGATAGCTAGTAGACTGCTACGATGTAGATAGCTAGTAGACTGCTACGATGTAGATAGCTAGTAGACTGCTACGATGTAGATAGCTAGTAGACTGCTACGATGTAGATAGCTAGTAGACTGCTACGATGTAGATAGCTAGTAGACTGCTACGATGTAGATAGCTAGTAGACTGCTACGATGTAGATAGCTAGTAGACTGCTACGATGTAGATAGCTAGTAGACTGCTACGATGTAGATAGCTAGTAGACTGGTGCGATGTAGATAGCTAGTAGACTGGTGCGATGTAGATAGCTAGTAGAATGCTACGATGTAGATAGCTAGTAGACTGCTGCGATGTAGATAGCTAGTAGACTGCTACGATGTAGATAGCTAGTAGACTGGTGTGATGTAGACTGGTACGATGTAGATAGCTAGTAGACTGGTACGATGTAGATAGCTAGTAGACTGGTACGATGTAGATAGCTAGTAGACAGCTAGTAGACTGCTGTGATGTAGATAGCTAGTAGACTGGTATGATGTAGACACACAGCTAGTTTGACAGAGCAGAAAAACAGATGCTTGACCTTTGACTCTGTTGCCAGCAGCTCCTCAAACACCTTCTCTAGTGTCCAGCTGGAGAGAAAAGGGAGACAGCACAATTTACATTTAGAAATAGGAAGGTTAGATTCCTGATCCTCAGCCCTCCACTAGAGGCTGGGGATTTTACCTGGCCTCCAGGTATTCTCTACTAGAGGCTGGGGATCTTACCTGGCCTCCAGGTGTTCTCTACTAGAGGCTGGGGATTTTACTTGGCCTCCAGGTATTCTCTACTAGAGGCTGGGGATCTTACTTGGCCTCCAGGTATTCTCCACTAGAGGCTGGGGATTTTACCTGGCCTCCAGGTATTCTCCACTAGAGGCTGGGGATTTTACCTGGCCTCCGGGTATTCTCCACTAGAGGCTGGGGATTTTACCTGGCCTCCAGGTATTCTCCACTAGAGGCTGGGGATCTTACCTGGCCTCCAGGTATTCTCCACTAGAGGCTGGGGATTTTACCTGGCCTCCAGGTATTCTCCACTAGAGGCTGGGGATTTTACTTGGCCTCCAAGTATTCTCCACTAGAGGCTGGGGATTTTACTTGGCCTCCAGGTATTCTCCACTAGAGGCTGGGGATCTTACCTGGCCTCCAGGTATTCTCCACTAGAGTCTGGGGATTTTACCTGGCCTCCAGGTATTCTCCACTAGAGGCTGGGGATCTTACTTGGCCTCCAGGTATTCTCTACTAGAGGCTGGGGATCTTACTTGGCCTCCAGGTATTCTCTACTAGAGGCTGGGGATCTTACTTGGCCTCCAGGTATTCTCTACTAGAGGCTGGGGATCTTACTTGGCCTCCAGGTATTCTCTACTAGAGGCTGGGGATCTTACTTGGCCTCCAGGTACTCTCGTGGCAGCTCCTCCAGCTCCTCGCTGCCCATCCCTGAGGACCGGACCTCCTGTTCCACCAGAGAGTCTACCAGGACCCTGAAGTAGGCCCACACACTGTCCTCCCACGACTCACACACTGGGAGCAGCTAGAGGGAGACAGAGACAAATCACTACAACCACTCTACTGTAGTCCAGCTAGAGGGGAGAGACAGAGTCTACCAGAACCCTGACCCCCCCCCCCCACAAATCCTCTTCCTCCCCCTGACCCCCCCAATCCTCTTCCTCCCCCTGATCCCCCCAATCCTCTTCCTCCCCCTGATCCCCCCAATCCTCTTCCTCCCCCTGACCCCCCACATCCTCTTCCTCCCCTGACCCCCCACATCCTCCTCCCCCTGACCCCCCACATCCCCCTCCCCCTGACATCCCCCTCCCCCTGACATCCCCCTCCCCCTGACATCCTCCTCCACCTAACACATACAAGTGCTACGGAGACGAGACGAGAGGAGAGGAGAGGAGAGGAGAGGAGAGGAGAGGAGAGGAGAGGAGAGGAGAGGAGAGGAGAGGAGAGGAGAGGAGAGGAGAGGAGAGGAGAGGAGAGGAGAGGAGTCTTAGGGAGATAACACCCAACATACCCGTTTGAGGTTCCCACTCAGAACAGCGTAGATGGCTCTCTCATATCTGCTGAAGTGTTCACTATCAGCCATCCTCCAGCAGCAGACCTTCCACACACAGCGCTGAGGGTTCCCCTCCACCGGTAGCAGCTCTGCACCGCCTGGACACACCTCAGCTCCATTACAGACCGTTCATAGGGACGTGTGGGTTGTTATGGTGATCCAATTACCGTCACACCGGCGGTCACGAGTCATGACCGCAGTCAAATTCCAACGTGACCGTTTAGTCACGGTAACTAAACTTCTCTAAGCTCTGATGATGCCGGTCGCGAGTAGCCTACCGGTCATGAGTAGTCTACCAAACCTGCCGGTCATGAGTAGCCTACCAAACCTGCCGGTCATGAGTAGCCTACCAAACCTGCCGGTCATGAGTAGCCTACCAAACCTGCCGGTCATGAGTAGCCTACCAAACCTGCCGGTCATGAGTAGCCTACCAAACCTGCCGGTCATGAGTAGCCTACCAAACCTGCCGGTCATGAGTAGCCTCCCAAACCTGCAGGTCATTAGTAGCCTCCCAAACCTGCAGGTCATGAGTAGCCTCCCAAACCTGCTGGTCATTAGTAGCCTCCCAAACCTGCTGGGCATTAGTAGCCTCCCAAACCTGCTGGGCATTAGTAGCCTCCCAAACCTGCTGGGCATTAGTAGCCTCCCAAACCTGCTGGGCATTAGTAGCCTCCCAAACCTGCTGGTCATTAGTAGCCTCCCAAACCTGCTGGTCATTAGTAGCCTCCCAAACCTGCTGGTCATTAGTAGCCTCCCAAACCTGCTGGTCATGAGATGCTAAACGTGTTTATGTTCATTAAAAAAGGTCAATTACCGTGAGACAGACAGTTATTTACATGACAATCACCGGCTGACAAAAAGGTCACGACCTCCACTTGGTGTTATACATCTGTTGGTGAGAGTGTACGGTGGAGAACTGACCTCCGTTGATGTTGGGGTCGTGGTACAGCTTCCATCCCTCCAGAGTAGCAGCTCTCCATGCCTGGCCACAGCGCTTACACAGCCTCTGGGCCTACACACAACCACACGTCACTGTGACTAGAAACCAGTTCAGTGTAACCCTCCCATCCACCAGGTGGCGCTGTACTGAGACCGGTCTCAAAACGCCACCCTATTACCTATACACTGCACTACTTTTGTGACCAGAGAACTATGAGCCCTGGTCAATAACAGTGCAGAGGGAACAGGGAACAAATGGTGCCATTTGAGAGTGTCTCCTGTTTCTCACCTCGTCAGTCATGCCCGCTCTGAGGAGGGTGAAGAGGTACTTCAGCAGTCTGGCATCATCCTCTCTGTCCAGGTCTGCCAGGGGACGTCTCTGTCTGATGGGGGCGTCAGGGTCCTACAGACACACAGAGTTACTTTATGGTCTAAGTAAAACAACGTATTCCCTATCATGGCATCAGAGCATGTGTATGTAGGAGAGAGAGAGAGAGAAAAAAGAGAGAGAGAGAGAGAGAGAAGAGAGAGAGAGAAAAAAGAGAGAGAGAAAAAAAGAGAGAGCTAGATTGTGAAGATGGGGCCTAAAAGTCCCTCTTACCAGTTCAGTAACCAGGGGAACATTGAAGCCTGTGAAGAGCAGGCCTAAAAGTCCCTCTTACCAGCTCAGTAACCAGGGGAACATAAAAGGCTGTGAAGAGCAGGCCTAAAAGTCCCTCTTACCAGCTCAGTAACCAGGGCAACATTGAAGCCTGTGAAGAACCGGCCTAAAAGTCCCTCTTACCAGTTCAGTAACCAGGGCAACATTGAAGCCTGTGAAGAACAGGCCTAAAAGCCCCTCTTACCAGCTCAGTAACCAGGGGAACATTGAAGCCTGTGAAGAACAGTCCTAAAAGCCCCTCTTACCAGCTCAGTAACCAGGGGAACATTGAAGCCTGTGCTGGATGTGTTTCTTCTCAGTTTCAGAGCATGAAGGGTATTCTCCCTGAAAGTCAAACAGAATATTAGCCAAGGCACATGGTCTTCCTAACGACACACAAGTGCTCGTCTCTCTCAAATGACTCCAGCTACTTACCAGTAGACAGACTTGGCGTAGTATTCAATGTTGTCGGAGAAGTCCCCGATTTCATCTTTGGCGATACTCTCTAACCAATCCACAACCAACTAAGAGAGAAGAGGTGAAACGATTATTTAAAACTTTACAATGTCTCTATTACAACCATCCATCAGACCAAACAGGACTGTACCACTAGAGACGGATAATAGGGGAGGAGGTGTGTGTGTGTAGTGAGTGTGTGTGTGTGTGTGTGTGTGTATACACACTACCGGTCAAAAGTTTTAGAAAACCTGCTCATTCCAGGACTTTTCTTTATTTTTTACTATTTTCTACATTGTAGAATAATAGCGAAGACGTCAAAACTATGAAATAACACATATGGAATCGTGTCGTAACCCCAAAAAAGTTTTTAAACAAAACAGATTCTTCAAAGTAGTCACCCTTTGCCTTGATGACTGCTTTGCACACTCTTGGCATTCTCTCAACCAGCTTCATGAGGTAGTCACCTGGAATGCATTTCAATTAACACGTGTGCCTTCTTAAAAGTTGATTTGTGGAATTTCTTTCCTTCTTAATCTTCTTAATTTGCGTTTGAGCCAATCAGTTGTGCTGTGACAAGGTAGGGGTGGTATACAGAAGATAGCCCTATTTGGTAAAATACCAAGTTTATATTATGGCAAAAACAGCTCAAATAACCAAAGAAAAACAACAGTTCATCATTACTTTAAGACATGAAGGTCAGTCAATGCGGAAAATCTCAAGAACTTGGAACATTTCTTCAAGCGCAGTCACAAAAACCATCAATCTATGATGAAACTGGCTCTCATGAGGACCATCACAGGAAAGGAAGTCCCAGTATCAAGTTCATTAGAGTTACCAGCCTCAGAAATTACAGCCACAAATAAATGCTTCACAGAGTTCATGTAACAGACACAACTCAACATCAACTGTTCAGAGGAGATGCGTGAAATCAGGCCTCTATGTTTGAATTGCTGCAAATAAACCACTACTAAAGGACACCAATAAGAAGAGACTTGCTTGGGGCAAGAACCACAAGTAATGGACATTAGATCGGTGGAAATCTGTCCTTTGGTCTGATGAGTCCAAATTTTAGATTTTTGGTTCCAACCATCGTGTCTTTGTGAGACGCAGAGTAGGTGATCTCTGCATGTGTGGTTCCCACCGTGAAGCATGGAGGAGGAGGTGTGTGGTTCCCACCGTGAAGCATGGAGGAGGAGGTGTGTGGTTCCCACCGTGAAGCATGGAGGAGGAGGTGTGTGGTTCCCACCGTGAAGCATGGAGGAGGAGGTGTGTGGTTCCCACCATGAAGCATGGAGGAGGAGGTGTGATGGTGTGGGGGTGCTTTGCTGGTGATACTGTCTGTGATTTATTTAAAATTAAAAGGCACACTTAACCAGCAAGGCTACCACAGCATTCTGCAGAGATACTCCATCCCATCTGG
>NW_022261985.1:12280560-12303060 GCF_002021735.2 Oncorhynchus kisutch | reverse complement strand
ACGCATTCTAAAACACACACACACACAGTAGAGGGAAGTTGGTTGAGGTAAGTGAGAAAACGGTACCTTGTCTTGACAGATGGCTTCATACTCCCCCAGCAGGTCAAAGACAGCAGTGGAGGAGTGTCTGAGATAGGACTGGAGGAACTCTGGGAACAGACTGACTGATGCTGCAGGACACAGAGGGGGGGGGGGGGGGAGGGGTCAGAGGTCAGCAGTGGAGGAGTGTCTGAGATAGACTGACTGACGCTGTAGGACACAGAGGGGAGGGGGTCAGAGGTCAGCAGTGGAGGAGTGTCTGAGATAGGACTGGAGGAACTCTGGGAACAGACTGACTGATGCTGCAGGACACAGAGAGGGGGGGGGGGGGTCAGCAGTGGAGGAGTGTCTGAGATAGGACTGGAGGAACTCTGGGAACAGACTGACTGATGCTGCAGGACACAGAGGGGGGGGGGGGGGGTCAGCAGTGGAGGAGTGTCTGAGATAGGACTGGAGGAACTCTGGGAACAGACTGACTGACGCTGCAGGACACAGAGGGGAGGGGGTCAGAGGTCAGCAGTGGAGGAGTGTCTGAGATAGGACTGGATAGGACTAAGGGGGGGGGGGGTTGTATTCTATTCTGGTGCGGCAGGTAGCCTAGTGGTTAGAGCGCTGGACTAGTAACCGAAAGGTTGCAAGTTCAAATCCCCGAACTGACAAGGTACAAATCTGTCGTTCTGCCCCTGAACAAGGCAGTTAACCCACTGTTCCTAGACCAGTTAACCCACTGTTCCTAGACCAGTTAACCCACTGTTCCTAGACCAGTTAACCCACTGTTCCTAGACCAGAGAGAAAATAAATTAATCTGACCAGCCTCTCCAGGATCCTCCTCCTGTTCCTAGACCAGTTAACCCACTGTTCCTAGACCAGTTAACCCACTGTTCCTAGACCAGTTAACCCACTGTTCCTAGACCAGTTAACCCACTGTTCCTAGACCAGTTAACCCACTGTTCCTAGACCAGGGAGAAAATAAATTAATCTGACCAGTTAACCCACTGTTCCTAGACCAGTTAACCCACTGTTCCTAGACCAGTTAACCCACTGTTCCTATACCAGTTAACCCACTGTTCCTAGACCAGTTAACCCACTGTTCCTAGACCAGGGAGAAAATAAATGAATCTGACCAGCCTCTCCAGGATCCTCCTCCTCCAGCATCACAGAGGACATGTTGATGTCGTCAGTAAAGCTGGTGTCCCCCAGTCCCAGGCCGGACAGAGGAGACGGGTACAGGCTGTTGGTCCAGTCACTGTCATCCAGGTTCTGGAGCCCAGAGAGAAACAGAGACACAGTCAAAAACACAGAAACAACCAGCGTGTGGATCGGCCTCAACGATGCATACTTGATTAAAAGGTAAGAGTCAGCGAAATGACGTTTTGCACGAGCAGCAACGCAGATATTGCGATGAGCAACATGCAACACTTCCCTCTCACACAGTATCTGCACGGGGTTCGCTTCACACTCTTACAACATGGTAGCTACATGACCAAAACAGTGGAGAAGTTTAGCCTCGTGCTCCAACGCTCTTTAGTTGTTGCAGAAAATGTACCCACTATACTGTTTACTTTATCTACGTCATATCACTGAGTCTACCTTTAATAAGAGTTAACAACTGATGAATGGTGATGCAGTGTGGTTTAATTGGCTATTCAATTGGCTCGGTTATTCTGTCTCCGGATCCCCTCTTTGGAGAGAGACAGAACCACACAGTGTCTGTCAGCAGACAAAACACCCAGTCAAGACAGGTATCCATCTCCTCACCATGCTCATACTGCCCAGGGGAGGTCGTGGCGTATGGATGAAACGAGGAGTCCTGCGCCCTGTCGCCAAGATGGCCGACACATCTGGGTTCCTAGCAGCACTCTTCGGGGTGACTGTAGGGAGAGGGAGGAGGAATCACCATGACAACAATTACAATAGAGTATAATCTGCTACAACAGTATAGCCTTGTCTCCGGTCATTCTGGGAGACACCAGCTAGTGCATGGTGAGAGTCCGGGTTAACAAACTGGACATGTCTTATTTTATATCTAGATGTCTTTATCGTGGTGGACACCGGTTTTACCTTTAACCAAACAATGGTCTCATAGCAGAGCCAGAGGGCTGTGTTGGTATTGACGAGGACAAACTTACAGGACTGTTTGACGAGGACAGGACTGTTTGACGAGGACAGACTCACAGGACTGTTTGACGAGGACAGGACTGTTTGACGAGGACAGGACTGTTTGACGAGGACAGACTCACAGGACTGTTTGACGAGGACAGGACTGTTTGACGAGGACAGACTCACAGGACTGTTTGACGAGGACAGGACTGTTTGACGAGGACAGGACTGTTTGACGAGGACAGACTCACAGGACTGTTTGACGAGGACAGGACTGTTTGACGAGGACAGGACTGTTTGACGAGGACACACTCACTGGACTGTTTGACGAGGACAGGACTGTTTGACGAGGACAGACTCACAGGACTGTTTGACGAGGACAGGATTGTTTGACGAGGACAGGACTGTTTGACGAGGACAGGATTGTTTGACGAGGACAGACTCACAGGACTGTTTGACGAGGACAGGACTGTTTGACGAGGACAGGACTGTTTGACGAGGACAGACTCACTGGACTGTTTGACGAGGACAGGACTGTTTGACGAGGACAGGACTGTTTGACGAGGACAGACTCACAGGACTGTTTGACGAGGACAGGACTGTTTGACGAGGACAGACTCATAGGACTGTTTGACGAGGACAGGACTGTTTGACGAGGACAGGACTGTTTGACGAGGACAGACTCACAGGACTGTTTGACGAGGACAGGACTGTTTGACGAGGACAGGACTGTTTGACGAGGACAGGACTGTTTGACGAGGACAGACTCACAGGACTGTTTGACGAGGACAGGACTGTTTGACGAGGACAGACTCACAGGACTGTTTGACGAGGACAGGACTGTTTGACGAGGACAAACTCACAGGACTGTTTGACGAGGACAAACTCACAGGACTGTTTGACGAGGACAAACTTACAGGACTGTTTGAAGAGGGATCCAGGTGTGTGGCAGGGCAGGGAACGGGCAGGTGTGGTGGTACTACCTTGGTTGTCATCACGAGGAGAAAGGACTGGACAACAACGGTCAGGGAATATAACTGGCTAGTTACTGTTATCTAAAAGACACACCTTATGCAGTGATATAACAGCCCCATGAGACTTCTGTTAGCTAACTAATAGTCTGAGCAACGGTGTGTGTGTGACCAATGAGCATCAGTAATGCTGCTCTTAAATGGTGTAACCTAGACAACAGGTAGGTAGGTTTACCAATGAGCATCAGTAATGCTGCTCTTAAATGGTGTAACCTAGACAACAGGTAGGTAGGTTTACCAATGAGCATCAGTAATGCTGGTCTTAAATAGTGTAACCTAGACAACAGGTAGGTAGGTTTACCAATGAGCATCAGTAATGCTGCTCTTAAATGGTGTAACCTAGACAACAGGTAGGTAGGTTTACCAATGAGCATCAGTAATGCTGGTCTTAAATGGTGTAACCTAGACAACAGGTAGGTAGGTTTACCAATGAGCATCAGTAATGCTGGTCTTAAATGGTGTAACCTAGACAACAGGTAGGTAGGTTTACCAATGAGCATCAGTAATGCTGGTCTTAAATGGTGTAACCTAGACAACAGGTAGGTAGGTTTACCAATGAGCATCAGTAATGCTGGTCTTAAATGGTGTAACCTAGACAACAGGTAGGTAGGTTTACCAATGAGCATCAGTAATGCTGGTCTTAAATGGTGTAACCTAGACAACAGGTAGGTAGGTTTACCAATGAGCATCAGTAATGCTGGTCTTAAATGGTGTAACCTAGACAACAGGTAGGTAGGTTTACCAATGAGCATCAGTAATGCTGGTCTTAAATGGTGTAACCTAGACAACAGGTAGGTAGGTTTACCAATGAGCATCAGTAATGCTGGTCTTAAATGGTGTAACCTAGACAACAGGTAGGTAGGTTTACCAATGAGCATCAGTAATGCTGCTCTTAAATGGTGTAACCTAGACAACAGGTAGGTAGGTTGACAATGAGCATCAGTAATGCTGGTCTTAAATGGTGTAACCTAGACAACAGGTAGGTAGGTTTACCAATGAGCATCAGTAATGCTGGTCTTAAATGGTGTAACCTAGACAACAGGTAGGTAGGTTTACCAATGAGCATCAGTAATGCTGGTCTTAAATGGTGTAACATAGACAACAGGTAGGTAGGTTGACAATGACAACGGCCCAATAAGGATACAGTTGAATTGAGCCTTCTTCTGAACTGAACTCTTTCGGCGTGCTGCTCTGGTCACTTCGGCATCTCGTACAATAGGCGACAGCAACTCATTCTGGTCCCTACGCAGAGGAATCATGGTAGTTCAGATACTGTAAAGGCGACAGCAACTCATTCTGGTCCCTACGCAGAGGAACCATGTTGGATGGATGCAAACAATCAAGATAGGTAGGCATAAGATACCATGTAGCTAGTTATAATTTAATTGAGAAGGTTTTTTTAGGAAAGCCTTTCCATCTACCAGAAAACGGTTAGGCCTATCAATAACATTGCTATATTTTCCCCTGTTCCTTAAAATGTCTGACCTTGCTTCAAAAGAAGCCTATAGCCAAAATCTTAGAATAGAACCATAGAGGCAATTATTTTATTAAGGCTTCCTCGTATGCATTCTCCTATTCTATTTGTTTTCTTTCGTTGTCAAACAACCAAAGACTTTATCGAAGTCATATTGGCAACTCATGATAGTTGTTGCATCTTTAGATCTCCCTTCTTTCTACATTTCTATTGGATATTTCCATATCTGTCCATGAAGCCTCTGAACAACGTTTTCCTGCAAATTGCATTTTGGAATATTTGTGCGTAGGCCTCTACCCGCTGTGTGCACATCGCTGCGCCTAAAATGTTAAGTAGCAGTATTTTAAGCTAAACATTCTGGACCCAGTTCTCCAAAAGCATCCTAAAGAGCGACTGCTTTAATAAAGCAACAAACCCTTTTGAAAACAGCCCGTGTGGCATCGATATGAATCAGAAAGAGTTCGCTTATTCTAGTGTCCAAATTGACTACACAGTGTAAATAGGATCATTTTGGTCATAAAGTCAGTCTCGTCTAAAACAGAGTTTGGACTTTTGTGTGTCACACAACAGGTAAATGAAGTTTGGGTTTTGATTTGACAATGTACATATACATATATATATATGGCCACTTAACATGGGGTGAACAGCTGTGGTGATTGCTCTGTCTAGCAGCTGACTCTGTTTACATAAGACAACACACACATTGCAATTATTATTATTTTTACTGGAGAAATACTGCACCAAAACATCTTAAGATGTGAAATTGCACAACTGAAACTCCATTGGCAAACACGTCAACACGTATTACAGATCCATCCTGATCTACTCCATCAGCCTTAATAATTGATTGTACTTATAACGTTGCCTCCACACTGCATTACTTTAATACGCATCATGGGGATTAAGAAAGTCATATCCTCAGTTCCTCTATGGGGGAACTGAATGAGAAGATACATGGCGTTGAAGCCGCACTAGACCAGATGCTAAAATTACGCTAGCTACCTGTAATCCAGAAACAATATATCCCGTTAAACATATCACAAGTTACTGAACACTTCAAATGAAAAATAAAACGCCAGCAAACGTGATTTACTATAAAGACCCATTAGTTGACTAGCTAGTGATACAAACAAACCACTTGCTTAGACAGCTGCAAGACACGTTCAAACGACTAGCTTAAACTAGCTAATATTGCTAACACATGTCCCATACCTGCCATTACAAATCTACAGACAGCGTACTTATATGTAGTACACTCACTAAATACTGTAACAATGTCACATATATCCCTGTAATTCATCTTTTTATATCAGCATAAGAAACGTTTTACCAGTCCATGACAGCAGGATATTAACTCCACAGTAAACTAATCCAGTCTGGTAGTTTCTACTTCTGGTTCCCGCTCGACAAGGAATTACAATCGAGCTCCAATACTGTTCATTTAATACACCCCCACCCAATAAATACAGCCAATATCCCATTCTTTTGCGACTCAAAATCATTCGTAAAATCTAAATAAATTCAATTTAAATTGGGCAAATTATTGTTTACTAGTTATTAAATCATATTTGAGATTATACTCGATTACTTTGGACTGATGACCGTAAACAGCTACTGCCATAGAGATAGATAGAGAATTCATGTTTTTAATATCTGTGCCATTATATCGTCTGTGAGCACACGGGGCAGTGCCGTTGAGGCCATTTCTATTTGAAGTAGTCCATTTTCTTATTCTCGATTGTCTGATCAGATAATACAGTTGGAAGTCTCACCCAGTTAACTACATTACAATGGTGCTGAAGCCCTTTAATGGAGCTACACATGCTAAAACCGGTATTTGGGCCATTACAGGTCTTTATTATTCTCTATGACTGCTGAGCGTCATCAACTCCACAGGATGTAAAGAGTAGTCATGTTACGCTCAATATCGGACTATTCCTACAGCGACCCCCTCGGGCAGCAACAGTTAAACGTCCGTATTCTTTTATTTTTTTACTCATAAAGTGGTTATTCTCTCGGCCTACACTTCTTTAAATAATCTCATTTACCAAGGCATTCTTTCTTGATATCATGGCAATGTATTAAATAAAGTTATACAATAACATATGGCTATGTGTGCAGAATGTTGCACTTTGACACAATTTGTCTTAAAACATAAAACAAAAGTATATATATTTCCATTTTTTTTTCTCCCATGTGGTCATCAGCAGTCCCTTTCAGACTGTGCAGGGCCACATCAATGTTTCATCAGAGTCCATGTTATTTTCCTGCATGTTGAAGAACAGGAAGTGTATCTGTCCACAGAGTTTCCTGTAGACCCAGAATAGCACCGTTGTGTGTTGTGTTGTTTATGTGATTCAGGCTTTCCAAGGATGCTGTGTGTTTCTGAGACAAACGTCAGACAGGCTGAGTGGTCACACCCTGCGAGAGGCTGGAGAAGTCCACAGATTGAGTCCCAAATGGCACCCTATTCCCTATATAGTGCACTACTTTTGACCAGCTTCCATAGGTCTCTGGTTAAAAGTAGTTCACTATATAGGGAATAGGGTGCCAGGGCCCATAGGGTTCTAGTCAAAAGTAGTGCACTATATAGGGAATAGGGTGCAAGGGACCATAAGGTTCTAGTCAAAAGTAGTGCACTATATAGGGAATAGGGTGCCATTTTAATACACACCCATGGCGTTTCCAGCACAGAAAGGACAATACTAACAGTATAGAAGTAGTTCAAATAACTGTTGAGGAACAATGGATGGACAGTTTTAAAAACTGTTTATTTAAAAGGTATGTGTCGTGGAACGGACGCCAGGGAGAATATGTTTCCCGATAACACATTGTCAGTGTTTATGTAGGCCGTTATTGTAAATAAGATTTTGTTCTGAACTGACTTGTCTAGATAAATAAAGGCTATATACACTGCTCAAAAAAATTAAGGGAACACTAAAATAACACATCCTAGATCTGAATGAATGAAATATTCTTATTAAATACTTGTTTCTTTACATAGTTGAATGTGCTGACAACAAAATCACACAAAAACGATCAATGGAAATCAAATTTATCTACCCATGGAGGTCTGGATTTGGAGTCACACTCAAAATTAAAGTGGAAAACCACACTACAGGCTGATCCAACTTTGATGTAATGTCCTTAAAACAAGTCAAAATGAGGCCTCCACGTGCCTGTATGACCTCCCTACAACGCCTGGGCATGCTCCTGATGAGGTGGCGGATGGTCTCATGAGGGATCTCCTCCCAGACCTGGACTAAAGCATCCGCCAACTCCTGGACAGTCTGTGGTGCAACGTGGCGTTGGTGGATGGAGCGAGACATGATGTCCCAGATCTAAGAAATGCCACCCATCACCATGACTGACCCACCGCCAAACCGGTCATGCTGGAGAATGTTGCAGGCAGCAGAACGTTCTCCACGGCGTCTCCAGACTCTGTCACGTGCTCAGTGTGAACCTGCTTTCATCTGTGAAGAGCACAGGGCGCCAGTGGCGAATTTGTCAATCTTGGTGTTCTCTGGCAAATGCCGAACGTCCTGCACGGTGTTGGGCTGTAAGCACAACCTGCACCTGTGGATGTCGGGCCCTCATACCACCCTCATGGAGTCTGTTTATGACCGTTTGAGCAGACACATTTTACAGGGCTCTGGCAGTGCTCCTCCTTGCACAAAGGCGGAGGTAGCGGTCCTGCTGCTGGGTTGTTGCCCTCCTACGGCCTCCTCCACGTCTCCTGATGTACTGGCCTGTCTCCTGGTAGCACCTCCATGCTCTGGACACTATGCTGACAGACACAGCAAACCTTCTTGCCACAGCTCGCATTGATGTGCCATCCTGGATGAACTGCACTACCTGAGCCACTTGTGTGGGTTGTAGACTCCGTCTCATGCTCCCACTAGAGTGAAAGCACCGCCAGCATTCAAAAGTGACCAAAAGTGACCAAAACATCAGCCAGGAAGCATAGGAACTGAGAAGTGGTCTGCAAAACCACTCCTTTATTGGGGGTGTCTTGCTAATTGCCTATAATTTCCACCTGTTGTCTATTCCATTTGCACAACAGCATGTGAAATGTATTGTCAATCAGTGTTGCTTCCTAAGTGGACAGTTTGATTTCACAGAAGTGTGATTGACTTGGAGTTACATTGTGTTGTTTAAGTGTTCCCTTTATTTTTTTGAGCAGTGTGTGTGTGTGTATATATATATATATATATGTTCATAGCAGACTGTAACATGCAATTAGCAAATAACAGTCTGGTCCCTTAGGAGAGGGAGTGGTCTTTTATCAGATGAACACACACACACATACATACAGTGCCTTGCGAAAGTATTCGGCCCCCTTGAACTTTGCGACCGTTTGCCACATTTCAGGCTTCAAACATAAAGATATAAAACTGTATTTTTTTGTGAAGAATCAACAACAAGTGGGACACAATCATGAAGTGGAACAACATTTATTGGATATTTCAAACTTTTTTAACAAATCAAAAACAGAAAAATTGGGCGTGCAAAATTATTCAGCCCCTTTACTTTCGGTGCAGCAAACTCTCTCCAGAAGTTCAGTGAGGATCTCTGAATGATCCAATGTTGACCTAAATGACTAATGGTGATAAATACAATCCACCTGTGTGTAATCAAGTCTCCGTATAAATGCACCTGCACTGTGATAGTCTCAGAGGTCCGTTAAAAGCGCAGAGAGCATCATGAAGAACAAGGAACACACCAGGCAGGTCCGAGATACTGTTGTGAAGAAGTTTAAAGCCGGATTTGGATACAAAAAGATTTCCCAAGCTTTCAACATCCCAAGGAGCACTGTGCAAGCGATAATATTGAACTGGAAGGAGTATCAGACCACTGCAAATCTACCAAGACCTGGCCGTCCCTCTAAACTTTCAGCTCATACAAGGAGAAGACTGATCAGAGATGCAGCCAAGAGGCCCATGATCACTCTGGATGAACTGCAGAGATCTACAGCTGAGGTGGGAGACTCTGTCCATAGGACAACAATCAGTCGTATATTGCACAAATCTGGCCTTTATGGAAGAGTGGCAAGAAGAAAGCCATTTCTTAAAGATATCCATAAAAAGTGTCATTTAAAGTTTGCCACAAGCCACCTGGGAGACACATCAAACATGTGGAAGAAGGTGCTCTGGTCAGATGAAACCAAAATTGAACTTTTTGGCAACAATGCAAAACGTTATGTTTGGCGTAAAAGCAACACAGCTCATCACCTTGAACACACCCTATCCCCACTGTCAAACATGGTGGTGGCAGCATCATGGTTTGGGCCTGCTTTTCTTCAGCAGGGACAGGGAAGATGGTTAAAATTGATGGGAAGATGGAGCCAAATACAGGACCATTCTGGAAGAAAACCTGATGGAGTCTGCACTTCAGGCTTCCGGCGCCGACAGAGATGGCCGCCTCGCTTCGCGTTCCTAGGAAACTATGCAGTTTTTTGTTTTTTTTACGTGTTATTTCTTACATTAGTTATAAGATCAGCGTCAACTCACCATCAGTACGACCAAGAATATGTTTTTCGCGACGCGGATCCTGTGTTCTGCCTTACAAACAGTACAACGGAGCAGATCCTATGCAGCGACCCAAAAAAACGACTCCGAAAGAGAGGGAAACGAGGCGGTCTTCTGGTCAGACTCCGGAGACGGGCACACCGTGCACCACTCCCTAGCATTCTTCTTGCCAATGTCCAGTCTCTTGACAACAAGGTTGATGAAATCCGAGCAAGGGTAGCATTCCAGAGGGACATCAGAGACTGTAACGTTCTCTGCTTCACGGAAACATGGCTCACCGGAGAGACGCTATCCGAAGTGGTGCAGCCAACGGGTTTCTCCACGCATCGCGCCGACAGAAACAAACATCTTTCTGGTAAGAAGAGGGGTGGGGGCGTATGCCTTATGGCCAACGTGACATGGTGTGATGAAAGAAACATACAGGAACTCAACAGCATCGTGAAGAAGGCGCAGCAGCGCCTCTTCAACCTCAGGAGGCTGAAGAAATTCGGCTTGTCACCAAAAGCACTCACAAACTTCTACAGATGCACAATCGAGAGCATCCTGGCGGGCTGTATCACCGCCTGGTATGGCAACTGCACCGCCCTCAACCGTAAGGCTCTCCAGAGGGTAGTGAGGTCTGCACAACGCATCACCGGGGGCAAACTACCTGCCCTCCAGGACACCTACACCACCCGATGCTACAGGAAGGCCATAAAGATCATCAAGGACATCAACCACCCGAGCCACTGCCTGTTCACCCCGCTGTCATCCAGAAGGCGAGGTCAGTACAGGTGCATCAAAGCTGGGACCAAGAGACTGAAAAACAGCTTCTATCTCAAGGCCATCAGACTGTTAAACAGCCACCACTAACATTGAGTGGCTGCTGCCAACACACTGTCAATGACACTGACTCAACTCCAGCCACTTTAATAATGGGAAATGATGTAAATATATCACTAGCCACTTTAAACAATGCTACCTTATATAATGTTACTTACCCTACATTATTCATCTCATATGCATACGTATATACTGGACTCTATATCATCGACTGCATCCTTATGTAATACATGTATCACTAGCCACTTTAACTATGCCACTTTGTTTACATACTCATCTCATATGTTATACTGTACTCGATATCATCTACTGTATCTTGCCTATGCTGCTCTGTACCATCACTCATTCATATATCCTTATGTACATATTCCTTATCCCCTTACACTATATATAAGACTGTGTATAAGACAGTAGTTTTTTTTTGAATTGTTAGCTAGATTACTTGTTGGTTATTACTGCATTGTCGGAACTAGAAGCACAAGCATTTCGCTACACTCGCATTAACATCTGCTAACCATGTGTATGTGACAAATAACATTTGATTTGATTTGAAAAGACCTGAGACTTGGACGGAGATTTGTCTTCCAACAAGACAATGATCCAAAACATAAAGCAAAATCTACAATGGAATGGTTCAAAAATAAACATATCCAGGTGTTAGAATGGCCAAGTCAAAGTCCAGACCTGAATCCAATCGAGAATCTGTGGAAAGAACTGAAAACTGCTGTTCACAAATGCTCTCCATCCAACCTCACTGAGCTCAAGCTGTTTTGCAAGGAGGAATGGTAAAAAAATTCAGTCTCTCGATGTGCAAAACTGATAGAGACATACCCCAAGCGACTTACAGCTGTAATCGCAGCAAAAGGTGGCGCTACAAAGTATTAACTTAAGGGGGCTGAATAATTTTGCACGCCCAATTTTTCAGTTTTTGATTTGTTAAAAAAGTTTGAAATATCCAATAAATGTCGTTCCACTTCATGATTGTGTCCCACTTGTTGTTGATTCTTCACAAAAAAATACAGTTTTATATCTTTATGTTTGAAGCCTGAAATGTGGCAAAAGGTCGCAAAGTTCAAGGGGGCCGAATACTTTCGCAAGGCACTGTATATACACATATATATATATATATATATATATATATATATATATATGTGTGTGTGTGTGTGTGTGTGTGTGTGTGTGTGTGTGTATCTGATAAAAGACCACTCCCTCTCCTAAGGGACCAGACTGTTATTTGCTCATTGCATGTTACAGTCTGCTATGAACCTCCATGGAATTACCTCACTCTGGGCAAGTCACTTCAGGCCAGCCAAGTTCCTCATCATTTTAACTTATAGTACGCTTCCATTGGCCCGACTTACTTTATTCCCACCCCCAAGGAGTCCAATCATTGGCCTGAATGACTCCATTTCTCTGATCTGACAGCTGCTTCCACCTATCCCTGACAGGTATATCAGCTACAGCTGAGCTGTAGATTCTGCAGCAGAGGCCCAGAGCAGCTGGTGAGTTAATGTGCTACTGGCTTATTGTATGTATGTAAAGAAGACATTGAATTATTCCAGAGTAGAGATCAGCAAGCATATTTTCAATAGATCATGTGCTCTGTGATTCTATCTACACAAAGAGATGTAGGATATGTATTGTATGGAGTCTAACTGTTCAGCAGGCAGCTCTGCTCTAGCCACTGTCTGATAATGACTTTTTCCCCTGACAGAGAGAGATATGGAGAGAGGGAGAGAGAGATCGTGATAGGGAGAGAGAGAGAGCACGAGAGAAAGAGAGTGGGAGATAGAGCAATAGAGAGGGAGGGAGAGAGAGCACGAGAGAAAGAGAGTGGGAGAGAGAGCAATAGAGAGGGAGGGAGAGAGTGAGAGAAAGAGAGTGGGAGAGAGAGCAATAGAGAGGGAGGGAGAGAGCGAGAGAAAGAGAATGGGTGAGATAGTGAGGGAGAGACAGTGAGAGAAAGAGAGAGTAGGCAAGAGAGGTACATGAAACAGAATATTTGCCAATGGAGTGATAGATGACTTCTATATGAACCCTAGTCTGGGCAGCTCTGCTGTGATCTTGTATTCAACAAGACATCTGACTTCCTGCAGTATGGTACCTAGTGTGACTGGTGCTGCTGCTAACTGTGCTGTCTTTCAACTGCTTACTGCAAGATTTACATTACAGAGCAGGAACATTTCTGAAACTTTCCTTCATCGTCTTGGTTCTATTCATGTATGTCTGTGTATCTGACTATCTCACCCTCCTCTACCTCAAAGCTACAGAGGAATACAGACGAAAGCAGTACCACTACAGCAGGGTGTCCAACTCATGCCATGGAGGGCCTAGCGTCTGCTGGTTTGGAGTTTCCTGTCAATTAAGGCCTCGACAACCAGGTACCACTACAGCAGGGTGTCCAACTCATTCCATGGAGGGCCTAGTGTCTGCTGGTTTGGGGTTTCCTTTCAATTATGACCTTGACAACCAGGTGAGAGTTCCTTACTAAGACCTTGACAACCAGGTGAGAGTTCCTTACTAAGACATTGACAACCAGGTGAGAGTTCCTTACTAAGACCTTGACAACCAGGTGAGAGTTCCTTAATAAGACCTAGACAACCAGGTGAGAGTTCCTTACTAAGACCTAGACAACCAGGTGAGAGTTCCTTACTAAGACCTAAACAACCAGGTGAGAGTTCCTTACTAAGACCTAGACAACCAGGTGAGAGTTCCTTACTAAGACCTAGACAACCAGGTGAGAGTTCCTTACTAAGACCTTGACAACCAGGTGAGAGTTCCTTACTAAGACCTTGACAACCAGGTGAGAGTTCCTTACTAAGACCTTGACAACCAGGTGAGAGTTCCTTACTAAGACATTGACAACCAGGTGAGAGTTCCTTACTAAGACCTAGACAACCAGGTGAGAGTTCCTTACTAAGACCTAGACAACCAGGTGAGAGTTCCTTACTAAGACCTTGACAACCAGGTGAGAGTTCCTTACTAAGACCTTGACAACCAGGTGAGAGTTCCTTACTAAGACCTTGACAACCAGGTGAGAGTTCCTTACTAAGACATTGACAACCAGGTGAGAGTTCCTTACTAAGACCTAGACAACCAGGTGAGAGTTCCTTACTAAGACCTTGACAACCAGGTGAGGGTTCCTAACTAAGACCTAGACAACCAGGTGAGAGTTCCTTACTAAGACCTAGACAACCAGGTGAGAGTTCCTTACTAAGACCTTGACAACCAGGTGAGAGTTCCTTACTAAGACCTTGACAACCAGGTGAGAGTTCCTTACTAAGACCTTGACAACCAGGTGAGAGTTCCTTACTAAGACCTAGACAACCAGGTGAGAGTTCCTTACTAAGACCTAGACAACCAGGTGAGAGTTCCTTACTAGGACCTAGACAACCAGGTGAGAGTTCCTTACTAAGACCTAGACAACCAGGTGAGCGTTCCGAACTAATCAGTGACCTTCATTTGTCAATCAAGTAGGAGCAAAAATCCACAGACACTCTGCCCTCCGTGGAATGAGTTTGACACAGAGATGGGGAGGTGGTTAAACCACAGAGATATAAATCAATCTGTATGGATAAAACACAGAGATAAAACCATTTGTATGGCTAAACCACAGAGATAAAACCATCTGTATGGCTAAACCACAGAGATAAAACCATCTGTATGGCTAAACCACAGAGATAAAACCATCTGTATGGCTAAACCACAGAGATAAAACCATCTGTATGGTTAAACCACAGAGATATAAATCAATCTGTATGGCTAAACCACAGAGATAAAACCATCTGTATGGCTAAACCACAGAGATAAAACCATCTGTATGGCTAAACCACAGAGATAAATCAATCTGTATGGCTAAACCAGAGATAAAACCATCTGTATGGCTAAAACAACAACAACAACAACAACACGGAACATTCCGGCGGCGGGCCGGCGTCATGGCAACGCCCTTGCATGGCAATCCAATTTATTGAACTACAGATGCTGGGTTATACAAAATACACCACTTCAATTAAGGCTTTTTAGTTTACATTTGGCCACGCCCCCTCTGTTTGTCCCTCCCCAGCCCCTCCCCCTTAATAGGCAGATGACGTTGCATTTCCAATACTGTGGCTCTGTGAGGGGACATGGTACACACGGTCTGTCCACCAGGACTGATGCTGTTGGTTATCATCACAGCAACACAAAGCGACAAAGGCATTCTCTTACAAGAGGTCAACAGAGGTCACGCAACTCACAACAAACGTGCAACTTTAAACCCCCCCCCCCCCCCTCTCCCCATCTCAAATGGCAACCTAAGCCCATAGGGCTATAGTCAAAAGTAGTGCCCTATGTAGGGAATAGGGTGCCATTAGGGACGTACCCTCCCCCCCGTCTCATCCAAGTTCTGCCTGTTTCTCCTCCTCCATCATCATCATCATCATCATCATCATCTCTACATTGCTGTGGTTCTTATTGTATTTCAGTCTTATTCCCTGCTGCTTCAAACACATTAGTTTGTCCCCCCTCCCCCCACATTCACTATAGAACAGATAACAACCCCACACGGTTACTCTTCATCACCATCATCATCATCTGACAGACTGACAGGAAACAGGTCAAACCAAGTATTACACAGGTGAAATAGTCACTAACAGGCAAGTTTCTTTACTGACAGGATCCAATATTTGGTTTTCATGTCCTCAGCTGACAACAGATGCATTAGCAAGGGGGAGGGGCTGGGGGAGAGGGGGAGGGGCTGGGAGAGAGGGGGAGGGGCTGGGAGAGATGGGGAGGGGCTGGGGGAAAGGGGAAGGGGCTGGGAGAGATGGGGAGGGGCTGGGAGAGATGGGGAGGGGCTGGGGGAGAGGGGGAGGGGCTGGGAGAGATGGGGAGGGGCTGGGAGAGATGGCGAGGGGCTGGGAGAGATGGCGAGGTGGCTGGGGGAGAGGGGGAGGGGCTGGGAGATAGGGGGAGGGGCTGGGGGAGAGGGGCTGGGAGAGAGGGGGAGGGGCTGGGAGAGATGGGGAGGGGATGGGAGAGAGGGGGAGGGGCTGGGAGAGAGGGGAGGGGCTGGGGGAGAGGGGGAGGGGCGGGGGGAGGGCTAGGGGAGAGGAGTGAGATAGGGGAAAGAGGCTAGGGGACAGGGGGAGATAGGGGCTGTGGGAGGGAGGGAGAAGGGGAGAGAGGCTGTTTTAGAAAAGGAGAGGGAGTACAGTGAGAATCTACAGTAGCGTTTCCCAAACTCGGTCCTGGGCCCCCCCCCCTGGGTACATGTTTTGGTTCTTGCCCTAGCACTACACAGATTGCTCAAATCATCTTCAAGCATGATTATTTGAATCAGCTGTGCAGTGCCAAAAGGTGTCCCCCTTGGGGTCCCCAGGACCTAGTTTGGGAAACACTGCTCTACAACAACAGAAGTGTGGAGAATGACATCACCAATGACATTATTTTATTTATTTTTTTCGTATTAAAAACCCTAATTTAAAAAATAAAGAAAATCTATACTTCCTGTTGTAGATCGCAGATTCCATGAGAGGGGATTGGCTAACTGGACAAACCAACCAATGAGAGACGGCCTTGGAAGGATAAAGTAAAAATAAAAATAAAAAAACATGATGAGGATCGCCCAGTCACGTCGGCCATTGGTGTCTCAGAAGTTTGGTCGCTTGTTAAAATGTCCAGTCCCTCTTTGACCACAACCCCAATTGAAAAACCCCACTGTACAAACATCTTTGTAAACAACACAAGGGCTGCCTCCAAAATTGCACCCTAATTCCTTATATAGTGTACTACTTTTGACCAGGGCCCATAGGGAAACCAAGAGGGAAACCAGTAGGGAAAACCAATAGGGAAACCAATAGGGAAACCAATAGGGAAACCAATAGGGAAACCAATAGGGAAACCAACAGGGAAACCAACAGGGAAACCAACAGGGAAACCCACAGGGAAACCAATAGGGAAACCAATAGGGAAACCAATAGGGAAACCAACAGGGAAACCCACAGGGAAACCCACAGGGAAACCCACAGGGAAACCAATAGGGAAACCAATAGGGAAACCTATAGGGAAACCAATAGGGGAAACCAATAGGGGAAACCAATAGGGAAACCATTGGGCTCTGGTCAAATATAATACACTTGGGTGCCATTTCAGACGCAAGAAAACCCAGGCAAGACATAGAAAGATGATTGGATCATAGATAGATTCTCCAGAAAGAAAAAAAACCCCTATTTGAAGGCAACATCATCAGGCTAAAAGACAATATGATAGTTACTGAAAAAACATGATACTTGTTTTCCTCTTTTTACACATATAATCAGCACTGTTGTAGCCACAGGTTTACTCCTCAAATAAAACTCAGATATAATAATCATAATAACTGTTGTAGCCACAGGTTTACTCCTCAAATAAAACTCACATCAATAGCTGTCGCAGTATAGCATCTCTCAGTAGAGACAAAACTAGTCATTTAAAAAAAAAAAGACAGAAAAAGACAGAGAAATGATGTTGAATGATCGAAGGAAAATAAAAATAAAAAGTTAGAAAATAAAACCCCCAGGAGCAAGTTATCTGTATGAACTGAACTATATAAGGTGCCTCTTTGGGACTTTGTCTTTTTCTCTCTGGCTAATATAGAGGTGTTTATAAATACCGCATCACCGTGGCAACGTGCACATTCTGGTTAGACATCCGTTTCTACGGCTACTGTCTCCGTTAGCAATAACACTGTGTGTAGGGATCGGGATTTTATTTTGGTTCATATTGACTGATTTACCTATTTCGTTTTATTTTATGAACTTAATCTTTCCATTTCAGTTGCATACAGTTGGAATATCTATATGTCTATGTAGAAATCTTGTTCTCGTGACACTGGAGAGTGATAATGGTTAATCTGTGTGTAAAAACTGATGTGTTGTAGCTTTGAATCCGTTGGTCGGTTTGTTTGTTGGTTGTTGATGTTAAAAGGGGCGTCACCACACAGGAAAGTCCATTCCATGTTAGGTTTTAGTAACGTCGGAATGCTGGCACTGCTGAGAGAGACAGCAGCAAATCAGACCTGAGAGAGAGAGAGAGATGGGTAGAGAGAGAGAGCGAGAGAGAGAGAGAGAGAGAGAGAGAGAGAGAGAGAGAGAGAGAGAGAGAGAGAGAGAGGTGGGTAGAGAGAGAGAGGTGGGTAGAGAGAGAGATGGGTAGAGAGAGAGAAGGTGGGTAGAGAGAGAGAGAGAGAGAGAGAGAGAGAGAGAGAGAAGGTGGGTAGAGAGAGAGAGAGAGAGAGAGAGAGAGAGAGAGAGAGAGAGAGAGAGAGAGAGAGAGAGAGAGAAGGTAGGTAGGTAGATAGAGAGAGAGAAGGTGGGTAGATAGAGAGAGAGAAGGTGGGTAGATAGAGAGAGAGAGGAGTGAGAGAGAACGAGAGGAGTGAGAGAGAACGAGAGGAGTGAGAGAGAACGAGAGGAGTGAGAGAGAACGAGAGGAGTGAGAGAGAAAGAGAGAGGAGTGAGAGAGAAAGAGGAGTGAGAGAGAAAGAGAGGAGTGAGAGAGAAAGAGAGAGAGAGAGAAAGAGGAGAGAGAATGAGAGGAGGAGAGAGAGAGCGAGAGAGAAGGAGGAGAGAGAGCGAGAGAGAAGGAGGAGAGAGAGAGAGGTATAGAGACATTAATGACACTTCTAACTGCACCATATGATGTCTCTTGATATGAGAGGGAGAAGTTCTTACTCAATATATTCCTCAGGTTTAAGACAAGGAGGCCCCAGCCAAATGCCTACAACTTATCTTTTCAATTAGGCAGTGGCATTCTGACTCCTACAACTGTCTTTTCAATTAGGCAGTGGCATTCTGACTCCTACATCTGTCTTTTCAATTAGGCAGTGGCATTCTGACTCCTACAACTGTCTTTTCAATTAGGCAGTGGCATTCTGACTCCTACAACTTATCTTTTCAATTAGGCAGTGGCATTCTGACTCCTACAAGTGGTTCTCACCTGGCTCAGTGCGACAGAGCAGCTGTGTATTAGAGGAGCTGACAGTTGGACTTTTTGCGTGTCTTCCCAGGTACTGGGGTTTTCCTGTTGATTTGCCTGACCAGGTCATAGAAGATCTGAAACACAGAGAGACACAACCATAGTTAGATACAAGTTAGCCATGGGTATGGTGTTAATAAACAGTGGCTAGCCATGGGTATGGTGTTAAGAAACAGTGGCTAGCCATGGGTATGGTGTTAATAAACAGTGGCTAGCCATGGGTATGGTGTTAAGAAACAGTGGCTAGCCATGGGGTATGGTGTTAAGAAACAGTGGCTAGCCATGGGGTATGGTGTTAAGAAACAGTGGCTAGCCATGGGTATGGTGTTAAGAAACAGTGGCTAGCCATGGGTATCATGTTAAGAAACAGTGGCTAGCCATGGGTATCATGTTAAGAAACAGTGGCTAGCCATGGGTATGGTGTTAAGAAACAGTGGCTAGCCATGGGTATGGTGTTAAGAAACAGTGGCTAGCCATGGGTATGGTGTTAAGAAACAGTGGCTAGCCATGGGTATCATGTTAAGAAACAGTGGCTAGCCATGGGTATCATGTTAAGAAACAGTGGCTAGCCATGGGTATCATGTTAAGAAACAGTGGCTAGCCATGGGTATGGTGTTAAGAAACAGTGGCTAGCCATGGGTATCATGTTAAGAAACAGTGGCTAGCCATGGATATGGTGTTAAGAAACAGTGGCTAGCCATGGGTATCATGTTAAGAAACAGTGGCTAGCCATGGATATGGTGTTAAGAAACAGTGGCTAGCCATGGATATGGTGTTAAGAAACAGTGGCTAGCCATGGGTATGGTGTTAAGAAACAGTCACAGGTGTCTGGGTTTCAAAAAACAAGACCATGAGAGAATACATGTAAATGGCAGAGTGTGCCATTGGACCAGATCGATTCACACACTGTCAGAAAGATGGTTTTAGAGTCAGTCAGAGCGTTATAGTCAGGCCCAAGGCTCAGACCAGATCTCAGTGGACAGCGTGAGTGATGTCACCCACATCCCAACCAGACAAGATGACACCTCAGGCCACAATATTCACTAGACAGACAAATCACGTCTGAATCTGTGAGAACTCACTCAAGGGTTTATTTATGGATGATGATTGACTCCTTCAGGGCAACTGTATATACAGAACCAGTCAAAGGTTTGGACACGCCTACTCATTCAAGGGTTTTTCTCCATTTTGACTATTTTCTACATTGTCGAATAATTGTGAAGACATTCAAAACTATGTAATAACACATATGGAACCACGTAGTAACCAAAACAAGTGTGAAACAAATCAAAATATATTTTATTTGAGATTCTTCAAAGTAGCCACCCTTTGCCTTGATGACAGATTTGCACTCTTGGCATTCTCTCAACCAGTTTAACCTGGAATGCTTTTCCAACAGACTTGAAGGAGTTCTCACATATGCAAAGCACTTGTTGCCTGCTTTTCCTTCACTCTGCAGTCCAACTCATCCCATACCATCTCAATTGGGTTGAGGTCGGGTGATTGTGGAGGCCAGGTCATCTGATGCAGCATTCCATCACTTTCCATCTTGGTCAAATAGCCCTTACACAGCGTGGAGGTGTTTTGGGTCATTGTCCCGTTGAAAAACAAATGGCGTATCACTGCAGAATGCTGTGGTAGCCTTGCTGGTTATGTGTGCCTTGAATTCTAAATAAATCACAGACAGTGTCACCAGCAAAGCACCATCACACCTCCTCCTCCATGCTTCACGGTGGGAACCACACACCTCCTCCTCCATGCTTCACGGTGGGAACCACACACCTCCTCCCCCAAGCTTCACGGTGGGAACCACACACCTCCTCCTCCATGCTTCACGGTGGGAACCACACACCTCCTCCTCCATGCTTCACGGTGGGAACCACACACGTCCTCCTCCATGCTTCACGGTGGGAACCACACACCTCCTCCTCCATGCTTCACGGTGGGAACCACACACCTCCTCCTCCATGCTTCACGGTGGGAACCACACATGCAGAGTTAATCCGTTCACTTACTCTGCGTCTTAAAGACACGGCGGTTGGAACCAAAAATGTCCACCGGTCTAATGTCCATTGCTCATATTTCTTGGCCCAAGCAAGTCTCTTCTTATTGGTGTCTTTTAGTAGTGGTTTCTTTGCAGCAATTCAAACATAGAGGCCTGATTTCACGCATCTCCTCTGAACAGTTGATGTTGAGTTGTGTCTGTTACTTGAACTCTGTGAATATTTTTTTGGGGCCGCAATTTCTGAGGCTGGTAAATCTAATTTATCCTCTGCAGCAGAGGTAACTCTGGGTCTTCCTTTCCTGTGGCGGTCCTCATGAGAGCCAGTTTCATCATAGCGCTTGATGGTTCTTGCGACTGCACTTGAAGAGACTTTCAAAGTTCTTGAAATGTTCCAGATTGACTGACCTTCATGTCTTAAAGTAATGATGGACTGTCGTTTCTCTTTGCTTATTTGAGCTGTTCTTGGAATAATATGGACTTGGTCTTTTACCAAATAGGGCCTGTTAATTGAAATGCATTCCAGGTGACTAACTCATGAAGCTGGTTGAGAGAATTCCAAGAGTGTACAAAGCTGTCATCAAGGCAAAGGGTGGCTATTTGAGGAATCTAAGATATAAAATCTATATTTTATGTGCAACACAAAAGGGTGGCTATTTGAAGAATCTAAGATATAAAATATATATTTTTGTGTGCAACACTTTTTTGGTTACTACATGATTCCATGTGTGTTATTTCATAGTTTGATGTCTTTACTATTATTCTACAATGTAGAAAATAGTAAAAATAAAAACCCTTGAATGAGTCGGTGTGTCCAAACTTTAGACTGGTACTGTATATTCTCAAAATGTTGCAGTCAAATATGAAGTATTTAAAACAAGACTTAAGTATCTTAGACAAGACTGAAGTATCTTAGACAAGACTGAAGTATCTTAGACAAGACTGAAGTATCTTAGACAAGAATGAAGTATCTTAGACAAGAATGAAGTATCTTAGACAAGACTGAAGTATCTTAGACAAGACTGAAGTATCTTAGACAAGACTGAAGTATCTTAGACAAGACTGAAGTATCTTAGACAAGACTGAAGTATCTTAGACAAGAATGAAGTATCTTAGACAAGAATGAAGTATCTTAGACAAGAATGAAGTATCTTAGACAAGAATGAAGTATCTTAGACAAGACTGAAGTATCTTAGACAAGACTGAAGTATCTTAGACAAGACTGAAGTATCTTAGACAAGAATGAAGTATCTTAGACAAGAATGAAGTATCTTAGACAAGAATGAAGTATCTTAGACAAGAATGAAGTATCTTAGACAAGAATGAAGTATCTTAGACAAGAATGAAGTATCTTAGACAAGAATGAAGTATCTTAGACAAGACTGAAGTATCTTAGACAAGACTGAAGTATCTTAGACAAGACTGAAGTATCTTAGACAAGACTGAAGTATCTTAGACAAGACTGAAGTATCTTAGACTATCTGAACTATTTTAGACTATGTGAAG
>NW_022261985.1:12268060-12275560 GCF_002021735.2 Oncorhynchus kisutch | reverse complement strand
ATATATATATGACTAGGGGGTGTATGTATATTATATATGACTAGGGGGTGTATGTATATATATATATGACTAGGGGTGTATATATATATATGACTAGGGGGTGTATGTGTATATATATGACTAGGGGTTGTATGTATGTACATATATATGACTAGGGGGTGTATATATATATATATGACTAGGGGGTGTATGTATATATATATATATATGACTAGGGGTGTATGTATGTACATATATATGACTAGGGGGTGTATGTATATATATATATATGACTAGGGGGTGTATGTATGTACATATATATGACTAGGGGGTGTATGTATATATATATGACTAGGGGTGTATGTATATATATATATATGACTAGGGGGTGTATGTATGTATATATGACTAGGGGGTGTATGTATATATATATGACTAGGGGGTGTATGTATGTATATATATATGACTAGGGGGTGTATGTATGTATATATATATGACTAGGGGTGTATATATATATATATGACTAGGGGGTGTATGTATATATATATGACTAGGGGGTGTATATATATATATATATGACTAGGGGGTGTATGTGTATATATATGACTAGGGGGTGTATGTATATATATATGAGGTGACGCAGGCAGATCAGGGGACGTCACTGGCTGGTAGCCCTGGGCAGCTGGGTGTGCACACACACACACACACACGAGTTAGCAGTATGCACAACGCCTGAGTGTGTGTGTGTGTGACAGGGTGTGTACTAACAGGAAGTGTTTGCACACACACACACACAAAAACACACACACAAACAAAACACACACACACGCAGATACACACAGACAGACAAAGACACACACACACACACACACAGACAGCACCATTGTGTGACTCAGGAGATAGGGTGACATCAGAGACCATTCTGAACACAGTGGGACCAGGAGGAAGGTTCAGCTCCAAGGACAGTTAATGATTAACCTCCGACTAAATATCTAAAATATACCCACACTGCTACTGACAGCAACGACCCAGTCTAATCCCATCAGTGTCTGTTCATAGGAGGTACAGAACCTGTTGATTACAGTGTCTGTTTATAGGAGGTACAGAACCTGTTGATTACAGTGTCTGTTTATAGGAGGTACAGAACCTGTTGATTACAGTGTCTGTTTATAGGAGGTACAGAACCTGTTGATTACAGTTTCTGTTCATAGGAGGTACAGAACCTGTTGATTACAGTTTCTGTCCATAGGAGGTACAGAACCTGTTGATTACAGTTTCTGTCCATAGGAGGTACAGAACCTGTTGATTACAGTTATCTGTTCATAGGAGGTATAGAACCTGTTGATTACAGTGTCTGTTTATAGGAGGTACAGAACCTGTTGATTACAGTTTCTGTTTATAGGAGGTACAGAACCTGTTGATTACAGTTTCTGTTTATAGGAGGTACAGAACCTGTTGATTACAGTTTATGTGTGTGTGTGTTGTACTGATGCAGGGTGTGTGAGGTGTGTGTGTGTCGTACTGATGCAGGGTGTGTGAGGTGTGTGAGGTGTGTGTTGTACTGATGCAGGGTGTGTGAGGTGTGTGTGTGTTGTACTGATGCAGGGTGTGTGAGGTGTGTGTGTGTTGTACTGATGCAGGGTGTGTGAGGTGTGTGTGTGTTGTACTGATGCAGGGTGTGTGAGGTGTGTGTGTGTTGTACTGATGCAGGGTGTGTGAGGTGTGTGTGTGTTGTACTGATGCAGGGTGTGTGAGGTGTGTGTGTGTTGTACTGATGCAGGGTGTGTGAGGTGTGTGTGTGTTGTACTGATGCAGGGTGTGTGAGGTGTGTGTGTGTGTTGTACTGATGCAGGGTGTGTGAGGTGTGTGTGTGTTGTACTGATGCAGGGTGTGTGAGGTGTGTGTGTGTTGTACTGATGCAGGGTGTGTGAGGTGTGTGTGTGTTGTACTGATGCAGGGTGTGTGAGGTGTGTGTGTGTGTGTGTGTTGTACTGATGCAGGGTGTGTGAGGTGTGTGTGTGTTTTAATGATGCAGGGTGTGTGAGGTGTGTGTGTGTGTGTTGTACTGACGCAGGGTGTGTGAGGTGTGTGTGTGTTGTACTGATGCAGGGTGTGTGAGGTGTGTGTGTGTTGTAATGATGCAGGGTGTGTGAGGTGTGTGTGTGTGTGTGTTGTACTGATGCAGGGTGTGTGAGGTGTGTGTGTGTGTGTTGTAATGATGCAGGGTGTGTGAGGTGTGTGTGTGTTGTACTGATGCAGGGTGTGTGAGGTGTGTGTGTGTTGTACTGATGCAGGGTGTGTGAGGTGTGTGTGTGTGTGTTGTACTGATGCAGGGTGTGTGAGGTGTGTGTGTGTTGTACTGATACAGGGTGTGTGTGTGTGTGTGTTGTACTGATGCAGGGTGTGTGTGTGTGTGTGTTGTACTGATGCAGGGTGTGTGAGGTGTGTGTGTGTGTGTGTTGTACTGATGCAGGGTGTGTGAGGTGTGTGTGTGTGTTGCACTGATGCAGGGTGTGTGAGGTGTGTGTGTGTGTTGTACTGATGCAGGGTGTGTGAGGTGTGTGTGTGTGTGTGTGTGTGTGTGTGTGTGTGTGTTGTACTGATGCAGGGTGTGTGAGGTGTGTGTGTGTGTGTGTGTGTGTGTGTGTGTGTGTGTGTGTGTGTGTGTGTGTTGTACTGATGCAGTGTGTGTTAGGTGTGTGTGTGTTGTACTGATGCAGGGTGTGTGTGTTGTACTGATGCAGGGTGTGTGAGGTGTGTGTGTGTGTGTTGTACTGATGCAGTGTGTGTGAGGTGTGTGTGTGTGTCGTACTGATGCAGGGTGTGTGAGGTGTGTGTGTGTTGTACTGATGCAGGGTGTGTGTGTTGTACTGATGCAGGGTGTGTGTGTTTGTACTGATGCAGGGTGTGTGTGTGTGTGTGTTGTACTGATGCAGGGTGTGTGAGATGTGTGTTGTACTGATGCAGGGTGTGTGAGATGTGTGTTGTACTGATGCAGGGTGTGTGTGTGTCGTACTGATGCAGGGTGTGTGTGTTGTACTGATGCAGGGTGTGTGTGTGTGTTGTACTGATGCAGGGTGTGTGTGTGTGTGTGTGTTGTACTGATGCAGGGTGTGTGAGATGTGTGTTGTACTGATGCAGGGTGTGTGAGATGTGTGTTGTACTGATGCAGTGTGTGTGTGTTGTACTGATGCAGGGTGTGTGTGTGTTGTACTGATGCAGGGTGTGTGTGTGTGTTGTACTGATGCAGGGTGTGTGTGTGTTGTACTGATGCAGGGTGTGTGTGTTGTACTGATGCAGGGTGTGTGTGTGTTGTACTGATGCAGGGTGTGTGTGTGTTGTACTGATGCAGGGTGTGTGTGTTGTTCTCACCTCGTTGACGTTGATCTTGGACTTTGCGGAGGACTCCAGGAAAGCACAGCTGCTCCACTGTCTGGCCAGGTTCTGCCCCCTGTTCCTTCCCCACAACACGCTCATCCTCCAGATCACATTTATTACCCACCAGAATCATCGGAACCTGGGGGGAGGAGGGGGGGGGGGGGGGGGGGGGGGGGGGGGGGGGGGGGAGGGGGGCGAGGAGGAGGAGGAGGAGGAGGGGAGGGGTGATGGGGGAGGAGGAGGGGGGAGGGAGGAGGGGAGGAGGAGGAGGAGTAAATAAAGAGTGGAAGCAGGGGAGAGACCAGAGAGAGCAGAATGTCATCTGCCCAAGGTAGCAGAATGTCATCTGCCCAAGGTAGCAGAATGACATCTGCCCAAGGTAGCAGAATGTCATCTGCCCAAGGTAGCAGAATGCCATCTGCCCAAGGTAGCAGAATGCCATCTTCCCAAGGTAGCAGCATGCCATCTGCTCTCCTAGCATCTCAGTGTAGGTGTGTGTGTGTGTGTGTGTGTGTGTGTGTGTGTGGTGTGTGTGTGTGTGTGTGTGTGTGTGTGTGTGTGTGTGTGTGTGTGTGTGTGTGGTGTGTGCGTGTGTGCAGAGTACTTGTGTCTTTTTCTGTGTGTGTATGTGTGTGTGTAGAGTACTTGTATTTTTCTGTGTGTGTGTGTGTGTGTGTGTGTGTGTGTGTATGTGTGTGTGTGTGTGTGTGTGTGTGTGTGTGTGTGTGTATGTATTCATGCGTGCATCCCTGTGTGTGTGTGTGTGTGTGTGTGCGTGTGTGTACCTGTGTGTGTGTGTGTGTGTGTGTGTGTGTACCTGTGTGTGTGTGTGTGTGTGTATTCATGTGTGTGTGTGATAACTTACATCGTCAGTGTCTTTGACTCTGAGGATCTGCTCTCGTAGGTCTTGCAGATCGTTGAAGGTGGACTGGGCTGTGATGGAGTACACTAACGCAAAGCCCTGGCCATTCTTCATGTACAGATCTCTCATGGCTGTGAATTGTTCCTGTGGAGGAGAGAGAGACATACAGGAAGCTAAAGACTTGTCATTGGGGGGTGATAACATGGGCAAGGATCCAATCTAAAGATGTAATTAGTGGTGATAACATGGGCAAGGATCCCATCTATAGCCTGGTCATTATGGATGATAACATGGGCAAGGATCCCATCTAAAGCCTTGTCATTGGGGATGATAACATGGGCAAGGATCCAATCTAAAGACTTCATTAGTGGTGATAACATGGGCAAGGATCCCATCTATAGCCTGGTCATTAGGGCTGATAACATGGGCAAGGATCCCATCTAAAGCCTTGTCATTAGGGGGTGATAACATGGGCAAGGATCAAATCTAAAGACTTCATTAGTGGCGATAACATGGGCAAGGATCCCATCTATAGCCTGGTCATTAGGGATGATAACATGGGCAAGGATTCCATCTATAGCCTGGTCATTAGGGCTGATTACATGTGCAAGGATCCCATCTAAAGCCTTGTCATTAGGGATGATAACATGGGCAAGGATCCCATCTATAGCCTGGTCATTAGGGCTGATTACATGTGCAAGGATCCCATCTAAAGCCTTGTCATTGGGGATGATAACATGGGCAAGGATCCCATCTATAGCCTGGTCATTAGGGCTGATAACATGTGCAAGGATCCCATCTAAAGCCTTGTCATTGGGGATGATAACATGGGCAAGGATCCCATCTATAGCCTGGTCATTAGGGATGATAACATGGGCAAGGATCTCGTCTATAGCCTGGTCATTAGGGATGATAACATGGGCAAGGATCCCATCTATAGCCTGGTCATTAGGGATGATAACATGGGCAAGGATCCCATCTATAGCCTGGTCATTGGGGATGATAACATGGGCAAGGATCCCATCTATAGCCTGGTCATTATGGATGATAACATGGGCAAGGATCCCATCTATAGCCTGGTCATTGGGGATGATAACATGGGCAAGGATCCCATCTATAGCCTGGTCATTATGGATGATAACATGGGCAAGGATCCCATCTAAAGCCTGGTCATTAGGGATGATAACATGGGCAAGGATCTCGTCTATAGCCTGGTCATTATGGATGATAACATGGGCAAGGATCCCATCTATAGCCTGGTCATTGGGGATGATAACATGGGCAAGGATCCCATCTATAGCCTGGTCATTATGGATGATAACATGGGCAAGGATCCCATCTATAGCCTGGTCATTGGGGATGATAACATGGGCAAGGATCCCATCTATAGCCTGGTCATTATGGATGATAACATGGGCAAGGATCCCATCTATAGCCTGGTCATTAGGGATGATAACATGGGCATGGATCCCATCTAAAGCCTGGTCATTAGGGATGATAACATGGGCAAGGATCCCATCTATAGCCTGGTCATTAGGGATGATAACATGGGCAAGGATCCCATCTAAAGCCTGGTCATTAGGGATGATAACATGGGCAAGGATCCCATCTAAAGCCTGGTCATTAGGGATGATAACATGGGCAAGGATCCCATCTAAAGCCTGGTCATTAGGGATGATAACATGGGCAAGGATCTCGTCTATAGCCTGGTCATTAGGGATGATAACATGGGCAAGGATCCCGTCTATAGCCTGGTCATTAGGGATGATAACATGGGCAAGGATCCCATCTATAGCCTGGTCATTAGGGATGATAGCATGGGCAAGGATCCCATCTATAGACTGGTCATTAGGGATGATAACATGGGCAAGGATCCATCCAATGCTTTTCTCTTTATCTTGTGTAAATATCTGCCCTGCACACTTCCATCATCTGGCTTGGATGGGGTGAGCCTCAGTATCATTCCAACTGAGTTAACAAGATGTTAGATCACAGTAGAGATACTGAAGACAGTGTGGAGGAGGAGGAGGAGGCTGATCACAGTAGAGATACTGAAGACAGTGTGGAGGAGGAGGCTGATCACAGTAGAGATACTGAAGACAGTATGGAGGAGGAGGAGGAGGCTGATCACAGTAGAGATACTGAAGACAGTGTGGAGGAGGAGGCTGATCACAGTAGAGATACTGAAGACAGTGTGGAGGAGGAGGAGGAGGCTGATCACAGTAGAGATACTGAAGACAGTGTGGAGGAGGAGGCTGATCACAGTAGAGATACTGAAGACAGTGTGGTGGTGGAGGAGGAGGAGGAGGCTGATCACAGTAGAGATACTGAAGAAAGTGTGGAGGAGGAGGCTGATCACAGTAGAGATACTGAAGACAGTGTGGAGGAGGAGGCTGATCACAGTAGAGATACTGAAGACAGTGTGGAGGAGGAGGCTGATCACAGTAGAGATACTGAAGACAGTGTGGAGGAGGCTGATCACAGTAGAGATACTGAAGACAGTGTGGAGGAGGAGGAGGAGGTGACTGATCACAGTAGACATACTGAAGACAGTGTGGAGGAGGCTGATCACAGTAGAGATACTGAAGACAGTGTGGAGGAGGCTGATCACATTAGAGATACTGAAGACAGTGTGGAGGAGGCTGATCACAGTAGAGATACTGAAGACAGTGTGGTGGTGGAGGAGGAGGAGGAGGCTGATCACAGTAGAGATACTGAAGAAAGTGTGGAGGAGGAGGCTGATCACAGTAGAGATACTGAAGACAGTGTGGAGGAGGAGGCTGATCACAGTAGAGATACTGAAGACAGTGTGGTGGAGGTGGAGGAGGCTGATCACAGTAGAGATGTTGAAGACAGTGTGGTGGAGGTGGAGGAGGCTGATCACAGTAGAGATACTGAAGACAGTGTGGTGGTGGAGGAGGAGGCTGATCACAGTAGAGATACTGAAGACAGTGTGGAGGAGGCTGATCACAGTAGAGATACTGAAGACAGTGTGGAGGAGGCTGATCACAGTAGAGATACTGAAGACAGTGTGGAGGAGGAGGCTGATCACAGTAGAGATACTGAAGACAGTGTGGAGGAGGAGGCTGATCACAGTAGAGATACTGAAGACAGTGTGGAGGAGGAGGAGGCTGATCACAGTAGAGATACTGAAGACAGTGTGGAGGAGGCTGATCTCTCTCTCTCTCTCTGTTC
This sequence comes from Oncorhynchus kisutch, assembly GCF_002021735.2. NCBI lineage: Eukaryota > Metazoa > Chordata > Actinopteri > Salmoniformes > Salmonidae > Oncorhynchus > Oncorhynchus kisutch. The sequence goes on along the minus strand of NW_022261985.1, from coordinate 12,268,146 downwards.
GTCGTTCATGTCATCTCTGTCTGCTGTCAGTAGTGAGTCTGTAACGACCTCCAAGATGAATAACCTGCCACACCACCTCTACATCG
>NW_022261985.1:12258060-12260560 GCF_002021735.2 Oncorhynchus kisutch | reverse complement strand
ATGAGATTGTAGAAGGTTGCAGGCTGTGAGGCAGATTCCCATTCTAGACGCCCACACAGCCTTAGTAAATTCATCTCAACAGGTGGCTCATGATTGTCTTTAATATACAGAAATACACACTGTTGTGTCCCAAATGGCACCCTATTCCCTATATAGTGCACTACTTTTGACCAGAGCCAAGAGGCGCAATATATAGAGAATAGGGTGACATTTGGGAGCAGACACTGAGTCATACAGAAGACCTGTTATCCTCAGACTAGGACAGGAAGAAAAGCATGTAAAACATGAAGCCGTTTAACAACAGGATTAATGGACGTCAGGAGACTGAAGAACACACTGAGCTGACTGGGATTAACAGACGTCAGGAGACTGAAGAACACACTGAGCTGACTGGGATTAACAGACGTCAGGAGACTGAAGAACACACTGAGCTGACTGGGATTAACAGACGTCAGGAGACTGAAGAACACACTGAGCTGACTGGGATTAACAGACGTCAGGAGACTGAAGAACACACTGAGCTGACTGGGATTAACAGACGTCAGGAGACTGAAGAACACACTGAGTTGACTGGGATTAACAGACGTCAGGAGACTGAAGAACACACTGAGCTGACTGGGATTAACAGACATCAGGAGACTGAAGAACACACTGAGCTGACTGGGATTAACAGATGTCAGGAGACTGAAGAACACACTGAGCTGACTGGGATTAACAGACGTCAGGAGACTGAAGAACACACTGAGTTGACTGGGATTAACGGACGTCAGGAGACTGAAGAACACACTGAGCTGACTGGGATTAACGGACGTCAGGAGACTGAAGAACACACTGAGCTGACTGGGATTAACGGACGTCAGGAGACTGAAGAACACACTGAGCTGACTGGGATTAACAGACGTCAGGAGACTGAAGAACACACTGAGCTGACTGGGATTAACAGACGTCAGGAGACTGAAGAACACACTGAGCTGACTGGGATTAACGGACGTCAGGAGACTGAAGAACACAGGCAAACAGTGAGAGTGAGGACGTTACAAGATGTGAGGGCTACCCCTGGTCAGAACCAACCCCCTCTCCTTTCTCTCCCCCAGTCAGACAGAGTAGCAGCACTCTGGTCAGAACCAACCCCCTGGTCAGAACCAACCCTCTGGTCAGAACCAACCCCCTGTCCCAGCCAGACAGAGTAGCAGCACTCTGGTTAGAACCAACCCCCTGGTCCCAGCCAGACAGAGTAGCAGCACTCTGGTCAGAACCAACCCCCTGGTCAGAACCACACCCCTGGTCCCAGTAGGACAGAGTAGCAGCACTCTGGTCAGAACCAACCCCCCTGGTCAGAACCAACACCCCTGGTCCCAGCCAGACAGAGTAGCAGCACTCTGGTCAGAGACAAACAGGCACACAGCCCAGCCACCTAGCCACTGCTCTGCTGGCAGGTTCTCTGGATGCCAGCCAGTCAGCCAGCCAGCCAGTCAGCCAGTCAGCCAGTCAGCCAGTCAGCCAGCCAGCCAGTCAGCCAGTCAGTCAGCCAGTCAGTCAGCCGGCCTCAACACACTCACGTACATGTGTGCTGATCACATAGTCCTAAACACACACATGAACCCCATAAATACATTTCCACTCTTCCCTCCAGACTCAGAACTCACACCAGTGATCAGATTAAATCCCCTCTTTCCTCCAGACTCAGAACTCACACCAGTGATCAGATTAAACCCACTCTTCCTCCAGACTCAGAACTCACACCAGTGATCAGATTAAATCCCTATTCCCTCCAAGACTCAGAACTCACACCCAGTGATCAGATTAAATCCCTCTTCCCTCCAGACTCAGAACTCACACCAGTGATCAGATTAAATCCCCTCTTCCCTCCAGACTCAGAACTCCACACCAGTGATCAGATTAAATCCCCTCTTCCCTCCAGACTCAGAACTCACACCAGTGATCAGATTAAAATCCACTCTTCCCTCCAGACACGCAAACAAACAAACGCACACACACACTTTGTCAACATGTCTCGAACTCTCTGGCATCTCCTCGAAGTGTGTGTTTGCGTTTGTGTCTCTCTCTCTCTCTCATGACACCCTATTCCCTATATAGTGCACTACTTTATACCAGGACCCAATGACACCCTATTCTTTAGACAGTATAGTGCACTACTTTAGACCAGGACCCAATGACACCCTATTCCATATGTTGTGCACTACTTTATACCAGGACCCAATGACACCCTATTCCCTATATAGTGTACTACTTTAGACCAGGACCCAATGACACCCTATTCCCTATATAGTGCATTACTTTAGACCAGGACCCAATGACACCCTATTCTTTAGACAGTATAGTGCACTCTATAGGGTGCTGTTTGGGACATAAGGGGAGTGAGTGTGAGACCTATTCTAGGGCACTGGAGGCATTTACCCAGAAGATCTTTGGAGAAGGAGAGAGAGAGGTGAAAAGAAAGGGGGAGAGAGAGAGAGAGAGAGAGAGAGACAGAGAGAGA
>NW_022261985.1:12172012-12257960 GCF_002021735.2 Oncorhynchus kisutch | reverse complement strand
TGTCTGGTGTCACCCTGTAGAGAGAGACAGAGGAGGCCAGGGTCAGTTAACCAGCTCAACATCTGGTAATAACGTGGTAATAACGTGGTAATAACATGGGTAAACTAAATGTATAAATGGTAATAACGTGGTAATAACATGGTAAACTAAATGGTAAATAACATGTAAACTAACATGTAATAAATGGTAATAACGTGGTAATAACATGGTAATATGGTAATAACATGTAATAACAGGTAATAGCATGGTAATAACATGGTAATATGGTACTAACAGGTAATAACATGGTAATATGGTAACATGGTAATAACGTGGTAATAACGTGGTAATAACATGTAATAACGTGGTAATAACGTGGTAATAACAGGTAATAACATGGTAATATGGTAATAACATGGTAATATGGTAACAACATGGTAATAACGTGGTAATAACGTGGCAATAACGTGGTAATAACGTGGTAATAACGCTGCAATAACGTGGTAATAACGCTGCAATAACGTGGTAAACCAACATGGTAATAACATGGTAATAACATGGTAATAACGTGGTAAACTAACATGTAATAACTTGAACTAAATTGTTCAATGGCCTGTCATATATAAAGTGACTTATTGGACTGCAGAGCGCTGTATTTCAGTTATAGAGAGAAGGACTGTTGGTCCTTACGTGGTAATAACAGTTATAGAGAGAAGGACTGTTGGTCCTTACGTGGTAATAACAGTTATAGAGAGAAGGACTGTTGGTCCTTACGTGGTAATAACAGTTATAGAGAGAAGGACTGTTGGTCCTTACGTGGTAATAACAGTTATAGAGAGAAGGATTGTTGGTCTTTATGTGGTAATAACAGTTATAGAGACGAGGACTGTTGGTCTTACTGGTAATAACATGAGAGCGCTGTATTTCAGTTATAGAGAGAAGGACTGTTGGTCCTTTAACGTGTAATAACAGTTATAGAGAGAGGACTGTTGGTCCTTACGTAGTAATAACATGAGAGCGCTGTATTTCAGTTATAGAGAGAAGGACTGTTTGGTCCTTACGTGTAATAACATGAGAGCTCTGTATTTTCAGTTTATAGAAGAGAAGGACTGTTGAGTTGTAGATCTGTAAATATTAAGCTTTAGTTCAGTCACTATAGACATGAGTTCCAGTCACTATAGACATGAGTTCCAGTCACTATAGACATGAGTTCCAGTCACTATAGACATGAGTTCCAGTCACTATGACATTAGTTCCAGTCACTATAGACATGAGTTCCAGTCACTATAGACATGAGTTCCAGTCACTATAGACATGAGTTCCAGTCACTATAGACATGAGTTCCAGTCACTATAGACATTAGTTCCAGTCACTATAGACATTAGTTCCAGTCACTATAGATGTATAGACATTAGTTCCAGTCACTATAGACATGAGTTCCAGTCACTATAGACATGAGTTCCAGTCACTATAGACATGAGTTCCAGTCACTATAGACATGAGTTCCAGTCACTATAGACATGAGTTCCAGTCACTATAGACCTGAGTTCCAGTCACTATAGACATGAGTTTCCAGTCACTATAGACATGAGTTCCAGTCACTAGACATGAGTTCCAGTCACTATAGACATGAGTTCCAGTCACTATAGACATGAGTTCCAGTCACTATAGACAATGAGTTCCAGTCACTATAGACATGAGTTCCAGTCACTATAGACATGAGTTCCAGTCACTATAGACATGAGTTCCAGTCACTATAGACATGAGTTCCAGTCACTATAGACATGAGTTCCAGTCACTATAGACATGAGTTCCAGTCACTATAGACATGAGTTCCAGTCACTATAGACATGAGTTCCAGTCACTATAGACATGAGTCCCAGTCACTATAGACATGAGTTCCAGTCACTATAGACATGAGTTCCAGTCACTATAGACATGAGTTCCAGTCACTATAGACATTAGTTCCAGTCACTATAGATGTATAGACATGAGTTCCAGTCACTATAGACATGAGTTCCAGTCACTATAGACATGAGTTCCAGTCACTATAGACAAGAGTTCCAGTCACTATAGATGTATAGACATGAGTTCCAGTCACTATAGACATGAGTTCCAGTCACTATAGACATGAGTTCCAGTCACTATAGAAAATTTCCAGTCACTATAGACATTAGTTCCAGTCACTATAGATGTATAGACATGAGTTCCAGTCACTATACATGAGTTCCAGTCACTATAGACATGAGTTCCAGTCACTATAGACAAGAGTTCCAGTCATTTTTTTTTTTTTTTTTATAGACATTTTAGTTCCATCACTATAGACATTAGTTCCAGTCACACACACACTTCTCTGCCACCCACTCTGGCCTCTCCTTCACCTCTCTCCTTCGCCTCTCTTCTTCTGCATCATGCAACACTTATGCTAATTCCACCAACATTTACTGAGCGCAGCGCCGAGTTGGACAAAGGCATAAATACATGAAATATCCTGTCACCTCTTTGATTTTGACCAGGTCAGACGGATCAGGCCAGACAGATCAAAGACTGATAAGAGGGATGAAAAAGAATAGGTAGAGAGAGATGGAGGAAGAGAGGAGACAAAGGAAGTCAGAGGGAGACAGCAGGAGTCAGACCCTTGGGTGTTTAGTGGGGATTTGGTGCCAGGCCGGGCTGGAGACTATGAGACTGATGGAGGACTCTCTCTCTCTCTCTAGACGGGCCGATTAAAAGGGGAACGCTGCCCCACTTCACTGCACTTACCCACATCTAATGCCATTCAAGACAAATACCCCCTCAGCATTTTCTGATGCTAAGAGCTACACAACTAAACTTCTGCTGTCATCTAATGCCTGAGATTTAATTTATATTGGCAGAGGATAGAGAGGGAGAGTGACAGAGACAGAGAGAGAGGAGAGACATATATGAGAGACAGAGAGAGAGAAAGGCAGAGAGATAGAGAAAGAGTTACGAGAGAGAAAGAGAGTTAGGAGAGAAAGGGGAAGAGAGGGGAACATAACTGGGGAACTTAACAAGAGATGGAGACAGAGAGAGAGAGAGAGTGAGAGAGAGAAAGAGAGCGAGAGAGAGAGAGACAGAGAGAGAGAGACAGAGACAGAGAGAGAGAGAGAGAGAGAGGGGCACATCATTTACAACACTGTATAGAGACATAACATGACATTTGAAATGTTTCTATTCCTTTGAAACTTTTGTGAGTATAAATGTTTACTGTCACTTATATTGTTTTGTTATTATCTATTTCACTGCTTTGGCAATGTAAACATATTTTCCCATGCCAATAAAGCCCTTAAATTGAATTAATAGACAGAGAGAGAGAGAGAGAGAGACAGAGACAGAGACAGAGACAGAGAGAGAGAACCGAGAGAGAGAGAGACAGAGACAGAGACAGAGAGACAGAGAGACAGAGAGACAGAGAGAGAGAGAGAGAGAGACAGAGACAGAGAGAGAGAGAGAGAGAGAGAGAGAGAGACAGAGAGAGAGAGAGAGAGAGAGAGAGAGGTGGCACCTCCATTAAAAATAGACCAACGGGATTCAAGACCCCAGATCTTTATTGAAAGTGACAAACACGTCGTGGTTTGAAGTGAGTCACCAGCGTGCTCCTCTGTGTCTGTCTCTCAGAGCCTGGGTCATATAGCAGCTATGCTATGCTGACTCTACCCTAACCCAGTGCCTCCAGGACTTCTGCTTTCCCTCTACCCTAACCCAGTGCCTCCAGGACTTCTGCTTTCCCTCTATACCCTAACCCAGTGCCTCCAGGACTTCTGCTTTCCCTCTACCCTAACCCAGTGCCTCCAGGCCTTCTGCTTTCCCTCTACCCTAACCCAGTGTTTACTAACCCAGTGCCTCCAGGCCTTCTGCTTTCCCCTCTACCCTAACCCAGTGTCTCCAGGCCTTCTGCTTTCCCTCTAACCCTAACCCAGTGCCTCCAGGCCTTCTGCTTCCCTCTACCCTAACCCGTGCCTCCAGGCCTTCTGCTTTCCCTCTACCCTAACCCAGTGCTTCCAGGCCTTCTGCTTTCCCTCTACCCTAACCAGTGCTCCAGGCCTTCTGCTTTCCCTCTACCCTAACCCAGTGCCTCCAGGCCTTCTGCTTTCCCTCTACCCTAACCCAGTGCCTCCAGGACTTCTGCTTTCCCTCTACCCTAACCCAGTTGCCTCCAGACTTCTGCTTTCCCTCTACCCTAACCCAGTGCCTCCAGGCACTTCTGCTTTCCCTCTACCCTAACCCAGTGCCTCCGGACTTCTGCTTTCCCTCTACCCTAACCCAGTGTCTCCAGGACTTCTGCTTTCCCTCTACCCTAACCCAGTGCCTCCAGGCCTTCTGCTTTCCCTCTACCCTAACCCAGTGCCTCCAGGCCTTCTGCTTTCCTCTACCCTAACCCAGTGCCTCCAGGACTTCTGCTTTCCCTCTACCCTAACCCAGTGTCTCCAGGACTTCTGCTTTCCCTCTACCCTAACCCAGTGCCTCCAGGACTTCTGCTTTCCCTCTACCCTAACCCAGTGCCTCCAGGACTTCTGCTTTCCCTCTACCCTAACCCAGTGCCTCCAGGACTTCTGCTTTCCCTCTACCCTAACCCAGTGTTTACTAACCCAGTGCCTCCAGGACTTCTGCTTTCCCTCTACCCTAACCCAGTGCCTCCCAGGACTTCTGCTTTCCCTCTACCCTAACCCAGTGCCTCCAGGACTTCTGCTTTCCCTCTACCCTAACCCAGTGCCTCCAGGACTTCTGCTTTCCCTCTACCTAACCCAGTGCCTCCAGGACTTTCTGCTTTCCCTCTACCCTAACCCAGTGCCTCCAGGACTTCTGCTTTCCCTCTACCCTAACCCAGTGCCTCCAGGACTTCTGCTTCCCTCTACCCTAACCCATGTTTACTACCCAGTGCCTCCAGACTTCTGCTTTCCCTCTACCCTAACCCAGTGCCTCCAGGCCTTCTGCTTTCCCTCTAGCCCTAAACCCAGTGCCTCCAGGACTTCTGCTTTCCCTCTACCCTAACCCAGTGCCTCCAGGCCTTCTGCTTTCCCTCTACCCTAACCCAGTGCCTCCAGGCCTTCTGCTTTCCCTCTACCCTAACCCAGTGCCTCCAGGCCTTCTGCTTTCCCTCTACCCTAACCCAGTGCCTCCAGGACTTCTGCTTTCCCTCTACCCTAACCCAGTGTTTACTAACCCAGTGCCTCCAGGACTTCTGCTTTCCCTCTACCCTAACCCAGTGCCTCCAGGCCTTCTGCTTTCCCTCTACCCTAACCCAGTGCCTCCAGGACTTCTGCTTTCCCTCTACCCTAACCCAGTGCCTCCAGGCCTTCTGCTTTCCCTCTAACCTAACCCAGTGTTTACTAACCCATGTGCCTCCAGGACTTCTGCTTTCCCTCTAACCCTAACCCAGTGTTTACTAACCCAGTGCCTCCAGGACTTCTGCTTTCCCTCTACCCTAACCCAGTGCCTCCAGGCCCTTCTGCTTTCCCTCTACCCTAACCCAGTGCCTCCAGGACTTCTGCTTTCCCTCTACCCTAACCCAGTGCCTCCAGGCCTTCTGCTTTCCCTCTACCCTAACCCAGTGCCTCCAGGCCTTCTGCTTCCCTCTACCCTAAACCCAGTGCCTCCAGGCCTTCTGCTTTCCCTCTACCCTAACCCAGTGCCTCCAGGCCTTCTGCTTTCCCTCTAACCCTAACCCAGTGCCTCCAGGACTTCTGCTTTCCCTCTACCCTAACCCAGTGCCTCCAGGACTTCTGCTTTCCCTCTACCCTAACCCAGTGCCTCCAGGACTTCTGCTTTCCCTCTACCCTAACCCAGTGCCTCCAGGACTTCTGCTTTCCCTCTACCCTAACCCAGTGTCTCCAGGACTTCTGCTTTCCCTCTACCCTAACCCAGTGCCTCCAGGCCTTCTGCTTTCCCTCTACCCTAACCCAGTGCCTCCAGGCCTTCTGCTTTCCCTCTACCCTAACCCAGTGCCTCCAGACTTCTGCTTTCCCTCTACCCTAACCCAGTGTCTCCAGGACTTCTGCTTTCCCTCTACCCTAACCCAGTGCCTCCAGGACTTCTGCTTTCCCTCTACCCTAACCCAGTGCCTCCAGGACTTCTGCTTTCCCTCTACCCTAACCCAGTGCCTCCAGGACTTCTGCTTTCCCTCTACCCTAACCCAGTGTTTACTAACCCAGTGCCTCCAAGACTTCTGCTTTCCCTCTACCCTAACCCAGTGCCTCCAGGACTCTGCTTTCGCTCTACCCTAACCCAGTGCCTCCAGGACTTCTGCTTTCCCTCTACCCTAACCCAGTGCCTCCAGGACTTCTGCTTTCCCTCTACCCTAACCCAGTGCCTCCAGGACTTCTGCTTTCCCTCTACCCTAACCCAGTGCCTCCAGGACTTCTGCTTTCCCTCTACCCTAACCCAGTGTTTACTAACCCAGTGCCTCCAGGACTTCTGCTTTCCCTCTACCCTAACCCAGTGCCTCCAGGCCTTCTGCTTTCCCTCTACCCTAACCCAGTGCCTCCAGGACTTCTGCTTTCCCTCTACCCTAACCCAGTGCCTCCAGGCCTTCTGCTTTCCCTCTACCCTAACCCAGTGCCTCCAGGCCTTCTGCTTTCCCTCTACCCTAACCCAGTGCCTCCAGGCCTTCTGCTTTCCCTCTACCCTAACCCAGTGCCTCCAGGACTTCTGCTTTCCCTCTACCCTAACCCAGTGTTTACTAACCCAGTGCCTCCAGGACTTCTGCTTTCCCTCTACCCTAACCCAGTGCCTCCAGGCCTTCTGCTTTCCCTCTACCCTAACCCAGTGCCTCCAGGACTTCTGCTTTCCCTCTACCCTAACCCAGTGCCTCCAGGCCTTCTGCTTTCCCTCTAACCTAACCCAGTGTTTACTAACCCAGTGCCTCCAGGACTTCTGCTTTCCCTCTACCCTAACCCAGTGTTTACTAACCCAGTGCCTCCAGGACTTCTGCTTTCCCTCTACCCTAACCCAGTGCCTCCAGGCCTTCTGCTTTCCCTCTACCCTAACCCAGTGCCTCCAGGACTTCTGCTTTCCCTCTACCCTAACCCAGTGCCTCCAGGCCTTCTGCTTTCCCTCTACCCTAACCCAGTGTTTACTAACCCAGTGCCTCCAGGACTTCTGCTTTCCCTCTACCCTAACCCAGTGCCTCCAGGCCTTCTGCTTTCCCTCTACCTTAACCCAGTGCCTCCAGGCCTTCTGCTTTCCCTCTACCCTAACCCAGTGCCTCCAGGACTTCTGCTTTCCCTCTACCCTAACCCAGTGCCTCCAGGCCTTCTGCTTTCCCTCTACCCTAACCCAGTGCCTCCAGGCCTTCTGCTTTCCCTCTACCCTAACCCAGTGCCTCCAGGACTTCTGCTTTCCCTCTACCCTAACCCAGTGCCTCCAGGACTTCTGCTTTACCTCTACCCTAACCCAGTGCCTCCAGGACTTCTGCTTTACCTCTACCCTAACCCAGTGCCTCCAGGACTTCTGCTTTACCTCTACCCTAACCCAGTGCCTCCAGGACTTCTGCTTTCCCTCTGAGTCTGCATGCCAAAATGCCACCCTATTCCCTGCATGGAGCACTACTTTTCACCAGGGCATAGGGCTCTGGTCAAATGTAGAGCACTATATAAGCCAGCAGTATACCCACCTTGCATCCCAATGCTAGTTTGCCTCTAAAGCTAAGCAGAGTTGGTCCTGGTTGGTCCCTGGATGGGAGACCAGATGCTGCTGGAAGTGGTGTTGGAGGGACAGTAGGGGGCACTCTTTTTTCTAGTCTAAAAATAAATATCCCAGGGCAGTGATTGGGGACATTGTGTAGGGTGCGGTCTTTCAGATGGGATGTTAAATGGGTGTCCTGACTCTCTGTGGTCACTAAAGATCCCATGGTACTTATCAGTAGTAAGTAGTGGTGTTAATCCCATTGTCCTGACTCTCTGTGGTCAGATTAGAGGTGTCCTGACTCTCTGTGGTCAGAGTAGTGGTGTTAACCCTGGTGTCCTGACTCTCTGTGGTCAGAGTAGTGGTGTTAACCCTGGTGTCCTGACTCTCTGTGATCAGAGTAGTGGTGTTAACCCTGGTGTCCTGACTCTCTGTGGTCAGAGTAGTGGTGTCCTGACTCTCTGTGGTCAGAGTAGTGGTGTTAACCCTGGTGTCCTGACTCTCTGTGGTCAGAGTAGTGGTGTCCTGACTCTCTGTGGTCAGAGTAGTGGTGTTAACCCTGGTGTCCTGACTCTCTGTGGTCAGAGTAGTGGTGTCCTGACTCTCTGTGGTCAGAGTAGTGGTGTTAACCCTGGTGTCCTGACTCTCTGTGGTCACTAAAGATCCCATGGTACTTATCATAAGAGTAGTGGTGTTATCCCCGGTGTCCTGACTACATTCAGCCATGAACTGTTCACCCTGCTACCATCTGACAGACAGAGACAGTACAGGTGCATCAGGAACCAAGACCGATAGACTGTTGAACAGCTTCTATTACCATCAGACTGTTGAACAGCTTCTATCACCATCCGACTGTTGAACAGCTTCTATAACCATCAGACTGTTGAACAGCTTCTATCACCATCAGACTGTTGAACAGCTTCTATCACCATCAGACTGTTGAACAGCTTCTATCACCATCAGACTGAACAGCTTCTATTACCATTCAGACTGTTGAACAGCTTCTATTACCATTCAGACTGTTGAACAGCTTCTATTACCATCAGACTGTTGAACAGCTTCTATTACCAGACTGTTGAACAGCTTCTATCTCCATCAGACTGTTGAACAGCTTCTATCACCATCAGACTGTTGAACAGCTTCTATTACCAGACCATCAGACTGTTGAACAGCTTCTATAACCAGACCATCAGACTGTTGAACAGCTTCTATTACCATCAGACTGTTGAACAGCTTCTATCACCATCAGACTGCTGAACAGCTTCTATCACCATCAGACTGTTGAACAGCTTCTATCACCAGACCATCAGACTGTTGAACAGCTTCTATTACCAGACCAGACTGTTGAACAGCTTCTATTACCATCAGACTGTTGAACAGCTTCTATTACCATCAGACTGTTGAACAGCTTCTATCACCATCAGACTGTTGAACAGCTTCTATTACCAGACCATCAGACTGTTGAACAGCTTCTATAACCAGACCATCAGACTGTTGAACAGCTTCTATTACCATCAGACTGTTGAACAGCTTCTATTACCATCAGACTGTTGAACAGCTTCTATTACCATCAGACTGTTGAACAGCTTCTATCACCAGACCATCAGACTGTTGAACAGCTTCTATTACCAGACCATCAGACTGTTGAACAGCTTCTATCACCAGACCATCAGACTGTTGAACAGCTTCTATTACCATCAGACTGTTGAACAGCTTCTATCACCATCAGACTGTTGAACAGCTTCTATTACCATCAGACTGTTGAACAGCTTCTATTACCATCAGACTGTTGAACAGCTTCTATCACCATCAGACTGTTAAACAGCTTCTATTACCATCAGACTGTTGAACAGCTTCTATCACCATCAGACTGTTGAACAGCTTCTATCACCATCAGACTGTTGAACGGCTTCTATTACCATCAGACTGTTGAACAGCTTCTATTACCATCAGACTGTTGAACAGCTTCTATTACCATCAGACTGTTGAACAGCTTCTATTACCATCAGACTGTTGAACGGCTTCTATCACCATCAGACTGTTGAACGGCTTCTATTACCATCAGACTGTTGAACAGCTTCTATCACCATCAGACTGTTGAACAGCTTCTATCACCATCAGACTGTTGAACAGCTTCTATTACCAGACCATCAGACTGTTGAACAGCTTCTATTACCATCAGACTGTTGAACAGCTTCTATTACCAGACCATCAGACTGTTGAACAGCTTCTATTACCATCAGACTGCTGAACAGCTTCTATTACCAGACCATCAGACTGCTGAACAGCTTCTATTACCAGACCATCAGACTGTTGAACGGCTATCCCTAGCCGTCTACCAGGTGATACACAGTCACTCACACAAGCTATCAAACACACCTCATACTCACAAACACACACACACTCAGACACACACACACACTCAGACACCCCTGCTGTCCCATGCTATAGAGACGTTGAACCACTGGCAACTTCCCATTTCACACTGTGTATTTATAATACTGTCACCCTGATGTATTTTAGTTATACTGTTTATATATACACACACACACACACACACACACACACACACACACACACACACACACACACACACACACACACACACACACACACACACACACACACACACACACACACACACACACACAGCATATGTAGCTCACAGCTCACTGTAAGATATCTACTGCTGTTCATTTCATTCTTATCTGATCTTGTGTACATTCTCCCGGGGTAGATGGGTCTAGATGGGTCTAGATGGGTCTAGATGGGTCTAGATGGATATAGATGGGTCTAGATGGATATAGATGGGTCTAGATGGGTATAGATGGGTCTAGATGGGTCTAGATGGATATAGATGGGTATAGATGGGTATAGATGGGTATAGATGGGTATAGATGGGTGTAGATGGTAATAGATGGATATAGATGGGTCAAGATGGGTATAGATGGGTATAGATGGGTATAGATGGGTCTAGATGGGTCTAGATGGGTGTAGATGGGTATAGATGGTAAGAGATGGTAATATATGGATATAGATGGGTCTAGATGGGTATAGATGGGTATAGATGGATCTAGATGGATGTAGTTAATGTTTCACTGCAACAACAGTAATATACAGACAGACTGTAATGATTGTCGTCTTCCTCTTCTGAGGAGGAGTAGGAAGGATCGGAGACAGAAACAGCCCTGTCTTGTACAGAGACAGAAACAGCCCTGTCTGGTACAGAGACAGAAACAGCCCTGTCTGGTACAGAGACAGAAACAGCCCTGTCTGGTACAGAGACAGAAACAGCCCTGTCTGGTACAGAGACAGAAACAGCCCCGTCTGGTACAGAGACAGAAACAGCCCCGTCTGGTACAGAGACAGAAACAGCCCTGTCTGGTACAGAGACAGAAACAGTCCTGTCTGGTACAGAGACAGAAACAGTCCTGTCTGTTACAGAGACAGAAACAGTCCTGTCTGGTACAGAGACAGAAACAGTCCTGTCTGGTACAGAGACAGAAACAGCCCTGTCTGGTACAGAGACAGAAACAGCCCTGTCTGGTACAGAGACAGAAACAGCCCTGTCTGGTACAGAGACAGAAACAGCCCTGTCTGGTACAGAGACAGAAACAGCCCTGTCTGGTACAGAGACAGAAACAGCCCTGTCTGGTACAGAGACAGAAACAGCCCCGTCTGGTACAGAGACAGAAACAGCCCCGTCTGGTACAGAGACAGAAACAGCCCCGTCTGGTACAGAGACAGAAACAGCCCTGTCTGGTACAGAGACAGAAACAGTCCTGTCTGGTACAGAGACAGAAACAGCCCTGTCTGGTACAGAGACAGAAACAGCCCTGTCTGGTACAGAGACAGAAACAGTCCTGTCTGGTACAGAGACAGAAACAGTCCTGTCTGGTACAGAGACAGAAACAGTCCTGTCTGTTACAGAGACAGAAACAGTCCTGTCTGGTACAGAGACAGAAACAGAAACAAGACAACTACCCACAACTCAAGGGCAAAAAAAGGCTGCCTAATTATGGTTCTCAATCAGAGACAACGATTGACAGCTGTCTCTGATTGGGAACCATACTTAGGCCAAACACATAGAAATACAAACATAGAATGCCCACCCCAACTCACACCCTGACCAACCTATATAGAGACATAAAAAAAGGAGCTAAGGTCAGGACGTGACACAGACAGAAGACTAGTTAATGTTTTCATTACAACACCAGTAATATACAGACAGACAGAAGACTAGTTAATGTTTCATTACAACAACAACAGTAATATACAGACAGACAGAAGACTAGTTAATGTTTCATTACAACAACAGTAATATACAGACAGACAGAAGACTAGTTAATGATTCACTACAACAACAACAGTAATATACAGACAGACAGAACACTAGTTAATGTTTTCATTACAACAACAGTAATATACAGACAGACAGAAGACTAGTTAATGTTTCATTACAACAACAGTAATATAGAGACAGACAGAAGACTAGTTAATGTTTCATTACAACAACAGTAATATACAGACAGACAGAAGACTAGTTAATGTTCCATTACAACAACAGTAATATAGAGACAGACAGAAGACTAGTTAATGTTTCATTACAACAACAGTAATATAGAGACAGACAGAAGACTAGTTAATGTTCCATTACAACAACAGTAATATACAGACAGACAGAAGACTAGTTAATGATTCACTACAACAACAACAGTAATATACAGACAGACAGAAGACTAGTTAATGTTTCATTACAACAACAGTAATATACAGACAGACAGAAGACTAGTTAATGTTCCATTACAACAACAGTAATATACAGACAGACAGAAGACTAGTTAATGTTTCATTACAACAACAGTAATATACAGACAGACAGAAGACTAGTTAATGTTCCATTACAACAACAGTAATATACAGACAGACAGAAGACTAGTTAATGTTTCATTACAACAACAGTAATATACAGACAGACAGAAGACTAGTAGTTATATTTTCCTCTCCGTTTTTAAGTTAAGAGCTTTGATAGGACAGGAACTCTTTCTGAGAGAAATATTTCCATTTTACAATCAAACACTTGTTCAAAGCAATTCATGCCAAAAATGTGCCCTGATCGTTACTTGACACACTGCCACGTGTGTTTTTGGTGGGGCTATGAACGATAATAATTACCATGGTTACACGGCAACAAACAGCAGAAGAACCGATGACATCACATCTGCTCCGTCGGGCAGAATTTTTTTTTTTAAAGACGCAAGAAAAAATAGAAGTTATTATTTCCAAAAATCTTAAAGAAATTCAAAGACCTTCAACAGAAGTAATCAACGTCTGTTAATGACTCATCATTTGAGTTCTGTAGAAGATCGGGCTAGCTGAAGAGGAGGACTAATGCCATCTAACTATCTTCCTGTAATCTGCAAATCACACTAATGACTCGTACCTTTAACTGGTACGTTTGTTGTTGTTGTCGTTGTTGATGATGATAACATGTCAGACCGTTGGCTTTGTGTCACACTTTACAACTGGCAAAACAACAGTATCTCTGAAACATGCTAATCAGAGGTAGCTTTATGGTGCTGTGGTAAACACTGTCAACACCCAGCTACATGCTAATCAGAGGTAGCTTTATGGTGCTGTGGTAAACACTGTCAACACCCAGCTACATGCTAATCAGAGGTAGCTTTATGGTGCTGTGGTAAACACTGGCAACACCCAGCTACATGCTAATCAGAGGTATCTTTATGGTGATGTGGTAAACACTGACAACACCCAGCTACATGCTAATCAGAGATAGCTTTATGGTGCTGTGGAAAACACTGGCAACACCCAGCTACAAGAAACATGCTAATTATAACCTCTTTGTCCTTCCTGTAATGTCCTGGTGGTGACTATCAGTGAGGTGTTGCCTTGCATCTTGCCTTGAGGCTTACGCAAACACGCAAACACACACACACACACACACACACACACACACACACACACACACACACACACACAAACACACAAACACACACACACACACACACACACACACACACAAACACACACACACACAAACACACACACACACACACACACACAAACACACAAACACACAAACACACGAGTCAGAAGTATGCACAACGCCTGAGTGTGTGTGTGTGACAGGGTGTGTACTAACAGGAAGTGTTTCACAGCCACACCCCCAGTTGTCTCAACACACCCACACGTCCTGGGTATAAGACCAGGCAGCCGAGAACAGAACCTAAAATACACACTTGCCCAGGCATGAAGAACGCACCAGAATTACAGAGTGGAGGGATATGGCGTAAGGTTACTCTCTAGATCCTCTGAGAGGCAGGTTGTTGATGAGTGGAAACAGTGTTAAGAATTAAGTTGGGGTCTTGGCCCTCCAATGGAGAAAAGAAAGTGGGGCTTTTGTCTGCCCCCTTCCCCAAATATGTGAGAGACCCTGTCTAAGCCCACGGCTGTACCTCAAAGTGTACCAAGGACAGAACCAGGGTTTCAGAAACACAGCTTCGTTTCAGCATCGTCCTCTACAGTATTCAGACAGCCAGGTCTCTCCTCCTTATACATGGTGTTATCTAGAACCTAAAAGGGTTCTTCGGCTGTCCCCATAGAACTACCCCTCGAAGAACCCTTTTTGGTTCCAGGTAGAACCCTTTTGAGTTCCATGTAGAACATTTTCCAGAGGGTTCTACATGGAACCCAAAATAGTTCTACCTGGAACCAAAAAGGGAAGAACAATCTGACCATCATGGCCATAATCTCCACCCAACACAGCCAGAAGAGGACTGGCCACCCCTCAGAGCTTGGTTCCTCTCTAGGTTTCTAATCTCCACCCAGCACAGCCAGAAGAGGACTGGCCACCCCTCAGAGCCTGGTTCCTTCTCTAGGTTTCTAATCTCCACCCAGCACAGCCAGAAGAGGACTGGCCACCCCTCAGAGCCTGGTTCCTCTCTAGGTTTCTAATCTCCACCCAGCACAGCCAGAAGAGGACTGGCCACCCCTCAGAGCCTGGTTCCTCTCTAGGTTTCTAATCTCCACCCAGCACAGCCAGAAGAGGACTGGCCACCCCTCAGAGCCTGGTTCCTCTCTAGGTTTCTAATCTCCACCCAGCACAGCCAGAAGAGGACTGGCCACCCCTCAGAGCCTGGTTCCTTCTCTAGGTTTCTAATCTCCACCCAGCACAGCCAGAAGAGGACTGGCCACCCCTCAGAGCCTGGTTCCTCTCTAGGTTTCTAATCTCCACCCAGCACAGCCAGAAGAGGACTGGCCACCCCTCAGAGCCTGGTTCCTTCTCTAGGTTTCTAATCTCCACCCAGCACAGCCAGAAGAGGACTGGCCACCCCTCAGAGCCTGGTTCCTCTCTAGGTTTCTAATCTCCACCCAGCACAGCCAGAAGAGGACTGGCCACCCCTCAGAGCCTGGTTCCTCTCTAGGTTTCTAATCTCCACCCAGCACAGCCAGAAGAGGACTGGCCACCCCTCAGAGCCTGGTTCCTCTCTAGGTTTCTTCCTAGATTCTGGCCTTTCTAGCCACGTGCTTCTACAACTGCATTGCTTGCTGTTTGGGGTTTTAGGCTGGGTTTCTGTACAGCACTTTGAGATATCAGCTGATGTAAAAAGGGCTTTATAAATACATTTGATTAGATTTATTCTATGGGGACAACTGAAGAACATTTTTTATACTGTATTCTGTATTCAGCCAGCCAGCCCAGGTATCAGTCTCTCCGTCCCTTACTGTATTCAGCCAGCCCAGGTATCAGTCACTCCTTCCCTTACTGTATTCAGCCAGCCCAGGTATCAGTCTCTCCTTCCCTTACTATATTCAGCCAGCCCAGGTATCAGTCTCTCCTTCCCTTACTGTATTCAGCCAGCCCAGGTATCAGTCTCTCCTTCCCTTACTGTATTCAGCCAGCCCAGGTATCAGTCTCTCCTTCCCTTACTGTATTCAGCCAGCCCAGATATCAGTCTCTCCTTCCCTTACTGTATTCAGCCAGCCCAGGTATCAGTCTCTCCTTCTCTTACTGTAATTCATCCAGCCCAGGTATCAGTCTCTCCTTCCCTTACTGTATTCATCCAGCCCAGGTATCAGTCTCTCCTTCCCTTACTGTAATTCAGCCAGCCCAGATATCAGTCTCTCCCTCCCTTACTGTATTCATCCAGCCCAGGTATCAGTCTCTCCTTCCCTTACTGTATTCATCCAGCCCAGGTATCAGTCTCTCCTTCCCTTACTGTATTCATCCAGCCCAGGTATCAGTCTCTCCTTCCCTTACTGTATTCATCCAGCCCAGGTATCAGTCTCTCCTTCCCTTACTGTAATTCAGCCAGCCCAGATATCAGTCTCTCCGTCCCTTACTGTATTCAGCCAGCCCAGGTATCAGTCACTCCTTCCCTTACTGTATTCAGCCAGCCCAGGTATCAGTCTCTCCTTCTCTTACTGTAATTCAGCCAGCCCAGATATCAGTCTCTCCTCCCCTTACTGTATTCAGCCAGCCCAGGTATCAGTCTCTCCTTCCCTTACTGTATTCAGCCAGCCCAGGTATCAGTCTCTCCTTCCCTTACTGTATTCAGCCAGCCCAGGTATCAGTCTCTCCTTCTCTTACCGTATTCATCCACCCGCACAGCCTCAGTCACTGGTAGCCTCAAAAACACAATACCACCCGATTGCTTCTCTCCTCCTTGATCACTCCTCTCATTGTGACACACACACACACACACACACACACACAGACACACACAGACACACACACGCACGCACGAGGAGAAGGGACGCTCTATTGTTCAGTGGGAAGTATTGTAAGAAGCACAGCACCACAGGAACCCCAGAGACTTTGACCTTTGCCCCAAATGGCACTTTTATCCTTCATAGGGCCCTGGTCAAAAGTTGAGCACTATATAGGGAATATCCTGCCATTTGGGACGCAAGCTTTGATCTTAATGGAAGCACACAAAACAATCCACAACAACACAGATGTAGAGTTCAACCTAACCTACAACACAATCCACAACAACACAGCTGTAGAGTTCAACCTAACCTACGAAACAATCCACTGTCAGACAACACAGCTGTAGAGTTCAACCTAACCTCCAGCAACAATCCACTGTCAGACAACACAGCTGTAGAGTTCAACCTAACCTCCGGCAACAATCCACTGTCAGACAACACAGCTGTAGAGTTCAACCTAACCTCCAGCAACAATCCACTGTCAGACAACACAGCTGTAGAGTTCAACCTAACCTCCGGCAACAATCCACTGTCAGACAACACAGCTGTAGAGTTCAACCTAACCTCCGGCAACAATCCACTGTCAGACAACACAGCTGTAGAGTTCAACCTAACCTCCAGCAACAATCCACTGTCAGACAACACAGCTGTAGAGTTCAACCTAACCTCCGGCAACAATCCACTGTCACACAACACAGCTGTAGAGTTCAACCTAACCTCCAGCAACAATCCACTGTCACACAACACAGCTGTAGAGTTCAACCTAACCTCCGGCAACAATCCACTGTCAGACAACACAGCTGTAGAGTTCAACCTAACCTCCAGCAACAATCCACTGTCAGACAACACAGCTGTAGAGTTCAACCTAACCTCCAGCAACAATCCACTGTCAGACAACACAGCTGTAGAGTTCAACCTAACCTCCGGCAACAATCCACTGTCACACAACACAGCTGTAGAGTTCAACCTAACCTCCAGCAACAATCCACTGTCAGACAACACAGCTGTAGAGTTCAACCTAACCTCCAGCAACAATCCACTGTCA
This sequence comes from Oncorhynchus kisutch, assembly GCF_002021735.2. NCBI lineage: Eukaryota > Metazoa > Chordata > Actinopteri > Salmoniformes > Salmonidae > Oncorhynchus > Oncorhynchus kisutch. The sequence goes on along the minus strand of NW_022261985.1, from coordinate 12,240,559 downwards.
GACAACACAGCTGTAGAGTTCAACCTAACCTCCAGCAACAATCCACTGTCAGACAACACAGCTGTAGAGTTCAACCTAACCTCCGGCAACAATCCACTGTCAGACAACACAGCTGTAGAGTTCAACCTAACCTCCAGCAACAATCCACTGTCAGACAACACAGCTGTAGAGTTCAACCTAACCTCCAGCAACAATCCACTGTCAGACAACACAGCTGTAGAGTTCAACCTAACCTCCAGCAACAATCCACTGTCAGACAACACAGCTGTAGAGTTCAACCTAACCTCCAGCAACAATCCACTGTCAGACAACACAGCTGTAGAGTTCAACCTAACCTCCAGCAACAATCCACTGTCAGACAACACAGCTGTAGAGTTCAACCTAACCTCCAGCAACAATCCACTGTCAGACAACACAGCTGTAGAGTTCAACCTAACCTCCAGCAACAATCCACTGTCAGACAACACAGCTGTAGAGTTCAACCTAACCTCCGGCAACAATCCACTGTCACACAACACAGCTGTAGAGTTCAACCTAACCTCCAGCAACAATCCACTGTCAGACAACACAGCTGTAGAGTTCAACCTAACCTCCAGCAACAATCCACTGTCAGACAACACAGCTGTAGAGTTCAACCTAACCTCCAGCAACAATCCACTGTCAGACAACACAGCTGTAGAGTTCAACCTAACCTCCAGCAACAATCCACTGTCAGACAACACAGCTGTAGAGTTCAACCTAACCTCCAGCAACAATCCACTGTCAGACAACACAGCTGTAGAGTTCAACCTAACCCCAGCAACAATCCACTGTCAGACAACACAGCTGTAGAGTTCAACCTAACCTCCAGCAACAATCCACTGTCAGACAACACAGCTGTAGAGTTCAACCTAACCTCCAGCAACAATCCACTGTCAGACAACACAGCTGTAGAGTTCAACCTAACCTCCAGCAACAATCCACTGTCAGACAACACAGCTGTAGAGTTCAACCTAACCTCCAGCAACAATCCACTGTCAGACAACACAGCTGTAGAGTTCAACCTAACCTCCAGCAACAATCCACTGTCAGACAACACAGCTGTAGAGTTCAACCTAACCTCCAGCAACAATCCACTGTCAGACAACACAGCTGTAGAGTTCAACCTAACCTCCAGCAACAATCCACTGTCAGACAACACAGCTGTAGAGTTCAACCTAACCTCCAGCAACAATCCACTGTCAGACAACACAGCTGTAGAGTTCAACCTAACCTCCAGCAACAATCCACTGTCAGACAACACAGCTGTAGAGTTCAACCTAACCTCCAGCAACAATCCACTGTCAGACAACACAGCTGTAGAGTTCAACCTAACCTCCAGCAACAATCCACTGTCACACAACACAGCTGTAGAGTTCAACCTAACCTCCAGCAACAATCCACTGTCAGACAACACAGCTGTAGAGTTCAACCTAACCTCCAGCAACAATCCACTGTCACACAACACAGCTGTAGAGTTCAACCTAACCTCCAGCAACAATCCACTGTCAGACAACACAGCTGTAGAGTTCAACCTAACCTCCAGCAACAATCCACTGTCAGACAACACAGCTGTAGAGTTCAACCTAACCTCCAGCAACAATCCACTGTCAGACAACACAGCTGTAGAGTTCAACCTAACCTACAACACAATCCACAACAACACAGCTGTAGAGTTCAACCTAACCTCCAGCAACAATCCACTGTCAGACAACACAGCTGTAGAGTTCAACCTAACCTACGAAACAATCCACTGTCAGACAACACAGCTGTAGAGTTCAACCTAACCTCCAGCAACAATCCACTGTCAGACAACACAGCTGTAGAGTTCAACCTAACCTCCAGCAACAATCCACTGTCAGACAACACAGCTGTAGAGTTCAACCTAACCTCCAGCAACAATCCACTGTCAGACAACACAGCTGTAGAGTTCAACCTAACCTCCAGCAACAATCCACTGTCAGACAACACAGCTGTAGAGTTCAACCTAACCTCCAGCAACAATCCACTGTCAGACAACACAGCTGTAGAGTTCAACCTAACCTCCAGCAACAATCCACTGTCAGACAACACAGCTGTAGAGTTCAACCTAACCTCCAGCAACAATCCACTGTCAGACAACACAGCTGTAGAGTTCAACCTAACCTCCAGCAACAATCCACTGTCAGACAACACAGCTGTAGAGTTCAACCTAACCTCCAGCAACAATCCACTGTCAGACAACACAGCTGTAGAGTTCAACCTAACCTCCAGCAACAATCCACTGTCAGACAACACAGCTGTAGAGTTCAACCTAACCTCCAGCAACAATCCACTGTCAGACAACACAGCTGTAGAGTTCAACCTAACCTCCAGCAACAATCCACTGTCAGACAACACAGCTGTAGAGTTCAACCTAACCTCCAGCAACAATCCACTGTCAGACAACACAGCTGTAGAGTTCAACCTAACCTCCAGCAACAATCCACTGTCAGACAACACAGCTGTAGAGTTCAACCTAACCTCCAGCAACAATCCACTGTCAGACAACACAGCTGTAGAGTTCAACCTAACCTCCAGCAACAATCCACTGTCAGACAACACAGCTGTAGAGTTCAACCTAACCTCCAGCAACAATCCACTGTCAGACAACACAGCTGTAGAGTTCAACCTAACCTCCAGCAACAATCCACTGTCAGACAACACAGCTGTAGAGTTCAACCTAACCTCCAGCAACAATCCACTGTCAGACAACACAGCTGTAGAGTTCAACCTAACCTCCAGCAACAATCCACTGTCAGACAACACAGCTGTAGAGTTCAACCTAACCTCCAGCAACAATCCACTGTCAGACAACACAGCTGTAGAGTTCAACCTAACCTCCAGCAACAATCCACTGTCAGACAACACAGCTGTAGAGTTCAACCTAACCTCCAGCAACAATCCACTGTCAGACAACACAGCTGTAGAGTTCAACCTAACCTCCAGCAACAATCCACTGTCAGACAACACAGCTGTAGAGTTCAACCTAACCTCCAGCAACAATCCACTGTCAGACAACACAGCTGTAGAGTTCAACCTAACCTCCAGCAACAATCCACTGTCAGACAACACAGCTGTAGAGTTCAACCTAACCTCCAGCAACAATCCACTGTCAGACAACACAGCTGTAGAGTTCAACCTAACCTCCAGCAACAATCCACTGTCAGACAACACAGCTGTAGAGTTCAACCTAACCTCCAGCAACAATCCACTGTCAGACAACACAGCTGTAGAGTTCAACCTAACCTCCAGCAACAATCCACTGTCAGACAACACAGCTGTAGAGTTCAACCTAACCTCCAGCAACAATCCACTGTCAGACAACACAGCTGTAGAGTTCAACCTAACCTCCAGCAACAATCCACTGTCAGACAACACAGCTGTAGAGTTCAACCTAACCTCCAGCAACAATCCACTGTCAGACAACACAGCTGTAGAGTTCAACCTAACCTCCAGCAACAATCCACTGTCAGACAACACAGCTGTAGAGTTCAACCTAACCTCCAGCAACAATCCACTGTCAGACAACACAGCTGTAGAGTTCAACCTAACCTCCAGCAACAATCCACTGTCAGACAACACAGCTGTAGAGTTCAACCTAACCTCCAGCAACAATCCACTGTCAGACAACACAGCTGTAGAGTTCAACCTAACCTCCAGCAACAATCCACTGTCAGACAACACAGCTGTAGAGTTCAACCTAACCTCCAGCAACAATCCACTGTCAGACAACACAGCTGTAGAGTTCAACCTAACCTCCAGCAACAATCCACTGTCAGACAACACAGCTGTAGAGTTCAACCTAACCTCCAGCAACAATCCACTGTCAGACAACACAGCTGTAGAGTTCAACCTAACCTCCAGCAACAATCCACTGTCAGACAACACAGCTGTAGAGTTCAACCTAACCTCCAGCAACAATCCACTGTCAGACAACACAGCTGTAGAGTTCAACCTAACCTCCAGCAACAATCCACTGTCAGACAACACAGCTGTAGAGTTCAACCTAACCTCCAGCAACAATCCACTGTCAGACAACACAGCTGTAGAGTTCAACCTAACCTCCAGGCAACAATCCACTGTCAGACAACACAGCTGTAGAGTTCAACCTAACCTCCAGCAACAATCCACTGTCAGACAACACAGCTGTAGAGTTCAACCTAACCTCCAGCAACAATCCACTGTCAGACAACACAGCTGTAGAGTTCAACCTAACCTCCAGCAACAATCCACTGTCAGACAACACAGCTGTAGAGTTCAACCTAACCTCCAGCAACAATCCACTGTCAGACAACACAGCTGTAGAGTTCAACCTAACCTCCAGCAACAATCCACTGTCAGACAACACAGCTGTAGAGTTCAACCTAACCTCCAGCAACAATCCACTGTCAGACAACACAGCTGTAGAGTTCAACCTAACCTCCAGCAACAATCCACTGTCAGACAACACAGCTGTAGAGTTCAACCTAACCTCCAGCAACAATCCACTGTCAGACAACACAGCTGTAGAGTTCAACCTAACCTCCAGCAACAATCCACTGTCAGACAACACAGCTGTAGAGTTCAACCTAACCTCCAGCAACAATCCACTGTCAGACAACACAGCTGTAGAGTTCAACCTAACCTCCAGCAACAATCCACTGTCAGACAACACAGCTGTAGAGTTCAACCTAACCTCCAGCAACAATCCACTGTCAGACAACACAGCTGTAGAGTTCAACCTAACCTCCAGCAACAATCCACTGTCAGACAACACAGCTGTAGAGTTCAACCTAACCTCCAGCAACAATCCACTGTCAGACAACACAGCTGTAGAGTTCAACCTAACCTCCAGCAACAATCCACTGTCAGACAACACAGCTGTAGAGTTCAACCTAACCTCCAGCAACAATCCACTGTCAGACAACACAGCTGTAGAGTTCAACCTAACCTCCAGCAACAATCCACTGTCAGACAACACAGCTGTAGAGTTCAACCTAACCTCCAGCAACAATCCACTGTCAGACAACACAGCTGTAGAGTTCAACCTAACCTCCAGCAACAATCCACTGTCAGACAACACAGCTGTAGAGTTCAACCTAACCTCCAGCAACAATCCACTGTCAGACAACACAGCTGTAGAGTTCAACCTAACCTCCAGCAACAATCCACTGTCAGACAACACAGCTGTAGAGTTCAACCTAACCTCCAGCAACAATCCACTGTCAGACAACACAGCTGTAGAGTTCAACCTAACCTCCAGCAACAATCCACTGTCAGACAACACAGCTGTAGAGTTCAACCTAACCTCCAGCAACAATCCACTGTCAGACAACACAGCTGTAGAGTTCAACCTAACCTCCAGCAACAATCCACTGTCAGACAACACAGCTGTAGAGTTCAACCTAACCTCCAGCAACAATCCACTGTCAGACAACACAGCTGTAGAGTTCAACCTAACCTCCAGCAACAATCCACTGTCAGACAACACAGCTGTAGAGTTCAACCTAACCTCCAGCAACAATCCACTGTCAGACAACACAGCTGTAGAGTTCAACCTAACCTCCAGCAACAATCCACTGTCAGACAACACAGCTGTAGAGTTCAACCTAACCTCCAGCAACAATCCACTGTCAGACAACACAGCTGTAGAGTTCAACCTAACCTCCAGCAACAATCCACTGTCAGACAACACAGCTGTAGAGTTCAACCTAACCTCCAGCAACAATCCACTGTCAGACAACACAGCTGTAGAGTTCAACCTAACCTCCAGCAACAATCCACTGTCAGACAACACAGCTGTAGAGTTCAACCTAACCTCCAGCAACAATCCACTGTCAGACAACACAGCTGTAGAGTTCAACCTAACCTCCAGCAACAATCCACTGTCAGACAACACAGCTGTAGAGTTCAACCTAACCTCCAGCAACAATCCACTGTCAGACAACACAGCTGTAGAGTTCAACCTAACCTCCAGCAACAATCCACTGTCAGACAACACAGCTGTAGAGTTCAACCTAACCTCCAGCAACAATCCACTGTCAGACAACACAGCTGTAGAGTTCAACCTAACCTCCAGCAACAATCCACTGTCAGACAACACAGCTGTAGAGTTCAACCTAACCTCCAGCAACAATCCACTGTCAGACAACACAGCTGTAGAGTTCAACCTAACCTCCAGCAACAATCCACTGTCAGACAACACAGCTGTAGAGTTCAACCTAACCTCCAGCAACAATCCACTGTCAGACAACACAGCTGTAGAGTTCAACCTAACCTCCAGCAACAATCCACTGTCAGACAACACAGCTGTAGAGTTCAACCTAACCTCCAGCAACAATCCACTGTCAGACAACACAGCTGTAGAGTTCAACCTAACCTCCAGCAACAATCCACTGTCAGACAACACAGCTGTAGAGTTCAACCTAACCTCCAGCAACAATCCACTGTCAGACAACACAGCTGTAGAGTTCAACCTAACCTCCAGCAACAATCCACTGTCAGACAACACAGCTGTAGAGTTCAACCTAACCTCCAGCAACAATCCACTGTCAGACAACACAGCTGTAGAGTTCAACCTAACCTCCAGCAACAATCCACTGTCAGACAACACAGCTGTAGAGTTCAACCTAACCTCCAGCAACAATCCACTGTCAGACAACACAGCTGTAGAGTTCAACCTAACCTCCAGCAACAATCCACTGTCAGACAACACAGCTGTAGAGTTCAACCTAACCTCCAGCAACAATCCACTGTCAGACAACACAGCTGTAGAGTTCAACCTAACCTCCAGCAACAATCCACTGTCAGACAACACAGCTGTAGAGTTCAACCTAACCTCCAGCAACAATCCACTGTCAGACAACACAGCTGTAGAGTTCAACCTAACCTCCAGCAACAATCCACTGTCAGACAACACAGCTGTAGAGTTCAACCTAACCTCCAGCAACAATCCACTGTCAGACAACACAGCTGTAGAGTTCAACCTAACCTCCAGCAACATCCACTGTCAACACAGCTGTAGAGTTCACTACCTCCAGCAACAATCACTGTCGAACAGCTGTAGAGTTCAACCTAACCTCCAGCAACAATCCACTGTCAGACAACACAGCTGTAGAGTTCAACCTAACCTCCAGCAACAATCCACTGTCAGACAACACAGCTGTAGAGTTCAACCTAACCTCCGGCAACAATCCACTGTCAGACAACACAGCTGTAGAGTTCAACCTAACCTCCAGCAACAATCCACTGTCAGACAACACAGCTGTAGAGTTCAACCTAACCTCCAGCAACAATCCACTGTCAGACAACACAGCTGTAGAGTTCAACCTAACCTCCAGCAACAATCCACTGTCAGACAACACAGCTGTAGAGTTCAACCTAACCTCCAGCAACAATCCACTGTCAGACAACACAGCTGTAGAGTTCAACCTAACCTCCAGCAACAATCCACTGTCAGACAACACAGCTGTAGAGTTCAACCTAACCTCCAGCAACAATCCACTGTCAGACAACACAGCTGTAGAGTTCAACCTAACCTCCAGCAACAATCCACTGTCAGACAACACAGCTGTAGAGTTCAACCTAACCTCCAGCAACAATCCACTGTCAGACAACACAGCTGTAGAGTTCAACCTAACCTCCAGCAACAATCCACTGTCAGACAACACAGCTGTAGAGTTCAACCTAACCTCCAGCAACAATCCACTGTCAGACAACACAGCTGTAGAGTTCAACCTAACCTCCAGCAACAATCCACTGTCAGACAACACAGCTGTAGAGTTCAACCTAACCTCCAGCAACAATCCACTGTCAGACAACACAGCTGTAGAGTTCAACCTAACCTCCAGCAACAATCCACTGTCAGACACACAGCTGTAGAGTTCAACCTAACCTCCAGCAACAATCCACTGTCAGTTCAACCTAACCTCCAGCAACAATCCACTGTCAGACAACACAGCTGTAGAGTTCAACCTAACCTCCAGCAACAATCCACTGTCAGACAACACAGCTGTAGAGTTCACCTAACCTCCAGCAACAATCCACTGTCAGACAACACAGCTGTAGAGTTCAACCTAACCTCCAGCAACAATCCACTGTCAGACAACACAGCTGTAGAGTTCAACCTAACCTCCAGCAACAATCCACTGTCAGACAACACAGCTGTAGAGTTCAACCTAACCTCCAGCAACAATCCACTGTCAGACAACACAGCTGTAGAGTTCAACCTAACCTCCAGCAACAATCCACTGTCAGACAACACAGCTGTAGAGTTCAACCTAACCTCCAGCAACAATCCACTGTCAGACAACACAGCTGTAGAGTTCAACCTAACCTCCAGCAACAATCCACTGTCAGACAACACAGCTGTAGAGTTCAACCTAACCTCCAGCAACAATCCACTGTCAGACAACACAGCTGTAGAGTTCAACCTAACCTCCAGCAACAATCCACTGTCAGACAACACAGCTGTAGAGTTCAACCTAACCTCCAGCAACAATCCACTGTCAGACAACACAGCTGTAGAGTTCAACCTAACCTCCAGCAACAATCCACTGTCAGACAACACAGCTGTAGAGTTCAACCTAACCTCCAGCAACAATCCACTGTCAGACAACACAGCTGTAGAGTTCAACCTAACCTCCAGCAACAATCCACTGTCAGACAACACAGCTGTAGAGTTCAACCTAACCTCCAGCAACAATCCACTGTCAGACAACACAGCTGTAGAGTTCAACCTAACCTCCAGCAACAATCCACTGTCAGACAACACAGCTGTAGAGTTCAACCTAACCTCCAGCAACAATCCACTGTCAGACAACACAGCTGTAGAGTTCAACCTAACCTCCAGCAACAATCCACTGTCAGACAACACAGCTGTAGAGTTCAACCTAACCTCCAGCAACAATCCACTGTCAGACAACACAGCTGTAGAGTTCAACCTAACCTCCAGCAACAATCCACTGTCAGACAACACAGCTGTAGAGTTCAACCTAACCTCCAGCAACAATCCACTGTCAGACAACACAGCTGTAGAGTTCAACCTAACCTCCAGCAACAATCCACTGTCAGACAACACAGCTGTAGAGTTCAACCTAACCTCCAGCAACAATCCACTGTCAGACAACACAGCTGTAGAGTTCAACCTAACCTCCAGCAACAATCCACTGTCAGACAACACAGCTGTAGAGTTCAACCTAACCCCCAGCAACAATCCACTGTCAACCCAGCTGTAGAGTTCAACCTAACTCAGCACAATCCACTGTCAGACAACACAGCTGTAGAGTTCAACCTAACCTCCAGCAACAATCCACTGTCAGACAACACAGCTGTAGAGTTCAACCTAACCTCCAGCAACAATCCACTGTCAGACAACACAGCTGTAGAGTTCAACCTAACCTCCAGCAACAATCCACTGTCAGACAACACAGCTGTAGAGTTCAACCTAACCTCCAGCAACAATCCACTGTCAGACAACACAGCTGTAGAGTTCAACCTAACCTCCAGCAACAATCCACTGTCAGACAACACAGCTGTAGAGTTCAACCTAACCTCCAGCAACAATCCACTGTCAGACAACACAGCTGTAGAGTTCAACCTAACCTCCAGCAACAATCCACTGTCAGACAACACAGCTGTAGAGTTCAACCTAACCTCCAGCAACAATCCACTGTCAGACAACACAGCTGTAGAGTTCAACCTAACCTCCAGCAACAATCCACTGTCAGACAACACAGCTGTAGAGTTCAACCTAACCTCCAGCAACAATCCACTGTCAGACAACACAGCTGTAGAGTTCAACCTAACCTCCAGCAACAATCCACTGTCAGACAACACAGCTGTAGAGTTCAACCTAACCTCCAGCAACAATCCACTGTCAGACAACACAGCTGTAGAGTTCAACCTAACCTCCAGCAACAATCCACTGTCAGACAACACAGCTGTAGAGTTCAACCTAACCTCCAGCAACAATCCACTGTCAGACAACACAGCTGTAGAGTTCAACCTAACCTCCAGCAACAATCCACTGTCAGACAACACAGCTGTAGAGTTCAACCTAACCTCCAGCAACAATCCACTGTCAGACAACACAGCTGTAGAGTTCAACCTAACCTCCAGCAACAATCCACTGTCAGACAACACAGCTGTAGAGTTCAACCTAACCTCCAGCAACAATCCACTGTCAGACAACACAGCTGTAGAGTTCAACCTAACCTCCAGCAACAATCCACTGTCAGACAACACAGCTGTAGAGTTCAACCTAACCTCCAGCAACAATCCACTGTCAGACAACACAGCTGTAGAGTTCAACCTAACCTCCAGCAACAATCCACTGTCAGACAACACAGCTGTAGAGTTCAACCTAACCTCCAGCAACAATCCACTGTCAGACAACACAGCTGTAGAGTTCAACCTAACCTCCAGCAACAATCCACTGTCAGACAACACAGCTGTAGAGTTCAACCTAACCTCCAGCAACAATCCACTGTCAGACAACACAGCTGTAGAGTTCAACCTAACCTCCAGCAACAATCCACTGTCAGACAACACAGCTGTAGAGTTCAACCTAACCTCCAGCAACAATCCACTGTCAGACAACACAGCTGTAGAGTTCAACCTAACCTCCAGCAACAATCCACTGTCAGACAACACAGCTGTAGAGTTCAACCTAACCTCCAGCAACAATCCACTGTCAGACAACACAGCTGTAGAGTTCAACCTAACCTCCAGCAACAATCCACTGTCAGACAACACAGCTGTAGAGTTCAACCTAACCTCCAGCAACAATCCACTGTCAGACAACACAGCTGTAGAGTTCAACCTAACCTCCAGCAACAATCCACTGTCAGACAACACAGCTGTAGAGTTCAACCTAACCTCCAGCAACAATCCACTGTCAGACAACACAGCTGTAGAGTTCAACCTAACCTCCAGCAACAATCCACTGTCAGACAACACAGCTGTAGAGTTCAACCTAACCTCCAGCAACAATCCACTGTCAGACAACACAGCTGTAGAGTTCAACCTAACCTCCAGCAACAATCCACTGTCAGACAACACAGCTGTAGAGTTCAACCTAACCTCCAGCAACAATCCACTGTCAGACAACACAGCTGTAGAGTTCAACCTAACCTCCAGCAACAATCCACTGTCAGACAACACAGCTGTAGAGTTCAACCTAACCTCCAGCAACAATCCACTGTCAGACAACACAGCTGTAGAGTTCAACCTAACCTCCAGCAACAATCCACTGTCAGACAACACAGCTGTAGAGTTCAACCTAACCTCCAGCAACAATCCACTGTCAGACAACACAGCTGTAGAGTTCAACCTAACCTCCAGCAACAATCCACTGTCAGACAACACAGCTGTAGAGTTCAACCTAACCTCCAGCAACAATCCACTGTCAGACAACACAGCTGTAGAGTTCAACCTAACCTCCAGCAACAATCCACTGTCAGACAACACAGCTGTAGAGTTCAACCTAACCTCCAGCAACAATCCACTGTCAGACAACACAGCTGTAGAGTTCAACCTAACCTCCAGCAACAATCCACTGTCAGACAACACAGCTGTAGAGTTCAACCTAACCCCCAGCAACAATCCACTGTCAGACAACACAGCTGTAGAGTTCAACCTAACCTCCAGCAACAATCCACTGTCAGACAACACAGCTGTAGAGTTCAACCTAACCTCCAGCAACAATCCACTGTCAGACAACACAGCTGTAGAGTTCAACCTAACCCCCAGCAACAATCCACTGTCAGACAACACAGCTGTAGAGTTCAACCTAACCTCCAGCAACAATCCACTGTCAGACAACACAGCTGTAGAGTTCAACCTAACCTCCAGCAACAATCCACTGTCAGACAACACAGCTGTAGAGTTCAACCTAACCTCCAGCAACAATCCACTGTCAGACAACACAGCTGTAGAGTTCAACCTAACCTCCAGCAACAATCCACTGTCAGACAACACAGCTGTAGAGTTCAACCTAACCCCAGCAACAATCCACTGTCAGACAACACAGCTGTAGAGTTCAACCTAACCCCCAGCAACAATCCACTGTCAGACAACACAGCTGTAGAGTTCAACCTAACCCCCAGCAACAATCCACTGTCAGACAACACAGCTGTAGAGTTCAACCTAACCTCCAGCAACAATCCACTGTCAGACAACACAGCTGTAGAGTTCAACCTAACCTCCAGCAACAATCCACTGTCAGACAACACAGCTGTAGAGTTCAACCTAACCTCCAGCAACAATCCACTGTCAGACAACACAGCTGTAGAGTTCAACCTAACCTCCAGCAACAATCCACTGTCAGACAACACAGCTGTAGAGTTCAACCTAACCCCCAGCAACAATCCACTGTCAGACAACACAGCTGTAGAGTTCAACCTAACCTCCAGCAACAATCCACTGTCAGACAACACAGCTGTAGAGTTCAACCTAACCTCCAGCAACAATCCACTGTCAGACAACACAGCTGTAGAGTTCAACCTAACCTCCAGCAACAATCCACTGTCAGACAACACAGCTGTAGAGTTCAACCTAACCCCCAGCAACAATCCACTGTCAGACAACACAGCTGTAGAGTTCAACCTAACCTCCAGCAACAATCCACTGTCAGACAACACAGCTGTAGAGTTCAACCTAACCTCCAGCAACAATCCACTGTCAGACAACACAGCTGTAGAGTTCAACCTAACCTCCAGCAACAATCCACTGTCAGACAACACAGCTGTAGAGTTCAACCTAACCTCCAGCAACAATCCACTGTCAGACAACACAGCTGTAGAGTTCAACCTAACCTCCAGCAACAATCCACTGTCAGACAACACAGCTGTAGAGTTCAACCTAACCTCCAGCAACAATCCACTGTCAGACAACACAGCTGTAGAGTTCAACCTAACCTCCAGCAACAATCCACTGTCAGACAACACAGCTGTAGAGTTCAACCTAACCTCCAGCAACAATCCACTGTCAGACAACACAGCTGTAGAGTTCAACCTAACCTCCAGCAACAATCCACTGTCAGACAACACAGCTGTAGAGTTCAACCTAACCTCCAGCAACAATCCACTGTCAGACAACACAGCTGTAGAGTTCAACCTAACCTCCAGCAACAATCCACTGTCAGACAACACAGCTGTAGAGTTCAACCTAACCCCCAGCAACAATCCACTGTCAGACAACACAGCTGTAGAGTTCAACCTAACCTCCAGCAACAATCCACTGTCAGACAACACAGCTGTAGAGTTCAACCTAACCTCCAGCAACAATCCACTGTCAGACAACACAGCTGTAGAGTTCAACCTAACCTCCAGCAACAATCCACTGTCAGACAACACAGCTGTAGAGTTCAACCTAACCTCCAGCAACAATCCACTGTCAGACAACACAGCTGTAGAGTTCAACCTAACCTCCAGCAACAATCCACTGTCAGACAACACAGCTGTAGAGTTCAACCTAACCTCCAGCAACAATCCACTGTCAGACAACACAGCTGTAGAGTTCAACCTAACCCCCAGCAACAATTCACTGTCAGACAACACAGCTGTAGAGTTCAACCTAACCTCCAGCAACAATCCACTGTCAGACAACACAGCTGTAGAGTTCAACCTAACCTCCAGCAACAATCCACTGTCAGACAACACAGCTGTAGAGTTCAACCTAACCCCCAGCAACAATCCACTGTCAGACAACACAGCTGTAGAGTTCAACCTAACCTCCAGCAACAATCCACTGTCAGACAACACAGCTGTAGAGTTCAACCTAACCTCCAGCAACAATCCACTGTCAGACAACACAGCTGTAGAGTTCAACCTAACCTCCAGCAACAATCCACTGTCAGACAACACAGCTGTAGAGTTCAACCTAACCTCCAGCAACAATCCACTGTCAGACAACACAGCTGTAGAGTTCAACCTAACCTCCAGCAACAATCCACTGTCAGACAACACAGCTGTAGAGTTCAACCTGGAGAACAGCAGTTTATTATTTCAGCTTTACTTTAGGTCTATCACTGTGCTGTCCTCCACTGTTGTCCTCCACTGTGTTGTCCTCCACTGTGTTGTCCTCCACTGTGTTGTCCTCCACTGTGTTGTCCTCCAGTGTGCTGTGGAGGTCTATCACTGTGTTGTCCTCCAGTGTGCTGTCCTCCACTGTGCTGTCCTCCACTGTTGTCCTCCAGTGTATTGTGGAGGTCTATCACTGTGTTGTCCTCCAGTGTGCTGTCCTCCACTGTTGTCCTCCAGTGTATTGTGGAGGTCTATCACTGTGTTGTCCTCCAGTGTGCTGTCCTCCACTGTTGTCCTCCAGTGTATTGTGGAGGTCTATCACTGTGTTGTCCTCCAGTGTGCTGTCCTCCACTGTTGTCCTCCAGTGTATTGTGGAGGTCTATCACTGTGTTGTCCTCCACTGTGCTGTCCTCCACTGTGTTGTCCTCCACTGTGTTGTCCTCCACTGTGCTGTCCTCCAGTGTGCTGTCCTCCACTGTGCTGTCCTCCAGTGTGCTGTCCTCCACTGTGTTGTCCTCCAGTGTGCTGTCCTCCACTGTTGTCCTCCAGTGTATTGTCCTCCAGTGTGCTGTCCTCCACTGTTGTCCTCCAGTGTATTGTGGAGGTCTATCACTGTGTTGTCCTCCAGTGTGTTGTCCTCCACTGTTGTCCTCCAGTGTATTGTGGAGGTCTATCACTGTGTTGTCCTCCAGTGTGCTGTCCTCCACTGTTGTCCTCCAGTGTATTGTGGAGGTCTATCACTGTGTTGTCCTCCACTGTGCTGTCCTCCACTGTGTTGTCCTCCACTGTGTTGTCCTCCACTGTGCTGTCCTCCACTGTGCTGTCCTCTACTGTGCTGTCCTCCACTGTGCTGTCCTCCAGTGTGTTGTCCTCCAGTGTGTTGTGGAGGTCTATCACTGTGTTGTCCTCCAGTGTGCTGTCCTCCACTGTGTTGTCCTCCACTGTGTTGTCCTCCACTGTGTTGTCCTCCACTGTGTTGTCCTCCACTGTGTTGTCCTCCACTGTGTTGTCCTCCACTGTGTTGTCCTCCACTGGGCTGTCCTCCAGGCCTAACACATCACCCTTCCACACAGAGGATATATCTGTGTACATTATTTACTGAACACTACATTACTAGTGTTGGTTAATTCCCGTCAGGAAACAGCCTCAGGTCGTCCTCACAGAAGGGCAGGAATAAACTGGCATGCTGCTGAGAAGCCTCCTTTCTGTGTGTGTGTGTGTGTGTGTGTGTGTGTGTGTCTCCGCCTGCTTTCGATCAGCTCACTGATCCCTACTATTGCTGCCTGCTTTCCTATACAACACATCTCAATAGAGACCAGCAGTTTACCTTCCAACCAGCTCCTACTATAAAGAGAGAGAGAGAGAGAGAGAGAGAGATGACGAGAGAGAGAGAGGCTTACGGTACCATGACCCCTGTCCATGTGATACTGAACACTGTAGATGTCTTTATGATTTACATTCATACACTGGGACAAAGCACCTAGCAGTAGAAAACAGACCACACACACACACAGTACCCATGTGTTCAGACCTCACTTAAATGTCCTCACAGACCTCACTTAAATGTCTTCACAGACCTCACTTAAATGTCTTCTCAGACCTCACTTGAATGTCTTCGCAGACCTCACTTAAATGTTTTCAGACCTCACTTAAATGTCTTCACAGACCTCACTTAAATGTCTTCACAGACCTCACTTAAATGTCTTCACAGACCTCACTTAAGTGTGTTCAGACCTCACTTAAATGTCTTCGCAGACCTCACTTAAATGTCTTCGCAGACCTCACTTAAATGTCTTCGCAGACCTCACTTAAATGTCTTCGCAGACCTCACTTAAATGTCTTCGCAGACCTCACTTAAATGTCTTCGCAGACCTCACTTAAATGTCTTCGCAGACCTCACTTAAATGTCTTCACAGACCTCACTTAAATGTCTTCATAGACCTCACTTAAATGTCTTCACAGACCTCACTTAAATGTCTTCACAGACCTCACTTAAATGTCTTCACAGACCTCACTTAAATGTCTTCACAGACCTCACTTAAATGGACCATGTCGGTCATTTGACAGAAAAGGTGACATTGGTTTCTGGGCTGATATGTATTCTGATTTAGGATCAGTTGTCCCTGTCCCGGATCACTTAAAGGTCTGGGCCCATATGTATTCACACAACAGATCAGTAGTAGAAGCTGTGCTGATTTAGGATCAGTTGTCCCTGTCCCGGATCACTTAAAGGTCTGGGCCCATATGTATTCACACAACAGATCAGTAGTAGAAGCTGTGATGATTTAGGATCAGTTGTCCCTGTCCCGGATCACTTAAAGGTCTGGGCCCATATGTATTCACACAACAGCTCAGTAGTAGAAGCTGTGCTGATTTAGGATCAGTTGTCCCTGTCCCGGATCACTTAAAGGTCTGGGCCCATATGTATTCACACAACAGCTCAGTAGTAGAAGCTGTGCTGATTTAGGATCAGTTGTCCCTGTCCCGGATCACTTAAAGGGAATGGAATATGTAGCTTGTCTTATTAAGAGGAAAGGCGGTGTGTTTTCTCTGAGGTCTCTGACCCATTTGAGGTAGAGGGGTTAGGGGGTATTCAGCCTGAGAGGAGATTAACATGGTGTTTGGGGGGATAGCAGGAACTGACCCATTTGAGGTAGAGGGGTTAGGGGGTATTCAGCCTGAGAGGAGATTAACATGGTGTTTTGGGGGATAGCAGGAGCTGACCCATTTGAGGTAGAGGGGTTAGGGGGTATTCAGCCTGAGAGGAGATTAACATGGTGTTTGGGGGGATAGCAGGAACTGACCCATTTGAGGTAGAGGGGTTAGGGGGTATTCAGCCTGAGAGGAGATTAACATGGTGTTTGGGGGGATAGCAGGAACTGACCCATTTGAGGTAGAGGGGTTAGGGGGTATTCAGCCTGAGAGGAGATTAACATGGTGTTTTGGGGGATAGCAGGAGCTGACCCATTTGAGGTAGAGGGGTTAGGGGGTATTCAGCCTGAGAGGAGATTAACATGGTGTTTGGGGGGGATAGCAGGGACCGTGTAAAGTCACCGGGACAGGGGGTATTCAGCATGAGAGGAGATTAACATGGTGTTTGGGGGATAGCAGGAACTGACCCGTGTAAATTCACCGGGACAGGGGGTATTCAGCCTGAGAGGAGATTAACATGGTGTTTGGGGGATAGCAGGGACCGTGTAAAGTCACCGGGACAGGGGGTATTCAGCCTGAGAGGAGATTAACATGGTGTTTGGGGGGGTAGCAGGAGGACAGGGGGTTTAGAGACAGGGGGTTTAGGAACAGGGGGTTTAGGGACAGGGGGTTTAGGAACAGGGGGTTTAGGAACAGGGGGTTTAGGGACAGGGGGTTTAGGGACAGGGGGTTTAGGGACAGGGGGTTTAGTAAAGCAGAGTTGAAGCTGGCAACCTCGGTTTCCCTCCTGAAGGATCACCATGATACATGCAGAGCTCCGATGTGAGGCAGTCTTTATTCTCTCTCTCTACCCTGCAGGTCTCATTCCCTCTAAACCTACAGGTCTTACTCCCTCTAAACCTATAGGTCTCATTCCCTCTAAACCTACAGGTCTCATTCCCTCTAAACCTACAGGTCTCATTCCCTCTAAACCTACAGGTCTCATTCCCTCTAAACCTACAGGTCTCATTCCCTCTAAACCTACAGGTCTCATTCCCTCTAAACCTACAGGTCTCATTCCCTCTAAACCTACAGGTCTCACTCCCTCTAAACCTACAGGTCTCACTCCCTCTAAACCTACAGGTCTTACTCCCTCTAAACCTACAGGTCTCATTCCCTCTAAACCTACAGGTCTCATTCCCTCTAAACCTACAGGTCTCACTCCCTCTAAACCTACAGGTCTAAACCTACAGGTCTCACTCCCTCTAAACCTACAGGTCTCATTCCCTCTAACCTACAGGTCTCATTCCCTCTAAACCTACAGGTCTCATTCCCTCTAAACCTACAGGTCTCATTCCCTCTAAACCTACAGGTCTCATTCCCTCTAAACCTACAGGTCTCATTCCCTCTAAACCTACAGGTCTCATTCCCTCTAAACCTACAGGTCTCATTCCCTCTAAACCTACAGGTCTCATTCCCTCTAAACCTACAGGTCTCACTCCCTCTAAACCTACAGGTCTCACTCCCTCTAAACCTACAGGTCTCACTCCCTCTAAACCTACAGGTCTCACTCCCTCTAAACCTACAGGTCTCACTCCCTCTAAACCTACAGGTCTCACTCCCTCTAAACCTACAGGTCTCACTCCCTCTAAACCTACAGGTCTCACTCCCTCTAAACCTACAGGTCTCACTCCCTCTAAACCTACAGGTCTCACTCCCTCTAAACCTACAGGTCTCACTCCCTCTAAACCTACAGGTCTAAACCTACAGGTCTAAACCTACAGGTCTCACTCCCTCTAAACCTACAGGTCTCACTCCCTCTAAACCTACAGGTCTAAACCTACAGGTCTCACTCCCTCTAAACCTACAGGTCTCACTCCCTCTAAACCTACAGGTCTAAACCTACAGGTCTCACTCCCTCTAAACCTACAGGTCTCACTCCCTCTAAACCTACAGGTCTCACTCCCTCTAAACCTACAGGTCTCACTCCCTCTAAACCTACAGGTCTCACTCCCTCTAAACCTACAGGTCTCACTCCCTCTAAACCTACAGGTCTCACTCCCTCTAAACCTACAGGTCTCACTCCCTCTAAACCTACAGGTCTCATTCCCTCTAAACCTACAGGTCTCATTCCCTCTAAACCTACAGGTCTCACTCCCTCTACCCTGCAGCCTCTCAACTGAACCCCAGCAGTCTCTCAACTAAACCCCAGCAGCCTCTCAACTAAACCCCAGCAGCCTCTCAACTAAACCCCAGCAGCCTCTCAACTAAACCCCAGCAGCCTCTCAACTAAACCCCAGCAGCCTCTCAACTAAACCCCAGCAGCCTCTCAACTAAACCCCAGCAGCCTCTCAACTAAACCCCAGCAGCCTCTCAACTGAACCCCAGCAGCCTCTCAACTGAACCCCAGCAGCCTCTCAACTGAACCCCAGCAGCCTCTCAACTGAAACCCCAGCAGCCTCTCAACTGAACCCCAGCAGCCTCTCAACTGAACCCCAGCAGCCTCTCAACTGAACCCCAGCAGCCTCTCAACTGAACCCCAGCAGCCTCTCAACTGAACCCCAGCAGCCTCTCAACTGAACCCCAGCAGTCTCTCAACTGAACCCCAGCAGTCTCTCAACTGAACCCCAGCAGCCTCTCAACTGAACCCCAGCAGCCTCTCAACTGAACCCCAGCAGCCTCTCAACTGAACCCCAGCAGCCTCTCAACTGAACCCCACTGGCCATACAAATGTCTTCTATTTCCTGTGGTCACATTCCACCATGGAACATTCTAATCCACAGAACAGAATGTTAGAACAGAATGTGATTGGTTCTATTCAACGAGAGATCTCTGGTATCTCAGGTACAGATAAATACAGACTCTAGTCTGCAAAGCTTGGCAAACCAGTTCAGTACACCAGATGAGGGTGACACAAACCAATCCAGACATGGGACCAAGCACCCAGTGGACACACAGATGTTCATGCTGACCGGGTCATTTAACATGCACACACTGACACCCTTTCCACAGTGATAAGACGAGCCAAACTAAGCTGAGCTGAGGTGTACTGAGCCGGCCTGGTTACACATCTACCATAGCTGCTGGAACCATCTGACAGGAACATATCTGAGGAGTGGCCAGTAAGGACCTTCTACAGCTAATGTTTGTCTGTGGAGATCGCATGGCCGTGTGCTCGATTTGATACACCTTTCAGCAACGTGCGTGGCTGAAATAGCCCGAATCCACTCATTTGAAGGGGTGTCCACATACCTTTATTTAACCAGGCAAGTCAGTTAAGAACAAATTCTTATTTTCAATGACGGCCTAGGAACAGTGGGTTAACTGCCTGTTCAGGGGCAGAACGACAGATTTGTACCTTGTCAGCTCGGGGATTCGAACTTGCAACCTTTCGGTTACTAGTCCAACGCTCTAACCACTAGGCTACCCTGCCGCCCCAGAATATATAGTGCATCTGAAAATAATCGATCAATTGAGGTTAACTGATCATGAAAAAGCACGCAGTCACTTCTTGTATAATTCTGATGATAGAAGTCAACGTGGAAGAAAGGGAAATGTGTCATTGTGACTCCGCTCTTCAAGAGGTGATGATATTAAAACCAAATAGTTATAACATTTATTTAACCATCCCTTGAACAACAGCTCGTATTCGTCAGTGGTTTTAGCGGAGCCGGGGGTCTTTCTGCCCCCCCCCCCCCCCCCCCCCCGGCACGGCATCATGTGTCACACAGAGACAGAGAGAGAGAGAGCACAGCTCAACGCTCATCGGCGCACAGATATATTACTCAGAGTCAGAGCTAGAGATATGAAGCTGATTACAATGCCTCAGTATACTGATGGAATCTGCTCAGAATTCACAGGAACGTAGGCCCGAGCACACACCCTCAGAATGAGGTCAACTGATGATGGCGGAGAGAGAGAGAGAGAGAGAGAGAGAGAGAGAGAGAGAGAGAGAGAGAGAGAGAGAGAGAGAGAGATCAGGCTATTCACTTTGTATGTTGTCTACCTCACTTGCTTTGGCAATGTTAACACATGTTTCCCATGCCAAGAGAGAGAGAGAGAGGGGGGACAGAGAGAGAGAGAGACAGAGAGAGAGAGAGAGAGAGAGAGAGAGAGAGAGAGAGAGAGAGAGAGACAGAGACAGAGACAGAGACAGAGACAGAGACAGAGACAGAGAGAGAGACAGAGACAGAGAGAGAGAGACAGAGAGAGAGAGAGAGAGAGACAGAGAGAGAGACAGAGAGAGAGAGAGAGAGAGAGAGAGAGAGCTGATGAATACGTGTAGCCAGAGGCCAGCTCAGGTAGAGTAGAGCACGCAGCGCAACGTACAGAAAGATCAGGCTGAAAATAAAACTACTACAACAACAGACTCCCAGGCTAGCTGTGTGGTTTCATGTCTGTGGACAAGAAGATTCCCAGGCTAGCTGTGTGGTTTCATGTCTGTGGACAAGCAGATTCCCAGGCTAGCTGTGTGGTTTCATGTCTGTGGACAAGAAGATTCCCAGGCTAGCTGTGTGGTTTCATGTCTGTGGACAAGCAGATTCCCAGGCTAGCTGTGTGGTTTCATGTCTGTGGACAAGCAGATTCCCAGGCTAGCTGTGTGGTTTCATGTCTGTGGACAAGCTGATTCCCAGGCTAGCTGTGTGGTTTCATGTCTGTGGACAAGAAGATTCCCAGGCTAGCTGTGTGGTTTCATGTCTGTGGACAAGAAGATTCCCAGGCTAGCTGTGTGGTTTCATGTCTGTGAACAAGCAGATTCCCAGGCTAGCTGTGTGGTTTCATGTCTGTGAACAAGCTGATTCCCAGGCTAGCTGTGTGGTTTCATGTCTGTGAACAAGCAGATTCCCAGGCTAGCTGTGTGGTTTCATGTCTGTGAACAAGCTGATTCCCAGGCTAGCTGTGTGGTTTCATGTCTGTGTCAACAACAATCTACAAGAATCTGAGCCATGCTAGGTTGGGGGTGAATCATTCTATGAGATTGGATGGGGCTAGGGGAACGGAGAAACGGGCTCTTTCCCCAAATGGCACCCTAATTCCCTATATAGTGGCTAGGGCAGGGATGGACAACTTGGACAACACTCATAGCCTAAACACAGTCCAGTTCAAAGTGAATGGCACAGATCCAAATATGGCAATGGCCTATTTGCATATAGATCTACTGCAGCTCTGATTGGTTATGGCTCACCGGTCTATGTAGATTAGAATATGAGTCTTGCGCGTCAATGCAATTAGAATCCTACTCCAATGTGCTCTGCCTACAAGATAATATCTTGCACAGTTAGTTGTGTATACTAAGTCTTGCGTTGTTCGTTTTGTTTCGGGTATGTTACAGTGGAAGTGGCTAATATAATGGCTAATATAATTAGCCACTTCCACTGTTAACTACATAGGGAATAGGGCTCTGGTTTAAAGTAGTGTACTATATAGGGAATAGGGCTCTGGTTTAAAGTAGTGTACTATATAGGGAATAGGGTTCTGGTCTAAAGTAGTACACTATATAGGGAATAGGGTTCTGGTCTAAAGTAGTGCACTATATAGGGAATAGGGCTCTGGTTTAAAGTAGTGCACTATATTGGGCTCTGGTCTAAAGTAGTGCACTACATAGAGAATAAGGTGCCATCTGGGACACATCCCCAGCCTGTCCTAAATACAACCTGGCCTACAGCCAACAACGCTGAGCACAGATCAATAACAGATTGCTGTGGTGCATTCACTAAATGTGTCCCTAATGGCAGCCTATTCCCTATGAAGTGCCCTACTTTTGACCAGAGCCCTATGGAACCAGGGTGACATTTGGGACACATCCAGTGTTTCCACAGAGACCATTTCTGCCTGACACACATTTTAGTCAGCGGAGCTCCAATGGAATGTAGTGTGCTCTAGTACTTTATCTGCTAGCTGTCTGTGTCTGTCTCTCTCTGTGTCTGTCTGTCTCTGCTTGTCTCCGTGTCCCTCTCCGTGTCCCTCTCCGTGTCTCTCTCCGTGTCTCTCTCCGTGTCCCTCTCCCTGTCTCTCTGTGTCCCTCTCAGTCTCCCTCTCCGTGTCTCTCTCCCTGTCTCTCCGTGTCTCTCTCCGTGTCCCTCTTCCTGTCTCTCTCCGTGTCCCTCTTCCTGTCTCTCTCCCTGTCTCTCTCTGTGTCCCTCTCCGTGTCCCTCTCCGTGTCCCTCTCCGTGTCCCTCTCCGTGTCCCTCTCCCTGTCTCTCTGTGTCCCTCTCTGTGTCCCTCTCCATGTCCCTCTCCGTGTCCCTCTCCCTGTCTCTCTGTGTCCCTCTCCGTGTCTGTCTCTCCCTCCCTAACACTTGACAAGGTCAAACTGATGCTTAGTAATACACACCTCTTGAAAGTAATCAAGGAGTCTTATAAATCCTGCTCTCCATTAGATCTTTAATGTCGTCAAAGCCGTCTCCTTCATGGTCAACTGCTGCAGAGTTGAAAGAGAAGAGGAGATGGGTGCCTCTATTGAAATACCAAAACGACAGCTGAAGAGAACAACCAAGCTGACGGAAGCCTTTTGAATACCACAGACAACGTTGTCATCAGCGATTGACTGATCCGACAAGAGATGTGATATTTTCTGGGCAGCTCAGCTTTCTACCATGTAATGGAGTCCGGTTGGTGTAATGGAGTCAGGTTGGCATAATGGAGTCAGGTTGGCATAATGGAGTCAGGTTGGCATAATGGAGTCAGGTTGGCATAATGGGTAATGGAGTCAGGTTGACGTAATAGAGTCAGGTTGACGTAATGGGTAATGGAGTCAGGTTGACGTAATAGAGTCAGGTTGACGTAATGGGTAATGGAGTCCGGTTTATGTAATGGAGTCAGGTTGGCGTAATGGAGTCAGGTTGACGTAATGGAGTCAGGTTGACGTAATGGAGTCAGGTTGGTGTAAAGTCCACCCTGTCAACAGCCCAGAGTCCACCCTGTCAACAGCCCAGAGTCCACCCTGTCAACAGCCCAGAGTCCACCCTGTCAACAGCCCAGAGTCCACCCTGTCAACAGCCCAGAGTCCACCCTGTCAACAGCCCAGAGTCCACCCTGTCAACAGCCCAGAGTCCACCCTGTCAACAGCCCAGAGTCCCCCCTGTCAACAGCCCTGAATCCACCCTGTCAACAGCCCTGAATCCACCCTGTCAACAGCCCTGAGTCCACCCTGTCAACAGCCCTGAGTCCACCCTGTCATAGACCGGACTGTTTGTCTGAACCTTCAGGTCACGTGATTGGCCAAATCGACTTGGACATAAAAGGATAAAACCAGCACAGACGCCCTTTGCAGTTGAATTCATGGCCAAAGCCCGAGCGAAGGTTGCAAAGGGACTGTAACAATAACATGACACAGTACGGGCGTTAACCCAGGGACGCCATCACGTCACCGACCACACCATCTGCTCTACATCACTACACCGATGGTTAAATATGTTATGAGGGTTGGAGATAATCACATTTACATGACGGTTAAAACTAAAAGGCTAAAAAGGGGATTAAACACGTGTCTCCTAGTAACAACTCATTTACATGCCTCATCCAACAGCCAATCAGGAAAAAAGCCAAAATGGCACCTGGTATACCAGCCAGAAATGCAGAAGAAGAGTTGTGTACATTTCTCACTTCCTCTGTTCTGGATATATCTGATAAACAACACCGAACCAACATCTCCAACACAACTTTCAACTTTCCCACGGCTTTGGTCGGCTCTGTACATCTCTCCCTGCAACAGACAGACTCTCCGGGACGGGACATCTTCACCACTACTGAGTGGCCATGCCGGCTCCGACTGACTCACTGAGCAGCCTGGCTCTTTGACTCACAGATCCAACATGGCCGCCCGGGACAGCAGTTGCAAGACCAAGCATGTCAGGTTTAGGGATGAGTGATCTGGGTCAGGAGGGGTCAGGTGATGCCCCTAGGTCATGAGGGATGAGTGATCTGGGTCAGGAGGGGTCAGATGATGCCCCTAGGTCATGAGGGATGAGTGATCTGGGTCAGGACGGGTCAGGTGATGCCCCTAGGTCATGAGGGATGAGTGATCTGGGTCAGGAGGGGTCAGGTGATGCCCCTAGGTCTTGAGGGATGAGTGATCTGGGTCAGGAGGGGTCAGGTGATGACCCCTAGGTCATGAGGAATGAGTGATCTGGGTCAGGAGGGGTCAGGTGATGCCCCTAGGTCATGAGGGATGAGTGATCTGGGTCAGGAGGGGTCAGGTGATGCCCCTAGGTCATGAGGGATGAGTGATCTGGGTCAGGAGGGGTCAGGTGATGCCCCTAGGTCTTGAGGGATGAGTGATCTGGGTCAGGAGGGGTCAGGTGATGCCCCTAGGTCATGAGGGATGAGTGATCTGGGTCAGGAGGGGTCAGGTGATGCCCCTAGGTCATGAGGGATGAGTGATCTGGGTCAGGAGGGGTCAGGTGATGCCCCTAGGTCATGAGGGATGAGTGATCTGGGTCAGGAGGGGTCAGGTGATGCCCCTAGGTCATGAGGGATGAGTGATCTGGGTCAGGAGGGGTCAGGTGATGACCCCTAGGTCATGAGGGATGAGTGATCTGGGTCAGGAGGGGTCAGGTGATGCCCCTAGGTCATGAGGGATGAGTGATCTGGGTCAGGAGGGGTCAGGTGATGACCCCTATGTCACCTTCGCCCGAGCGAAGGTTGCAAAGGGACTGTAACAATAACATGACACAGTACGGGCGTTAACCCAGGGAAGCCATCACGTCACCGACCACACCATCTGCTCTACATCACTACACCGATGGTTAAATATGTTATGAGGGTTGGAGATAATCACATTTACATGACGGTTAAAACTAAAAGGCTAAAAAGGGGATTAAACACGTGTCTCCTAGTAACAACTCATTTACATGCCTCATCCAACAGCCAATCAGGGAAAAAAAGCCAAAATGGCACCTGGTATACCAGCCAGAAATGCAGAAGAAGAGTTGTGTACATTTTTCACTTCCTCTGTTCTGGATATATCTGATAAACAACACCGAACCAACATCTCCAACACAACTTTCAACTTTCCCACGGCTTTGGTCGGCTCTGTACATCTCTCCCTGCAACAGACAGACTCTCCGGGACGGGACATCTTCACCACTACTGAGTGGCCATGCCGGCTCCGACTGACTCACTGAGCAGCCTGGCTCTTTGACTCACAGATCCAACATGGCCGCCCGGGACAGCAGTTGCAAGACCAAGCATGTCAGGTTTAGGGATGAGTGATCTGGGTCAGGAGGGGTCAGGTTATGCCCCTAGGTCATGAGGGATGAGTGATCTGGGTCAGGAGGGGTCAGGTGATGACCCCTAGGTCATGAGGGATGAGTGATCTGGGTCAGGAGGGGTCAGGTGATGCCCCCTAGGTCATGAGGGATGAGTGATCTGGGTCAGGAGGGGTCAGGTAATGACCCCTAGGTCATGAGGGATGAGTGATCTGGGTCAGGAGGGGTCAGGTGATGCCCCTAGGTCATGAAATGAAGTCAATAACCCAAGAAGAAGAATACAGAGGAACAGACTTATTTTTTTGGGGTTTCTGTGGTGGACAGGGGGGGACCCGGGTGGTGTCCCGGGGGGGACGGGTGGTGGCCGGGGGGGGACGGGTGGTGGCCGGGGACGGGGGGGAACGGGTGGTGGATGGGTGGTGGACAGGGGGGGACCCGGGTGGTGGCCGGGGGGGACGGGTGGTGGACAGGGGGGGACGGGTGGTGGCCCGGGGGGACGGGTGGTGGCCGGGTGGTGGCCGGGGGGGGACGGGTGGTGGACAGGGGGGGACGGGTGGTGGCCGGGGACGGGGGGGAAGGGGACGGGTGGTGGATGGGTGGTGGCCCGGGGGGACGGGTGGTGGCCGGGGGGGGACGGGTGGTGGCCGGGGGGGGACGGGTGGTGGCCGGGGGGGGACGGGTGGTAGCCGGGGGGGGACGGGTGGTGGCCGGGGGGGGGACGGGTGGTGGCCGGGGGGGGGACGGGTGGTGGCCGGGGGGGGAGGGGGGTGGCCGGGGGTGGCCGGGGGGGGACGGGTGGTAGCCGGGGGGGGACGGGTGGTGGCCGGGGGGGGACGGGTGGTGGCCGGGGGGGGGACGGTGGTGGCCGGGGGGGGAGGGGGGTGGCCGGGTGGTGGGATTTAACACTTTAACAGACATCTTGTTTTTGCTTTCTAGATGAAAACACGATCTTATTCCCCGTGTCAGGAAGTTACGAGCTGCTGGAAAACCTCATACATCTGGCTGCTCTTAGAGATTTCTTCATTTGAGAAGTCTCTCTATATCATATCCACTTAAAAACATTGCCAGAGATGTTATTTCTCTTGCAATGAGGGGTGTGTTCTGCCAAGTGATATTGAGGAGTGTTATGACAATTGTCGCAACGAAGCCAATTATTTTCTCTCCCAAGTAGACATGTTTTTACAATAAATGCCTATATGATGCAATATATTCTCCAACAGCAGGATCATCAGTTGTTTGGTTCCAGTCTTCTCTCGTCCTAACAAGCCTGTAGATGTCTAGAACTTCTCCACACTGACAGCAAATCTCACATTTCTGTCCACATTAAAACAGGGATTTCAATGCCTTCAGATGTGTCTATGTTCACAGCAGTGAGTCAAATACAGCTCGGAGTGTCTCTGTCTGGGTGTTGGGGGGCGTGAAGAGGAGCGATAGCTTCGACACATACTCAATCACACACACACACACACACACAATCATACAACACACACTCACACACACACATAATTATACAACACACACACACACACACACAATATCACTCACTCACTCACTCACTCAATCACACACCCTTTGTCTCTAAGTAGGAGCATCGGGGGAGTGATAGCTTGGTGTGTGCATGGTCATGAATGATGATGTAAAGTCAAATCAAACCCCGAGACAGAACAATACCTTAGAGAAACACACGCCCCCTCTACTGCGTTAGGAAGACGTCTGTTAACACACGCCCCCTCTACTGCGTTAGGAAGACGTCTGTTAACACACGCCCCCCTCTACTGCGTTAGGAAGACTGTCTGTTAACACACGCCCCCCTCTACTGCGTTAGGAAGACGTCTGTTAACACACGCCCCCTCTACTGCGTTAGGAAGACTGTCTGTTAACACACGCCCCCCTCTACTGCGTTAGGAAGACTGTCTGTTAACACACGCCCCCTCTACTGCGTTAGGAAGACTGTCTGTTAACACACGCCCCCTCTACTGCGTTAGGAAGACGTCTGTTAACACACGCCCCCTCTACTGCGTTAAGAAGACGTCTGTTAACACACGCCCCCTCTACTGCGTTAGGAAGACTGTCTGTTAACACACGCCCCCCTCTACTGCGTTAGGAAGACGTCTGTTAACACACGCCCCCTCTACTGCGTTAGGAAGACGTCTGTTAACACACGCCCCCTCTACTGCGTTAGGAAGACTGTCTGTTAACACACGCCCCCCTCTACTGCGTTAGGAAGACTGTCTGTTAACACACGCCCCCCTCTACTGCGTTAGGAAGACGTCTGTTAACACACGCCCCCTCTACTGCGTTAGGAAGACGTCTGTTAACACACGCCCCCCTCTACTGCCTTAGGAAGACTGTCTGTTAACACACGCCCCCTCTACTGCCTTAGGAAGACGTCTGTTAACACACGCCCCCTCTACTGCCTTAGGAAGACTGTCTGGGGGTGGTGGCCGGGGGGGACGGGTGGTGGCTGGGGGGGACGGGTGGTGGCTGGGGGGGACAGGTGGTGGCTGGGGGGGTGGGTGGTGGCTGGGGGGGACGGGTGGTGGCTGGGGGGGACAGGTGGTGGCTGGGGGGGTGGGTGGTGGCTGGGGGGGACAGGTGGTGGCTGGGGGGGACGGGTGGTGGCTGGGGGGACGGGTGGTGGCTGGGGGGGTGGGTGGTGGCTGGGGGGGACGGGTGGTGGCTGGGGGGTGGGTGGTGGCTGGGGGGACGGGTGGTGGCTGGGGGGGTGGGTGGTGGCCGGGGGGGACGGGTGGTGGCTGGGGGGACGGGTGGTGACCAGGGGCGCGGTTGGTGACGGGGAGAGAGAGAGAAGGGGGGGGGGGGGGGGGGGGTTGGAGAGGGAGGGAGGGAGAGGAAGAGAGAGAAATTTGTTTGTTCAGTTATTTGTTCAGTCGTGCTCCTCTACACAGACAGATGTTAGGCAGGCAGGCAGGTAGGAGGGCTTTGCTCAGAGACCCAGGGTGGTTAACACCCAAATAACCAACCCAGTGCTCCTCTCCTTTCCTCCCCTCTCCTCTCCTCTCTCTCCTCCTCTCTCTCCTCCTCCCCTCTCCTCCCCTCCCCTCCCCTCTCTCTCCTCCTCCCCTCTCCTCTCCCTCCTCCTCCCCTCTCCTCTCCTCCTCCCCTCTCCTCCTCCCCTCTCCTCTCCTCGAGCTATATACAGGAAGTACCAGATCAATGTGGAGCTATATACAGGAAGTACCAGATCAATGTGGAGCTATATACAGGAAGTACCAGATCAATGTGGAGCTATAAACAGGAAGTACCAGATCAATGTGCTCAACTATTTACAAAAATGTGAGGGGTGTACTCACTTTTGTGTGAGTACACAAATATATATATATATATATATATATATATATATATATATATATATATATATATATACACACACAGTGTATCACAAAAGTGAGTACACCCCTCACATTTTTGTAAATAGTTAAGTATATCTTTTCATGTGACAACACTGAAGAAATGACACTTTGCTACAATGTAAAGTAGTGAGTGTACAGCTTGTATAACAGTGTTGATTAGCTGTCCCCTCAAAATAGCTCAACACACAGCCATTAATGTCTAAACCGCTGGCAACAAAAGTGAGAACACCCCTAACTGAAAATGCCTTTTTCCCTTCCCGGTGTCATGTGACTCGTTAGTGTTACAAGGTCTCAGGTGTGAATGGGGAGCAGGTGTGTTAAATTTGGTGTCATCGTTCTCACACTCCCTCATACTGACTGGTCACTGGAAGTTCAACATGGCACCTCATGGCAAAGAACTCTCTGAGAATCTGAAAAAAATTATTGTTGCTCTATATAAAGATGGCCTGGGCTATAAGAAGATTGCCAAGACCCTGAAACTGAGCTGCAGCACAGTGGCCAAGACCATACAGCGGTTTAACTGGACAGGTTCCACTCAGAACAGGCCTCGCCTTGGTCGACCAAAGAAGTTGAAGTGCACGTGCTCAGCATCATATCCAGAGGTTGTCTTTGGGAAATAGACGTATGAGTGCTGCCAGCATTGCTGCAGAGGTTGAAGGGGGGGGGGGGGGGGGGGGGGGGGGGGGGGTGTCAGCCTGTCAGTGCTCAGACCATAACGCCGTACACCGAAGAGGTGCTGCCATGCCATCTTCACGACTGTGCGGATGTGTGTGAACCATGTTAAGTCCTTATTCATGTGGAAAATATAAAACACAACATGCAACAACTTCAAAGAATTTACTGAGTTACAGATGGGAGCCAGGTCCACCCACTGGGGAGCCAGGTCCAGTCAAAATTAGTTTTTCCCCACAAAAGGGCTTTATTAGAGACAGACTCCTCAGTGGAGGCCCTGGGCTGGTGTGGTTACATGTGGTCTGCAGTTGTGAGGCCAGTTGATTGCACTGCCAAATTCTCTAAAATGACATTGGAGGTGGCTTATGGTAGAGAATTTAACATGAAATTCTCTGGCAAACAGCTCCGTTGGACATTCCAGCAGTCAGCATGCCAATTGCACGATCCCTCAAAACTTGGAGACATCTGTGGCCTTGTGTTGTGTGACAAAACTGCAATTTTTTTAGAGTGACCTTTTATTGTCCCCCAGCACAAGGTGCACCTGTGTAATGATCCTGCTGTTTAATCAGCTTCTTGATATGCCACAGAAATGCTCACTAACAGGGATGTAAACAAATTTGTGCCACAACATTTGAGAGAAATTAGCTTTTTGTGCGTATGAAACATGGGGACCAACACTTTACATGTTGCGTCTATATTTTTGTTCAGTATACGTAGGCCTAACAGACTTGTTTTCCCCCCCAAGGCCTAACAGATTTGTTTTCCCCCCCAAGGCCTAACAGACTTGTTTTCCCCCAAAGGCCTAACAGACTTGTTTTCCCCCCAAAGGCCTAACAGACTTGTTTTCCCCCCAAAGGCCTAACAGACTTGTTTTCCCCCAAAGGCCTAACAGACTTGTTTTCCCCCCAAAGGCCTAACAGACTTGTTTTCCCCCCAAAGGCCTAACAGACTTGTTTTCCCCCCAAAGGCCTAACAGACTTGTTTTCCCCCCAAAGGCCCTAACAGACTTGTTTTCCCCCCAAAGGCCTAACAGACTTGTTTTCCCCCCAAAGGCCTAACAGACTTGTTTTCCCCCCAAAGGCCTAACAGACTTGTTTTCCCCCCAAAGGCCTAACAGACTTGTTTTCCCCCAAAGGCCTAACAGACTTGTTTTCCCCCCAAAGGCCTAACAGACTTGTTTTCCCCCCAAAGGCCTAACAGACTTGTTTTCCCCCCAAAGGCCTAACAGACTTGTTTTCCCCCCAAAGGCCTAACAGACTTGTTTTCCCCCCAAAGGCCTAACAGACTTGTTTTCCCCCCCAAAGGCCTAACAGACTTGTTTTCCCCCCAAAGGCCTAACAGACTTGTTTTCCCCCCAAAGGCCTAACAGACTTGTTTTCCCCCCAAAGGCCTAACAGACTTGTTTTCCCCCCAAAGGCCTAACAGACTTGTTTTCCCCCCAAAGGCCTAACAGACTTGTTTTCCCCCCAAAGGCCTAACAGACTTGTTTTCCCCCCAAAGGCCTAACAGACTTGTTTTCCCCCCAAAGGCCTAACAGACTTGTTTTCTCCCCAAAGGCCCTAACAGACTTTTTTCTCCCCAAAGGCCTAACAGACTTGTTTTCCCCCCAAAGGCCTAACAGACTTGTTTTCCCCCCAAAGGCCTAACAGACTTGTTTTCCCCCCAAAGGCCTAACAGACTTGTTTTCCCCCAAAGGCCTAACAGACTTGTTTTCCCCCCAAAGGCCTAACAGACTTGTTTTCCCCCCAAAGGCCTAATTGTTTTCCCCCCCAAAGGCCTAACAGACTTGTTTCCCCCCCCCCAAAGGACTAACAGACACACATTCAAACTCGTACACTTTTTAATATCTTAAATAGCTGTAAATGATGGAGGACTGAAAGCGTCATCAACATAAAAAGGTAAACAACAGGCCAATAGCAAACGCAGCATACAGCCCGTCACCACTATTCAGTCGTGCTCAAAGCACGCCATTCCACAAGAGCAGGATTTATTTTCCGTCTGGAAGCAATGAGCCCCAATCAGTCGTCCATGACAACAACATCATAAACAACAGATCATGAACTATCTCCAGGCTTTGCTGTGGCAACGGACACCACACTGTTCTGTTCTGGGTTTAATTACTTCAACAATCACAGAATGGTGAGATATCCCATAGGGCAGTTTGGGCTCCTGCAGGTTCCTCTCAACTACACACTGATTAAGACCTGACGAGGGTAGACTGGCAACAGATGCCATCACTCCTCACTGGCTGGCTGACTGGCTGACTGACTGGCTGGCTGACTGGCCGACTGACTGGCTGGCTGGCTGGTTGGTTGGTTGGCTGGCTTGTTGACTGGCTGACTGGCTGGCCGACTGGCTGGCCGACTGGCTGACTGGCTGGCTGACTGGCTGGCTGATTGACTGACTGACTGACTGATTGATTGGCTGGCTGGCTGGCTGGCTGGCTGGCTGGCTGGCTGGCTGGCTGGCTGACTGACTGACTGACTGACTGATTGGCTGGCTGGCTGGCTGGCTGACTGACTAACTGACTGACTAGGGCCCATAAAGCGTCTGAGTACGAATGCTGATCAGGTCCTTCCTGTCCATTTTTCTCTAAAAGTCAAACCTGATCCTAGATCAGCACTGCTATTCAGAGAGGCATTATGACTATGGGCCCAGACCCATCTGATCCACCCTGGTTGTAGGAGGGTTAACCCTGCAGAATAACAGGGTTGTATTCAGTCTGATCCACCCTGGTTGTAGGAGGGTTAACCCTGCAGAATAACAGGGTTGTAATTCAGTCTGACCCACCCTGGTTGTAGGAGGGTGAACCCTGCAGAATAACAGGGTGGTATTCAGTCTGATCCACCCTGGTTGTAGGAGGGTTAACCCTGCAGAATAACAGGGTGGTATTCAGTCTGATCCACCCTGGTTGTAGGAGGGTTAACCCTGCAGAATAATAGGGTGGTATTCAGTCTGATCCACCCTGGTTGTAGGAGGGTTAACCCTGCAGAATAACAGGGTTGTATTCAGTCTGATCCACCCTGGTTGTAGGAGGGTTAACCCTGCAGAATAACAGGGTTGTATTCAGTCTGATCCACCCTGGTTGTAGGAGGGTTAACCCTGCAGAATAACAGGGTGGTATTCAGTCTGACCCACCCTGGTTGTAGGAGGGTTAACCCTGCAGAATAACAGGGTTGTATTCAGTCTGATCCGCCCTGGTTGTAGGAGGGTTAACCCTGCAGAATAACAGGGTTGTAATTCAGTCTGACCCACCCTGGTTGTAGGAGGGTTAACCCTGCAGAATAACAGGGTGGTATTCAGTCTGATCCACCCTGGTTGTAGGAGGGTTAACCCTGCAGAATAACAGGGTTGTATTCAGTCTGACCCACCCTGGTTGTAGGAGGGTTAACCCTGCAGAATAACAGGGTTGTAATTCAGTCTGATCCACCCTGGTTGTAGGAGGGTTAACCCTGCAGAATAACAGGGTTGTAATTCAGTCTGATCCACCCTGGTTGTAGGAGGGTTAACCCTGCAGAATAACAGGGTTGTAATTCAGTCTGTTAATACAGAAACCAGCTGTTTTTAAGATGTGCCTCAGAGGGACAACAGGTAAAACACAAAGCAGACTCCCCTGTTGAGGAATTAGTGTTGTAACCCCTCCCCAAATCTCCCTCCTCTACCCCCTCCACCAGATGTTGGCCCAGCTACCCTCCCCCCTCTCTTCCTCACTTCCTTCCATCCTTCCCTCTCTCCCAGATGTGAGGAGAGGAAGCAATAGAATGCCCAGCTACCCCCCCCCCTCTTCCTCACTTCCTTCCATCCTTCCCTCTCCCCCAGATGTGAGGAGAGGAAGCAATAGAATGCCCAGCTACCCCCCCCCTCTTCCTCACTTCCTTCCATCCTTCCCTCTCTCCTAGATGTGAGGAGAGGAAGCAATAGAATGCCCAGCTACCCCCCCCCTCTTCCTCACTTCCTTCCATCCTTCCCTCTCTCCTAGATGTGAGGAGAGGAAGCAATAGAATGCCCAGCTGAAAGAGAAGTGAAAAACAAACCAGGTTGAGAAAGTGGGCGTGTCAGTGGGCGTGTCAGTGCTTGACAGAGGGAAAGGGTTCTATGTTCCTTCTGACACTGGCAGGAGAGTGTGTGTGTGTGTTGGCAGGAAGTGCTGGCTGTTTGTGATTAGGGGGCACGATCCCTCCTTCCCCCCTCGGTCCCCCGCGGTGGCGGAAACCTGATATCTGTGTCTAATAAACCACTAGCAGCGCTCTAATAGAGGGTGTGTGTGTGTGTGTGTGTTGGGGGAGGTGTGTGTGTGCGTGTTGGGGGAGGTGTGTGTGTGTGTTGGGAGAGGTGTGTGTGTGTGTTGGGAGAGGTGTGTGTGTGTGTGTGGAGGGGGTTAGACTAACAACTGTTTCTCATCTTCAAATAGACCTGTGGTGGGTGGAGAATGGCTTAGTGCTTGTTTGAGTGTGTGTGTGATAGGGTGTGTGTTGCGTCACTGTGTGTGTGTTGCGTCACTGTGTGTGTGTGTGTGTGTGTGTGTGTGTTTGCGCGTGTCAGGTCTCTTCCGCTCGTTCAGTCAGAACCCATCGACACCAGCAGAGATGACAGGGCTCCACATGTGCAATCATCACCCTGGCCCTAACACCAGCCCCTCCCCACACACACACACACACACACACACACACACACACACACACACACACACAACACAACACAACACAACACACTTGTCATCTTCTCTCACTGAGCTCCATGTCAGACCCAAAAGACAGAAGGAAACAGACTCCCAGTTGGTTCTCCTTTTAAGGCAACACACCAGTCTAATGCCAGTCTAACACAGACCTCAGTGTGTCAACATGCCAGTCTAATGCCAGTCTAATACCAGTCTAACACCAGTCTATCACAGACCTCATCAGTGTGTCAACACACCAGTCTAACGCCAGTCTAACGCCAGTCTAACGCCAGTCTAACACCAGTCTAACACCAGTCTAACACAGACCTCATCAGTGTGTCAACACACCAGTCTAACACCAGTCTAACACAGACCTCATCAGTGTGTCAACACACCAGTCTAACGCCAGTCTAATGCCAGTCTAATACCAGTCTAACACCAGTCTAACACCAGTCTAACACAGACCTCATCAGTGTGTCAACACACCAGTCTAATGCCAGTCTAACACCAGTCTAACACCAGTCTAACACCAGTCTAACACAGACCTCATCAGTGTGTCAACACACCAGTCTAACACCAGTCTAACACCAGTCTAACACAGACCTCATCAGTGTGTCAACACACCAGTCTAACGCCAGTCTAACACCAGTCTAACACAGACCTCATCAGTGTGTCAACACACCAGTCTAACGCCAGTCTAATACCTGTCTAACACCAGTCTAACACAGACCTCATCAGTGTGTCAACACACCAGTCTAACGCCAGTCTAACACCAGTCTAACACCAGTCTAACACCAGTCTAACACAGACCTCATCAGTGTGTCAACACACCAGTCTAACGCCAGTCTAACACAGACCTCAGTGTGTCAACACACCAGTCTAATGCCAGTCTAACACCAGTCTAATGCCAGTCTAACGCCAGTCTAACGCCAGTCTAACACAGACCTCATCAGTGTGTCAACAGCAGCACTGTGTTGAATGGCAGCAGGAACAGCCCCCTGCTCCAATATGACTGGAAACACCACAATCAGGTCTTCTTTGGTCCCGTGGCTTTGACCCGTGGCTTTCCCACCCGACCCAACATGCATAAATACAGGTTTCTTTAATAGGAGACCAGTTCTGAATGGACCAGAGGACAGTCGAGCCGTTCTGAAAAGGCCCGTGGAAAAACAGACCCCTAAAACAGGCCCGTGGAAAAACAGGCCCATAAAACAGGCCCGTGGAAAAAAAGGCCCATAAAACAGGCCCGTGGGAAAAAAAAGGCCCATAACAGGCCCGTGCTGGTTGGAATCAGCGAGTGAAAGCAACCTCCCACTAGACGGTGGCATCAAGTCATTGGATATAGGCCTAGAAGACGCTGTCCAATATATTTCTACTTTAAAGGTATAGGAGCTCAGGCCTCAGAGAGACTCTAATTTAAAGGTATAGGAGCTCAGGCCTCAGAGAGACAGATAGAGATGCCGGAACCGTGTTCCTAACACCGACATGATTTTATTTATACTTGGCTACAATCTACTTCTACAGATTATTTTTCTTTTGTTCGATATAAAGGACTAACACTGGTAGGTGTAAAATATTATTCCTCAGACAAGACAAGACAAGACAAGACAAGACAAGACAAGACAAGACAAGACAAGACAAGACAAGACAAGACAAGACAAGACAAGACAAGACAAGACAAGACAAGACAGACAAGACAAGACAAGACAGACAAGACAAGACAAGACAAGACAAGACAAGACAAGACAAGACCAAGACAAGACAAGACAAGACAAGACAAGACAAGACAAGACAGACAAGACAAGACAAGACAAGACAAGACAAGACAAGACAAGACAAGAACAAGACAAGACAAGACAGAACAAGACAGACAAGACAAGACAAGACAAGACAAGACAACAAGACAAGACAAGACAAGACAAGACAAGACAGACAAGACAAGACAAGACAAGACAAGACAAGACAAGACAAGACAGACAAGACAAGACAAGACAAGACAAGACAAGACAAGACAAGACAAGACAAGACAAGACAAGACAGACAAGACAGCAACACAAGACAAGACAGAAGACAAGACAAGACAAGACAAGACAACAGACAAGACAAGACAACAAGACCAGACCAGACCAGACCAGACCAGACCAGACCAGACCAGACCAGACCAGACCAGACCAGACCAGACCAGACCAGACCAGACCAGACCAGACCAGACCAGACCAGACCAGACCAGACAGACTACCAAGCGAAGCAGGGAGAGTGTGTAGATCTACTGCAGGTGATGTCGTCAGACCGACGTGACCATACATGAATGAGTACAGGATGATTATTCCTCAAATGGTGTGTGTGTCCACTCATCTGTGTTAGTGGGGGGGGGGGGGGGGGGTAACCCTAGCCAGTTAAAACAAGATTATCCCTGTCATGGACATGTTACCGTGGTCTGGACCGGTAGCTATACCCTGGTAGACTGGACCAGTAGCTATACCCTGGTAGACTGGACCGGTAGACTGGTCTGGTAGCTATACCCTGGTAGACTGGTCTGGTAGCTATACCCTGGTAGACTGGTCTGGTAGCTATACCCTGGTAGACTGGTCTGGTAGCTATACCCTGGTAGACTGGTCTAGTAGCTATACCCTAGTAGACTGGTCTGGTAGCTATACCCTGGTAGCTATACCCTGGTAGACTGGTCTGGTAGCTATACCCTGGTAGACTGGTCCGGTAGCTATACCCTGGTAGACTGGTCTGGTAGCTACACCCTGGTAGACTGGTCCGGTAGCTATACCCTGGTAGACTGGTCCGGTAGTTATACCCTGGTAGACTGGTCTGGTAGCTATACCCTGGTAGACTGGTCTGGTAGCTATACCCTGGTAGACTGGTCTGGTAGCTATACCCTGGTAGACTGGTCTGGTAGCTATACCCTGGTAGACTGGTCTGGTAGCTATACCCTGGTAGCTATACCCTGGTAGACTGGTCTGGTAGCTACACCCTGGTAGACTAGTCCGGTAGCTATACCCTGGTAGACTGGTCCGGTAGCTATACCCTGGTAGACTGGACCGGTAGCTATACCCTGGTAGACTGGACCGGTAGCTATACCCTGGTAGACTGGTCCGGTAGCTATACCCTGGTAGACTGGTCTGGTAGCTATACCCTGGTAGACTGGACCGGTAGCTATACCCTGGTAGACTGGACCGGTAGCTATACCCTGGTAGACTGGTCCGGTAGCTATACCCTGGTAGACTGGTCTAGTAGCTATACCCTGGTAGACTGGTCTGGTAGCTATACCCTGGTAGCTATACCCTGGTAGACTGGTCTGGTAGCTATACCCTGGTAGACTGGTCTGGTAGCTATACCCTGGTAGACTGGTCTGGTAGCTACACCCTGGTAGACTGGTCCGATAGCTATACCCTGGTAGACTGGTCTGGTAGCTACACCCTGGTAGACTGGTCTGGTAGCTATACCCTGGTAGACTGGTCTGGTAGCTATACCCTGGTAGACTGGTCTGGTAGCTATACCCTGGTAGACTGGTCTGGTAGTTATACCCTGGTAGACTGGTCTGGTAACTATACCCTGGTAGACTGGTCTGGTAGCTATACCCTGGTAGCTATACCCTGGTAGACTGGTCTGGTAGCTATACCCTGGTAGACTGGTCTAGTAGCTATACCCTGGTAGACTGGTCTAGTAGCTATACCCTGGTAGACTGGTCTGGTAGCTATACCCTGGTAGACTGGTCTGGTAGCTATACCCTGGTAGACTGGTCTGGTAGCTATACCCTGGTAGACTGGTCTGGTAGCTATACCCTGGTAGACTGGTCTGGTAGCTATACCCTGGTAGACTGGTCTGGTAGCTATACCCTGGTAGACTGGTCTGGTAGCTATACCCTGGTAGACTGGTCTGGTAGCTATACCCTGGTAGACTGGTCTGGTAGCTTCATTTAGACACTGTTCACCAGGTTCTCTAGACTACAGCAAGGTGTGTTGGTAGCTGGTAGCTACATATAGACACTGCTCTCTATCAGCCCCACTAACAACCCTCTCTATCAGCCCCACTAACAACCCTCTCTATCAGCCCCACTAACAACCCTCTCTATCAGCCCCACTAACAACCCTCTCTATCAGCCCCACTAACAACCCTCTCTATCAGCCCCATTAGCAGCTAGTGATAAGAGACTACAATATGGGAGTCAGCTGACCTGTGAACACACAGAGAGAGACTGAAATGGCACCCTATTCCCTATATAGGGCACTTGTTTTGACCAGGGCCCTGGTGCACTATACAGGAAGTAGGATGCCACTTGGGACGCAGGCTGAGACACACATCCAAACCAAGGTGACATGTGACTCCAGCAGAGAGGAGAGAGGCTGGGTGCCCCTCCCTGTTCACCAACAAACCCTTAGTCAGCTCTCAGTTCCCATACAAGGACCACAGGATTAAGAGAGCTGTGTTAGAAAAGGCACAGTGTTAACTCTTCCAGACATAACCTGCTGGTCCCAGATCTGTTTGTGTTGTGAATTAGTCTGCTGGTCCCAGATCTGGTTGTGTTGTGAACTAACCTGCTGATCCCAGATCTGTTTGTGTTGTGAACTAACCTGCTGGTTCCAGATCTGTTCATGTTGTGAACTAGCCTGCTGGTCCCAGATCTGTTTGTGTTGTGAACTAGCCTGCTGGTCCCAGATCTGTTTGTGTTGTGAACACAGCCTGCTGGTCCCAGATCTGTTTGTGTTGTGAACTAGCCTGCTGATCCCAGATCTGTTCGTGTTGTGAACACAGCCTGCTGATCCCAGATCTGTTTGTGTTGTGAACTAGCCTGCTGGTCCCAGATCTGTTCGTGTTGTGAACACAGCCTGCTGGTCCCAGATCTGTTTGTGTTGTGAACACAGCCTGCTGATCCCAGATCTGTTTGTGTTGTGAACTAGCCTGCTGATCCCAGATCTGTCTGTGTCGTGAACACAGCCTGCTGATCCCAGATTTGTTTGTGTTGTGTTGACAACTACTATGGACTATCTCACACAACCACCTCCTGCTTGCTTCTCCGTCAGCCACATAAGGCCAGGGAGGTTGAAGTACAGACTACACAACTAGAACACAGAACTCTAGAACTAGAACACTAGAACAGAACAAATAGAACACCGGAACCCACTGCATCTAGAGGTAGGACAAATGGTGACTACTGAGGAGAGAAGATGATCACATGACAAGCTGTGACTCTGAGATGGTGACTACTGAGAGAAGATGATCACATGTCAAGCTGTGACTCTGAGATGGTGACTACCGAGGAGAGAAGATGATCACATGACAATCTGTGACTCTGGGATGAGGAAGTACTTCAACAACCAGCATAATCATCACCAATATTATTCACTTGCTGTGGTCAGTCATCGACCTGGATAAAGATGGCCTCTAAATCCACAGTGGATCACAACTTCAGTTAGGTAAGTGAACCATGGTGAAACCAAGCCAGATTCAGTCAGGATCTGGAGGATACAAGGTGGTTTGCTACGACAACATGAAATGATTTAAAGAAAACAGATGACCTAATTGTCACATGATGACACGTCGTTTGTTTAAGAACAGTCAACCATAAGGAAAGAGTCGGTCTTTCTCTCTCCGTCTCATCCTCTCCCTCCGCCTCCCTCAGTCTCCCTGTCTCACTTTCTCACTTTCTCCCTCCCTCCCTCTCCCTCCCTCTCTCTCCGCCCGCCTCCCTCTCCCCGTCTCCCTCCCTCTCCACCTCCCTCCCCCTCCCTCTCTCCCAGTCTCGTGTTCTCCATCTCTGTCTCCCTCCCTCTCCACCTCCCTCCCGCGTTCTCCATCTCTGTCTCCCTCCCTCTCCCCCTCCCTCTCCACATCCCTCCCCCTCCCACGTTCTCCATCTCTGTCTCCCTCCCTCTCCGCCTCCCTCCCCCTCCCACGTTCTCCATCTCTGTCTCCCTCCCTCCCTCACCGCCTCCCTCCACCTCCCACGTTCTCCATCTCTGTCTCCCTCTCCCCGCCTCCCTCCCTCTCCGCCTCCCTCCCTCTCCGCCTCCCTCCGCCTCCCTCCCTCTCCGCCTCCCTCCCTCTCCGCCTCCCTCCGCCTCCCTCCCTCTCCGCCTCCCTCCGCCTCCCTCCCTCTCCCCGTCTCCCTCCCTCTGTCTCCCTCTCTCCCCCTCCCTCTCAGTCTCCCTCTCTCCCCCTCTCCCCGTCTCCCTCCCTCCCTCTCTCTCTCTCTCCCTCTCCCTCCCTCTCTCCCTGTCTCACGTTCTTCATCACCCTCTCTCCCTGTCTCTCTGTCTCTCTCCGTCTCTCTCTCCGCCTCCCTCCCTCCCTCCCTCTCCCTCCCTCTCACGTTCTCCATCTCCCTCTCTCCCTGTCTCTCTCCGTCTCTCTCTCCGCCTCCCTCCCTCCCTCCCCATCTCACGTTCTCCATCTCTGTCTCTCAAGACAAACATTACCTTTGGCTCTCCTCTCCTCCACTGGAGTTCTGCTTCCACTCAACACAAGGTTCTGCACCCCCAAATGACACCCTATTCCCTACATAGTGCACTCCGTTTGATCAGGGCCCAGAGCACTACGGAGGGAATAGGGTGTCATTTGGGGCCCAAAGCAGGACATGGCTCAGCTCAGAGGCTCAGCTCACTCCTCTCCAGGCCTCTCCGGGGAGGTTTATCATTCCTCATGTCAGTCCAGGCTGGAGGAATGTGTGGAGAGGATTTAACATGGTACTACTAGTAGTGTGATATCAGTTTTAAAAAGGGGTTGAGATGAAACAAGAGGTCACAGAGAAGGAAACCGGTCAGAGAAGGAAACCGATCAGAGAAGGAAACCGATCAGAGAAGGAAACCCGGTCAGAGAAGGAAACCGGTCAGAGAAGGAAACCGGTCAGAGAAGGAAACCGGTCAGAGAAGGAAACCGGTCAGAGAAGGAAACCGGTCAGAGAAGGATGGCCTTGTTCAGAGAAGGATGGCCTTGTTCAGGGAAGGAAACCGGTCAGAGAAGGAAACCGGTCAGAGAAGGAAACCTGTTCAGAGAAGGATGGCCTTGTTCAGAGAAGGAAACCCATTCAGAGAAGGATGGCCTTGTTCAGAGAAGGAAACCCATTCAGAGAAGGATGGCCTTGTTCAGAGAAGGAAACCGGTCAGAGAAGGAAACCGGTCAGAGAAGGAAACAGGTCAGAGAAGGAAACCGGTCAGAGTAGGAAACCCGTTCAGAGAAGGAAACGGTCAGAGAAGGAAACCCGTTCAGAAGGAAACGGTCAGAGAAGGAAACCCGTTCAGAAGGAAACCCGTTCAGAGAAGGAAACCCGTTCAGAGAAGGAAACCCGTTCAGAGAAGGAAACCCGTTCAGAGAAGGAAACCCGTTCAGAGAAGGAAACCGGTCAGAGAAGGAAACCCGTTCAGAGAAGGAAACCCATTCAGAGAAGGAAACCCGTTCAGAGAAGGAAACCCATTCAGAGAAGGATGGCCTTGTTCAGAGAAGGAAACCGGTCAGAGAAGGAAACCGGTCAGATAAGGAAACCGGTCAGAGAAGGAAACCCGTTCAGAGAAGGATGGCCTTGTTCAGAGAAGGAAACCGGTCAGAGAAGGAAACCGTTCAGAGAAGGAAACCGTTCAGAGAAGGAAACCGTTCAGAGAAGGAAACCCGTTCAGAGAAGGATGGCCTTGTTCAGAGAAGGAAACCGGTCAGAGAAGGAAACCGTTCAGAGAAGGAAACCGTTCAGAGAAGGAAACCGTTCAGAGAAGGAAACCGTTCAGAGAAGGAAACCCGTTCAGAGAAGGAAACCCGTTCAGAGAAGGAAACCCGTTCAGAGAAGGAAACCCGTTCAGAGAAGGAAACCCGTTCAGAGAAGGAAACCCGTTCAGAGAAGGATGGCCTTGTTCAGAGAAGGAAACCGGTCAGAGAAGGAAACCGGTCAGAGAAGGAAACGTTCACCAGGCACCATAGTATTATTTTTTAACTCTATTTATTAACATTTGATCCCCCAAAAAATAAGCAACATGAATTTTAAAACCAACAGTTTACAAAGTACTTTTGAACTCTATGGACATTTGGCGTTGGACAGTAGGTAGGTAATGACCTGCCTATTCATTCATATACAGTAGGTGTGGACCTGCCTATTCATTCATATACAGTAGGTAATGACCTGCCTATTCATTCATATACAGTAGGTAATGACCGGCCTATTCATTCATATACAGTAGGTGTGGACCTGCCTATTCATTCATATACAGTAGGTAATGACCTGCCTATTCATTCATATACAGTAGGTGTGGACCTGCCTATTCATTCATATACAGTAGGTAATGACCTGCCTATTCATTCATATACAGTAGGTAGGTAATGACCTGCCTATTCATTCATATACAGTAGGTAATGACCTGCCTATTCATTCATATACAGTAGGTGTGGACCTGCCTATTCATTCGTATACAGTAGGTAGGTAATGACCTGCCTATTCATTCATATACAGTAGGTAGGTAATGACCTGCCTATTCATTCATATACAGTAGGTGTGGACCTGCCTGTTCATTCATATACAGTAGGTAATGACCTGCCTGTTCATTCTTATACAGTAGGTAATGACCTGCCTATTCATTCTTATACAGTAGGTAATGACCTGCCTATTCATTCATATACAGTAGGTAATGACCTGCCTATTCATTCATATACAGTAGGTAATGACCTGCCTGTTCATTCATATACAGTAGGTAGGTGAGGACCTGCCTATTCATTCATATACAGTAGGTAGGTAATGACCTGCCTATTCATTCATATACAGTAGGTAGGTAATGACCTGCCTATTCATTCATATACAGTAGGTAGGTAATGACCTGCCTATTCATTCATATACAGTAGGTAATGACCTGCCTATTCATTCATATACAGTAGGTGTGGACCTGCCTATTCATTCATATACAGTCGGTATCTGATTTTAGAAATAAACACATCTCTATTTTAAGCATCCACGTGACAGGCCTATGTGATCAACGGCTAATTGCGCATCACATTTGCAACATTGGTCATGCATGCACAGTGAGTGGAGCTAAATTAGTGGTCATAATTTTACCTAGCCTACTTTGTTGAAAAATAATCCCCCAGGCCGTCAGTTGGGTACGGCAGGTACAGCAGACGCCATTACCCTAGCTCAAGACCAAACATTTAAAAAGTAGGCTACAAAAAAAGTTGTTTATAATCATTCCAGTCCTGATTAATATACAACGTCTGCTTAGCGTATTGACGCGGCTGGCTTTAGGACCATGCGGAGCGTCGCTCGGAGAGAAGCTGCCAGTCTGCGTGTCGTTCTCTCACTAAGAGAGCAGAGACAAGGGCCAGACAGTTTGCTTTGCCGGTCAGTCGTTTTGGCAGTGCGCCGTTTGCTTTGAATTTGATGTGTGCATTTGAACTCGTCCTTGTAGGCTTCACTGACAGCTGGTTTATACACCGGCTCCGTTTCACATTGATGTCAGCGTAGGAAACGTGTCCCAATTTGGCTAGCGGAAGATGTACTTTAGGGGAAGCTTGTCAAAATTAGCAATTACTGGTGCCTATACAAAAATAGATTCATCAGAGATCATGATTTGACCACAGAGGATCATTCGCTTTAAAAAAAAAAATTTGTTTTGGATTGTTGCAGTACACGACGAATAGCCTAGCAAACAGCTGATTGTTTCGTTGCAGTGGTCAGTGAAAAGCTGTTAAAAATAGTCCTAGGGCTGTCCAGAATATTTCAAAAATACAAATTGTAGAAAAAAAAACATAATTTAGAAAGAAAAATGGCTAATGCTGAAAAGAGATCACAAATAAAAGACTAATCTGTCTCCATTCATCAACTCCGAATTGAGCGAACAGTAGCCCATCGTATTGGTACCGGCGGAGTGCACACATACCCGCGGTCTGTCATCGGATCAGTAGCACTGGAACAGCGGCTTTTGGACAATAATTCCTACCTCCAGGCTACATGCACGTCATATTTCAC
The DNA here is from genome assembly GCF_002021735.2 of Oncorhynchus kisutch. NCBI lineage: Eukaryota > Metazoa > Chordata > Actinopteri > Salmoniformes > Salmonidae > Oncorhynchus > Oncorhynchus kisutch. The sequence goes on along the minus strand of NW_022261985.1, from coordinate 12,196,025 downwards.
CACTCGAATCTCTCCTTTTCGTAGGACTAGATTAGATGGGGCTGCATTCAAAGAAAAACGGTTGTTTTTACCGATGTTTCCCATGCAGAGTTAGGAGAAGAAACATCTCTGATAACGCCCACTCTCTGTCACTACTATCTCTAACACTACTGGCTCAGGCATGCATTGGTCAGAACTGTCCGTTTTGCTAATATTTAGCCTAAGTTATGACTATGCAGTCTACTCATCACATTAGGACTAGTGGCCTATCTTACATTAGTATTCAAATGGGATGATAGATGCACGCAATCCTCTGTTATAAAAAGGGTAACATTTGATGGTGAACAAATAGTTTGAAAGTCAGGCGTCACCTATGGATGAGGTCATCAAGAGGTCGTCCTTGTTGTGATTTGATAGCGTGTATTATGCATCACGTTGCACTGTGTGCGCCGTTCCACCATGTAAATGAGTACATTTATGATGAGTTTGAGTAGCGGTTGACATTGTATATGCCGCTCCGCAGACCAGTAGCCTAGGAGTAGCCTACAGTAGCCTAGGAGTAGTCACAGTAGCCTAGGAGTAGCCTACAGTAGCCTAGGAGTAGTCACAGTAGCCTAGGAGTAGTCACAGTAGCCTAGGAGTAGCCACAGTAGCCTATGAGTAGCCTACAGTACCCTAGGAGTAGTCACAGTAGCCTAGGAGTAGCTACAGTACCCTAGGAGTAGCCTACAGTAGCCTAGGAGTAGGCTACAGTAGCCTAGGAGTAGCCTAGGAGTAGCCACAGTAGCCTAGGAGTAGCCACAGTAGCCTAGGAGTAGCCTACAGTAGCCTAGGAGTAGCCTACAGTAGCCTAGGAGTAGCTACAGTAGCCTAGGAGTAGCTACAGTAGCCTAGGAGTAGCCTACAGTAGCCTAGGAGTAGTCACAGTAGCCTAGGAGTAGCCTAGGAGTAGCCTACAGTACCCTAGGAGTAGCCTACAGTACCCTAGGAGTAGCCTACAGTACCCTAGGAGTAGCCTACAGTACCCTAGGAGTAGCCTAGGAGTAGCTACAGTACCCTAGGAGTAGCCACAGTAGCCTAGGAGTAGCCTACAGTAGCCTAGGAGTAGCCTACAGTAGCCTAGGAGTAGTCACAGTAGCCTAGGAGTAGCCTAGGAGTAGCCTACAGTACCCTAGGAGTAGCCTACAGTACCCTAGGAGTAGCCTAGGAGTAGCTACAGTACCCTAGGAGTAGCCTAGGAGTAGCTACAGTACCCTAGGAGTAGCCTAGGAGTAGCTACAGTACCCTAGGAGTAGCCTAGGAGTAGCTACAGTACCCTAGGAGTAGCCTACAGTACCCTAGGAGTAGCCTACAGTACCCTAGGAGTAGCTACAGTACCCTAGGAGTAGCCTACAGTAGCCTAGGAGTAGGCTACAGTACCCTAGGAGTAGTCACAGTAGCCTAGGAGTAGCTACAGTAGCCTACAGTAGTTTAGGAGTAGCCTAGGAGTAGCTACATTAGTTTAGGCATAGCTACAGTAGTTTAGGAGTAGCCTACAGTAGTTTAGGAGTAGCTACAGTAGCATAGGAGTAGCCTATACAGTAGTTTAGGAGTAGCCTAGGAGTAGCTACAGTAGCCTATTAGTAGCTACAATAGCCTAGGAGTAGCTACAGTAGCCTAGGAGTAGCTACAATAGCCTAGGAGTAGCCTACAATAGCCTAGGAGTAGCCTACAGTAGCCTAGGAGTAGCCTACAGTAGCCTAGGAGTAGCTACAATAGCCTAGGAGTAGCTACAATAGCCTAGGAGTAGCTACAGTAGCCTAGGAGTAGCTACAGTAGCCTAGGAGTAGCTACAGTAGCCTAGGAGTAGACAATTGGCTGTGGTGCTGAAATGTGGCTACGAGGGCACTATTACAAGCGGCACCCAGCCCATCAATCAGGAGACTATCACATTTTATTTCCACGTCCACCAGCTTTGTACAGTTTCTGTAAATCGACATATCTGCATCTAGCTATTCATTACAGTAGCTATCTACAGTTTCTGTAAATCGACATATCTGCATCTAGCTATTCATTACAGTAGCTATCTACAGTTTCTGTAAATCGACATAGCTGTATCTAGTAATTCATTACAGTAGCTATCTACAGTTTCTGTAGTCAACATAGCTGTATCTAGTTATTCATTACAGTAGCTATTTAGCTAGCTAATGGGGGCTTGATTTACTTTTTCTTTTTTAGAAACAGTCAACCGTTTTAAGAAGTGGAAAATGCACGTACCTAAAGCTCCGGTGGCCCAAGTGGTCCCCAACATCCCCCGATCAATCCATCCCTGCCTCTCATAACTCACATTACAAAATGACTTGACATTATCATGACATCACAGCGGTGAATAGGTCTATAAATGTACCTTGCAAATCACCTTGTCATCTATTTATCACTATGGACATCGGCATCTGTTACATGATCTAAAACGTTGTGACGTGTCATTGGACTATTGTGTCCGAACATTTTGTAGGAAAATAATTCCATAGGATAGCTACATTATGTTGAAAAAATTGCTGAACATTGCGCGCACAATGTTTACAATGTTAGTTTACAATGTTAGTTCACAATGTTTACAATGTTAGTTTACAATGTTTAATGTTAGTTTACTCAGTGGTTCCCCCCTCCAGTGATGTCACAGAGCAATTGATAGAAATCCAACTGTTTTTCAGAACGTCTCTGTTTTTAGTAGCTACTATCTTGTCTCATCACTACAACTCCCGGGAGAGATGAAGGTTGAAAGCCATGCGTCCTCCGATACACAACCCAACCAAGCCGCACTGCTTCTTAACACAGCGCCATCCAACCCGGAAGCCAGCCGCACCAATGTGTCGGAGGAAACACCTTGCACCTGGTGACCTTGGTTAGCGCGCACTGCGCCCGGCCCGCCACAGGAGTCGCTGGTGCGCGACGAGACAAGGACATCCCTACCGGCCAACCCCTCCCTAACCCGGGCGACGCTAGGCCAATTGAGCGTCGCCCCACGGACCTCCCGGTCGCAGCCGGTTACGACAGAGCCTGGGCGCGAACCCAGAGTCTCTGATGGCACAGCTGGCGCTGCAGTAGTATATTTATTACATATAGCATAACTATTAAAGGTGTGGATGCTTAAAATAGAGATGTGTTTATTTCTAAAATCAGATACAGACTGTATATGAATGAATAGGCAGGTCCACACCTACTGTATATGAATGAATAGGCAGGTCATTACCTACTGTATATGAATGAATAGGCAGGTCATTACCTACCTACTGTATATGAATGAATAGGCAGGTCATTACCTACCTACTGTATATGAATGAATAGGCAGGTCATTACCTACCTACTGTATATGAATGAATAGGCAGGTCATTACCTACTGTATATGAATGAATAGGCAGGTCATTACCTACTGTATATGAATGAATAGGCAGGTCATTACCTCCTCTTTAATACTTCTGCTCTATAACATGATAACAACAACAAGTCCACTGTGTCCCACTCTATTAGGGAATAGCCTTCCATTTGGGGGGCGCATTCTCACCCCACACATCTGGAATGGATGTTTCTCTCTGCTGTCCCTGTGTTTCAGAGGGGGAGGAAAGAAGTAGGGAGGAAGAGAAGGAAGGAAGGAGGAAGAGAAGGAAGGAAGGAGGGAGAGAAGGAAGGAAGGAAGGAGGGAAGGAAGAACGGAGGGAAGGAAGGACAGGGGGATGGAGGGAGGAAATTAGGGAAGGAGAGGAGAGGAGGAGATGGATGGGGCTGAATTAAGACAGGAGGAGTTTCTACAATCTCTCTCTAGTCTTCAGGATAAACATATATATTTTTCTAGGAGTTAGTTTATGAGCTAGAAGTACAAAGGGCTTGAGTGAATTAGCTGCTTCATAAAACCATAGGACTGCTGAGGCAAATGTGCTGCTTCATAAAACCATAGGACTGCTGAGGCAAATGTGCTGCTTCATAAAACCATAGGACTGCTGAGGCAAATGTGCTGCTTCATAAAACCATAGGACTGCTGAGGCAAATGTGTCACCAACCTACACGCCTCCCCACCTACTCGCCTCCCCCGTCTACATGACTCCCCCGTCTACTCGCCTCCCCCGTCTACACGCCTCCCCCGTCTACACGCCTCCCCCGTCTACACGCCTCCCCCGTCTACACGCCTCCCCCATCTAAGAGCCAAAGCCTAGATTTAGATACGTGAGAAATAACGACTGTTGCACAGAACTGGTGCTGGAAACTCCAGGGTAGTGGGATTGTTCAGTTGGTACAGCATGGTGCTGGAAACTCCAGGGTAGTGGGATTGTTCAGTTGGTACAGCATGGTGCTGGAAACTCCAGGGTAGTGGGATTGTTCAGTTGGTACAGCATGGTGCTGGAAACTCCAGGGTAGTGGGATTGATCAGTTGGTACAGAATGGTGCTGGTAACTCCAGGGTAGTGGGATTGATCAGTTGGTACAGAATGGTGCTGGTAACTCCAGGGTAGTGGGATTGATCAGTTGGTACAGAATGGTGCTGGTAACTCCAGGGTAGTGGGTTTGATCAGTTGGTACAGCATGGTGCTGGTAACTCCAGGGTAGTGGGATTGATCAGTTGGTACAGCATGGTGCTGGTAATGCCAGGGTAGTGGGATTGATCAGTTGGTACAGCATGGTGCTGGTAACTCCAGGGTAGTGGGATTGATCAGTTGGTACAGCATGGTGCTGGTAACTCCAGGGTAGTGGGATTGATCAGTTGGTACAGCATGGTGCTGGTAATGCCAGGGTAGTGGGATTGATCAGTTGGTACAGCATGGTGCTGGTAACTCCAGGGTAGTGGGATTGATCAGTTGGTACAGCATGGTGCTGGTAACTCCAGGGTAGTGGGATTGATCAGTTGGTACAGCGTGGTGCTGGTAATGCCAAGGTAGTGGGATTGATCAGTTGGTACAGTGTGGTGCTGGTAACTCCAGGGTAGTGGGATTGATCAGTTGGTACAGCATGGTGCTGGTAGCTCCAGGGTAGTGGGATTGATCAGTTGGTACAGCATGGTGCTGGTAATGGCAGGGTAGTGGGATTGATCAGTTGGTACAGCATGGTGCTGGTAATGCCAGGGTAGTGGGATTGGATTGATCAATTGGTACAGTATGGTGCTGGTAATGCCAGGGTAGTGGGATTGATCAGTTGGTACAGCATGGTGCTGGTAATGCCAGGGTAGTGGGATTGATCAGTTGGTACAGCATGGTGCTGGTAATGCCAGGGTAGTGGGATTGATTCATGGGACCACCTATATGTAAAATGTATCCTAGATCAGCACTCCTATCGAGATGTTTAATAAAAATTCTGGCACCAAAGCACTTTGCCGTTCCAATTTCCTGTGAATTGACATGTTGGGGGTGAGGTTTCAAATCGCTGCCTCGCTGTCCTATGATAACATCACCACTTGAACCCCTCTCGTATCTCTGAACAGAAACCTGCATGAAAATGGCACCCTATTCCCTGTTTAGTGCACTCCTTTTGAGCAGGGTCCATCGGGTAGGGACTGTAGGGATAAGGCTGCCGTTTGGGACGCAGCCTTGTGTTGCTCTATTCCAGCCTCTCTTCTGTTCTGAGTCACCTGTATCTGATCCACCTCGCCAACCCCCCCCCCCCCCCCCCCGCCTCATATCTATTCACACAGAAAACCATACAGACACCGATGCATTGTGGGTTGTTGGTATGGAGGTTTGAGAGGTTCCTCTCAGGACTGATTATCTGAATGACGTGAATGAAGCCTTTTGTAGGTGGGCCTTAAAAAACACACAACCACTTTTTCTATTGACCAGGGTCCATGTCTCACTCACTCACACACACACACACACACACACACACACACACACACACACACACACACACAGAGATGGGAGTTATTTAAATGCTAAACACTCTCCCTTTCCAATCAGTCTCTGATCTCAAGTGCTGCTGCTGGGTAGAAATAGCCAGGCACTTGAGAAGTATGATCGGCTGAAATGACCATATCGGAGAAGACACACTGCATTTACCAGTCTAAACCCCCGCCATGTTTTTAGGTGATCACCATTTACCAGTCTAAACCCCCGCCATGTTTTTAGGTGATCACCATTTACCAGTCTAAACCACCACCAAATCCCACTTCCTAGTTACCAGGATTAGCAACCAACAGCGGTGACTAACATGTAACTTAAGACCCCGGAGGTAAGAAATCTCCCAATTCAGAAGATGTTTGTTAATAATGGAGAACTGTGTTGGGATGTCATAGTTGAAGAGCAGAGAACTGTGTTGTGATGTAATAGTTGAAGAGCAGAGAACTGTATTGTGATGTAATAGTTGAACAGAGAACTGTGTTGTGATGTAATAGCTGAAGAGCAGAGAACTGTGTTGTGATGTAATAGCTGAAGAGCAGAGAACTGTGTTGTGATGTCATAGTGGAAGAGCAGAGAACTGTGTTGTGATGTAATAGCTGAAGAGCAGAGAACTGTGTTGTGATGTAATAGTTGAAGAGCAGAGAACTGTGTTGTGATGTGATAGCTGAAGAGCAGAGAACTGTGTTGTGATGTAATAGTTGAAGAGCAGAGAACGGTGTTGTGATGTAATAGCTGAAGAGCAGAGAACTGTGTTGTGATGTAATAGTTGAAGAGCAGAGAACTGTGTTGTGATGTAATAGTTGAAGAGCAGAGAACTGTATTGTGATGTCATAGTTGAAGAGCAGAGAACTGTGTTGTGATGTAATAGCTGAAGAGCAGAGAACTGTGTTGTGATGTAATAGCTGAAGAGCAGAGAACTGTGTTGTGATGTAATAGCTGAAGAGCAGAGAACTGTGTTGTGATGTAATAGCTGAAGAGCAGAGAACTGTGTTGTGATGTAATAGTTGAAGAGCAGAGAACTGTGTTGTGATGTAATAGTTGAAGAGCAGAGAACTGTGTTGTGATGTAATAGTTGAAGAGCAGAGAACTGTGTTGTGATGTAATAGTTGAAGAGCAGAGAACTATGTTGTGATGTAATAGTTGAAGAGCAGAGAACTATGTTGTGATGTAATAGCTGAAGAGCAGAGAACTGTGTTGTGATGTAATAGCTGAAGAGCAGAGAACTGTGTTGTGATGTAATAGTTGAAGAGCAGAGAACTGTGTTGTGATGTAATAGTTGAAGAGCAGAGAACTATGTTGTGATGTAATAGTTGAACAGAGAACTGTGTTGTGATGTAATAGCTGAAGAGCAGAGAACTGTGTTGTGATGTAATAGCTGAAGAGCAGAGAACTGTGTTGTGATGTAATAGCTGAAGAGCAGAGAACTGTGTTGTGATGTAATAGCTGAAGAGCAGAGAACTGTGTTGTGATGTAATAGTTGAAGAGCAGAGAACTGTGTTGTGATGTAATAGCTGAAGAGCAGAGAACTGTGTTGTGATGTAATAGCTGAAGAGCAGAGAACTGTGTTGTGATGTAATAGTTGAAGAGCAGAGAACTGTGTTGTGATGTGATAGTTGAAGAGCAGAGAACTGTATTGTGATGTCATAGTTGAAGAGCAGAGAACTGTATTGTGATGTCATAGTTGAAGAGCAGAGAACTGTGTTGTGATGTAATAGTTGAAGAGCAGAGAACTGTGTTGTGATGTAATAGTTGAAGAGCAGAGAACTGTGTTGTGATGTAATAGTTGAACAGAGAACTGTGTTGTGATGTAATAGCTGAAGAGCAGAGAACTGTGTTGTGATGTAATAGCTGAAGAGCAGAGAACTGTGTTGTGATGTCATAGTGGAAGAGCAGAGAACTGTGTTGTGATGTCATAGTTGAAGAGCAGAGAACTGTGTTGTGATGTAATAGTTGAAGAGCAGAGAACTTTGTTGCGATGTAATAGTTGAAGAGCAGAAAACTGTGTCGTGATGTAATAGTTGAAGAGCAGAGAACTGTGTTGTGATGTAATAGCTGAAGAGCAGAGAACTGTGCAGTGATGTAATAGTTGAAGAGCAGAGAACTGTGCTGTGATGTCATAGTTGAAGAGCAGAGAACTGTGTTGTGATGAAAATGTAATAGTTGAAGAGCAGAGAACTGTGTTGTGATGTAATAGCTGAAGAGCAGAGAACTGTGTTGTGATGTAATAGCTGAAGAGCAGAGAACTGTGTTGTGATGTAATAGTTGAAGAGCAGAGAACTGTGCTGTGATGTAATAGTTGAAGAGCAGAGAACTGTGTTGTGATGTAATAGTTGAAGAGCAGAGAACTATGTTGTGATGTAACAGTTGAAGAGCAGAGAACTGTGTTGTGATGTAACAGTTGAAGAGCAGAGAACTGTGTTGTGATGTTGAAAGAGAAGTTTGGATCAAGATGAAGGCCGTGGACCGCCACCTGTTCATCACTTCTATCGGAGTGACCTTGATCCTTCTAGCTCCCTCGCTGCTCAGTGTGAAATAAAGGCTCATTAAATGATACTGTAAAAGGTCAAGGTTTGATCAATGTGTCATGCCTGGTGTGTTAAAATATACCACACACACACACACCTCTGATAAGGCTGACAGTTACATAACTCAATGCAGGATCTCTTCAATCTTCAACTACAGTGTTCCACATCCTGCCTCAATTAGAGAAACATCCTTCTCAGAGTCCGACACAAGTACTCCAATTGTTTGTGTTACATTCACCCTGGCCACATTCATTCACCCTGGCCGCATTAACCCTGGCCGCATTAACCCCGGCAACAGCAACCTCGGCAACAGTAACCTCGGCAACAGTAACCTCGGCAACAGTAACCCCGGCAACAGCCTGTACAATACAACACTGTTCTAGTCCTCCATGCAGACATGACTTTACACACCCTGGGCCCTCCGACACTCTACACTCCCTGGACCCTCCGACACTCTACACACCCTGGACCCTCCGACACTCTACACTCCCTGGACCCTCCGACACTCTACACTCCCTGGACCCTCCGACACTCTACACACCCTGGACCCTCCGACACTCTACACTCCCTGGACCCTCCGACACTCTACACACCCTGGACCCTCCGACACTCTACACACCCTGGACCCTCCGACACTCTACACACCCTGGACCCTCCGACACTCTACACACCCTGGACCCTCCGACACTCTACACACCCTGGACCCTCCGACACTCTACACTCCCTGGACCCTCCGACACTCTACACACCCTGGACCCTCCGACACTCTACACACCCTGGACCCTCCGACACTCTACACACCCTGGACCCTCCGACACTCTACACACCCTGGACCCTCCGACACTCTACACACCCTGGACCCTCCGACACTCTACACACCCTGGACCCTCCGACACTCTACACACCCTGGACCCTCCGACACTCTACACACCCTGGACCTTCCGAGACTCTACACACCCTGGACCCTCCGACACTCTACACACCCTGGACCCTCCGACACTCTACACACCCTGGACCCTCCGACACTCTACACACCCTGGACCTTCCGAGACTCTACACACCCTGGGCCCTCCGACACTCTACAGGACACCTCTGTATTCTGCAATAAATTCGTCAGCTTAAACAATAACAGTAACGCTGTAATGCCCGGGAGATGACAGTAACCTTGTGACACACAGCTGGTAGGGACACACATTATTGAGAAAGAGCCATAGAAGAGACAGGAATGTAATTATTGTGTTAAATGTGTTAAACGATTGAGGTAAAAATGCCTTTAAACAGAGCAAAGTTCATGTCACTTTACCTAAAGGGGTTATAAAGGCCTTATTAAGGGGTTATAAAGGCCTTATTAAGGGGTCATACAGGCCTTATTAAGGGGTTATACAGGCCTTATTAAGGGGTTATACAGGCCTTATTAAGGGGTTATAAAGGCCTTAAGGGGTTATAAAGGCCTTATTAAGGGGTTATAGAGGACTTATAAGTTATAGATCTTACAGTGCCTTCATAAAGTATTCACACCCCTTGATTTTTTTCATACTTTGTTGTGTTACTGCCTGAAATTAAAATGGATTTAATTTAGAGATTTTGTGTCACTGGTCTACACACACACACACACACACACACACACACACACACACACACACACACACAATACCCCATAAATGTCAAAGTGGAATTATGTTTATAGACATTTTTACAAATGAATAAATAATAAAAAGCTAACAAAAAGAGAGAGAGAGAGACGTGAATAGCAGACAACCTGAGCTCATCAGACATGTCTCACACCACTGACTGAGAACAATGATGAACAACAGAGCAGCTCAGAGAATTGGGCTGCTGACAGACTGTACTGAGATACAAGGCCTAGTTAGGCCTGGCTACAACAGGCTGCTGACAGACTGTACTGAGATACAAGGCCTAGGTAGGCCTGGCTACAACAGGCTGCTGACAGACTGTACTGATATACAAGGCCTAGTTAGGCCTGGCTACAACAGGCTGCTGACAGACAGATTGTACTGAGATACTAGGAAGAGACAGGCCAGGCTACAACAGACTGCATTAGCTATAACATCACTACCTGGCATCTTTCCTCACAAGCCCCCCTCTGCCTGTCAGATGTTTATGCCATCTTGACAGCCTCAGGAGGAAACTATTGCCATTAAAAGGTTGGTTAGAAAATGTATAGCAGCATAATTTTATTCACAAACTAAGATAGCTGCTAGCATTTAGCCACCCAGGAGCACAATGTCATTTACTAGCTAGATGTTAACTGCTAGCCTTTAGCCACTCAGGAGCACAATGTCATTTACTAGCTAGATGTTAACTGCTAGCATTTAGCCATCCAGGAGCACAATGTCATTTACTAGCTAGATGTTAACTGCTAGCATTTAGCCACCCAGGAGCACAATGTCATTTACTAGCTAGAAGTTAACTGCTAGCATTTAGCCACCCAGGAGCACAATGTAATTTACTAGCTAGACGTTAACTACTAGCCTTTAGCCACCCAGGAGCACAATGTCATTTACTAGCTAGAAGTTAACTGCTAGCATTTAGCCACCCAGGAGCACAATGTCATATACTAGCTCGATGTTAACTGCTAGCATTTAGCCACCCAGGATCACAATGTCATTTACTAGCTAGATGTTAACTGCTAGCCTGAAACACAATGCCAATCACTAGCTAGCTGCAAGCATAGCAGCATGTAGCCACCCTGGGGAGCAGCTCTGGTTTCATGGATGCGGAGAGGTCGGGGAGGCAGAGGAAGAAAGGGAAACGTCAGAGGGCCACCATGTTTAGCAAGGCCCTTTGGCCTAAAGGAAAAGTGGGCTAACCGGTGGTAGTGGAGGGAGGAGGACACCACTTCCCAGAAATGACCAGGAGGATTTACCAACAGCCGTACAGTCAGGCTGCATCATCAATGGTCATGTCACAGCCCCCCGCCCCTAGCTAGAGTCCATCTCAACCTGGATCCCTGGTTGAGCGAGAGAACCATTCCTGGACATGGCCTTGCATCGATATCAGGAGGGAAGCCGTTAGTGTCCTGGGTCCCTGGTTGAGAGAGAGAACCATTCCTGCATCTGTGACTCCTCACATCCTCTCTCGTCATCTCCTTCTCAACCAGTGGAGACCTTCCTCCTCAGTGATTTTTTTTTTTTAAATAGTGAAACTAAAAAAAAGTTATCCTTTTTAGAAAAAACTATACTAAATATATTCACGTCACCAAATAATCGAACCACTGTAGGTTGTAGCAACCTCATGATGGGTACAGGGAAAATGAGACTATCGTGTAGTAGACTAAAACCTATGGGATGTTGCATTGAACTGGGTGAATGGAATAGGACTGTCATCCAATACGCTGTAATAGAAATAAGGCCGTGCTCATAGAAAAATAGTAATAATCCTCCCTAGTCTTAAAACGACACTGACCGCCACTGTTCTCAACCCCACTTCTTCTCTAATGGGAAGGAGGCGAGGAAATAGGAATTGAGGAAATAGGACACAAGGAAATAGGAAATAGGACACAAGGAAATAGGAAATAGGGCGCAAGGGAATAGGAAATAGGACACAAGGAAATAGGAAATAGGATGCAAGGAAATAGGATGCAAGGATTGAAGGAAAGTTGATTTGAGATTTGAACCTTCCTCTCTAATGGGAAGGAGGCGAGGAAATAGGACGCAAGGAAATAGGACGCAAGGATTGAAAGGAAAGTTGATTTGAGAGATAGAGCCTCAGGTGAGCCAGCGTAGTAGTCTGCTATTGGGGTCTCTCCATAAAAATAGAATAACTAGAATGGAGGGGGAATCCCATTCAAGTCAATGGGCCTGTGATAGGTGGACCGGCGGCCATATTGAGTGTACCCATAGGAGAAAGTCATTCTATGTCTATGGTTCTCTCTGTCCTCAGGGACCAGTCCAGACGTCTCTATGGGAGGTGTCATTTATCACCAGCAGTCAATAAGTCAGTCAGTCAGTCAGACAATAAGTCAGACAGGCAGTCAATAAGTCAGTCAGTCAGTCAGACAATAAGTCAGACAGGCAGTCAATAAGTCAGTCAGGCAGTCAATAAGTCAGTCAGTCAGACAATAAGTCAGACAGGCAGTCATTTGCTCTATCTGACAGCCAGCCTAGCACCATGCTGCTCTGCATAAAGGCTATACTCCCTGTTGGCTGGCTATGTGCTCTGCGACATCCTAATACACCTCACTGCAAACATTCAGCTGCCAATACGCTGCTTAGCACAATCAGACAGGAGACAACCGACACTAGCCTAAGTTCCAAATGGCATCCTATTCCCCCATAGGGCCCTGGTCTAAAGTAGTGCACTACCCCATAGGGCCCTGGTCTAAAGTAGTGCACTACATAGGGAATAGGGTGTCATTTGAGAAGTAGACGAGATGTCAAGACTCCTTAGGCTAACGGAGATCTCTGGACTAACAAAGCCAGCTAGGAGGATCAGACTGAAAGGCAGTTAATGTAATGACTCTTGGTGTTAGGTTAGGTTATCAAATCACATTTTATTAATCACATGTGCCAAATACAACAGGTGTAGGTAGGCCTTACCGTGAAATAACCCACAATGCAGTGTTATGAAAATATTTACTAAATAAACGAACACAATATATATATATATATATATGGCAGCAACACATGACAACACACATCTAGGTAGGGCACTGGTCAAACGCAGTGCACTATATAGGAGGGTTCTGGCCTATAGTAGTACACTATGTAGGAGGGTTCTGGTCTAAAGTAGTGCATTATATAGGGAATGGGGTGCATATTAGGACACATATTCTGCAGCTAAACCAGGGACTGCCGAGGGGGGGCTAGCACCTCAAAACAGAACAGCAGGGTCACTACGACCCACTACCTCAGGACAGAACAGCAGGGTCACTACGACCCACTACCTCAGGACAGAACAGCAGGGTCACTACGACCCACTACCTCAGGACAGAACAGCAGGGTCACTACGACCCACTACCTCAGGACAGAACAGCAGGGTCACTACGACCCACTACCTCAGGACAGAACAGCAGGGTCACTACGACCCACTACCTCAGGACAGAACAGCAGGGTCACTACGACCCACTACCTCAGGACAGAACAGCAGGGTCACTACGACCCACTACCTCAGGACAGAACAGCAGGGTCACTACGACCCACTACCTCAGGACAGAACAGCAGGGTCACTACGACCCACTACCTCAGGACAGAACAGCAGGGTCACTACGACCCACTACCTCAGGACAGAACAGCAGGGTCACTACGACCCACTACCTCAGGACAGAACAGCAGGGTCACTACGACCCACTACCTCAGGACAGAACAGCAGGGTCACTACGACCCACTACCTCAGGACAGAACAGCAGGGTCACTACGACCCACTACCTCAGGACAGAACAGCAGGGTCACTACGACCCACTACCTCAGGACAGAACAGCAGGGTCACTACGACCCACTACCTCAGGACAGAACAGCAGGGTCACTACGACCCACTACCTCAGGACAGAACAGCAGGATCACTACGACCCACTACCTCAGGACAGAACAGCAGGGTCACTACGACCCACTACCTCAGGACAGAACAGCAGGGTCACTACGACCCACTACCTCAGGACAGAACAGCAGAGTCACTACGACCCACTACCTCAGAACAGCAGGGTCACTACGACCCACTACCTCAGAACAGAACAGCAGGGTCACTACGACCCACTACCTCAGAACAGAACAGCAGGGTCACTACGACCCACTACCTCAGAACAGAACAGCAGGGTCACTACGACCCACTACCTCAGAACAGAACAGCAGGGTCACTACGACCCACTACCTCAGAACAGAACAGCAGAGTCATTACGACCCACTACCTCAGAACAGAACAGCAGAGTCACTACGACCCACTACCTCAGGACAGAACAGCAGGGTCACTACGACCCACTACCTCAGAACAGAACAGCAGAGTCACTACGACCCACTACCTCAGAACAGAACAGCAGGGTCACTACGACCCACTACCTCAGAACAGAACCGCAGGGTCACTACGACCCACTACCTCAGAACAGAACAGCAGGGTCACTACGACCCACTACCTCAGAACAGAACAGCAGGGTCACTACGACCCACTACCTCAGGACAGAACAGCAGGGTCACTACGACCCACTACCTCAGAACAGAACAGCAGGGTCACTACGACCCACTACCTCAGAACAGAACAGTAGGGTAACTATGACCCATTAACTCAGAACAGCGTAGCAGGGTCACTAAGACACACACACACACAGAACCCCACCACACACACACAGAACCTCACCACACACACACAGAACCTCACCACACACACACACACACACACACACACACACAGAACCTCACCACACACACACACACACAGAACCTCACCACACACACACACACACACACACAGAACCTCACCACACACACACACACACACACACACACACACACACACACACACACACACACACACAGAACCTCACCACACACACACACACATACACACACACAGAACCTCACCACACACACACACACACACAGAACCCCACTGAACAATCACAAAACACTCGCAAAGCTAAAGGTGCAGCTTTTAAATCAATGGATGTGAACTGATAGCACCACTGTCTGATAGCACCACTGTCTGATAGCACCACTGTCTGATAGCACCACTGTCTGATAGCACCACTGTCTGATAGCACCACTGTCTGATAGCACCACTGTCTGATAGCACCACTGTCTGATAGCACCACTGTCTGATAGCACCACTTGAGGCTTCAAGTTAATCAGCTGGAAAAATGGCAGAGCACATCAGCCTGGCTGTCTATCACAACAAATGGAACCTGGAAGGGAACCAGGGGCTTGTCTGACTGAATGGCAACCTATTCCCTCGATCGTGTATGGTCCCTGGTCAAAAGTAGTGCGGTATAATATGGAATAGGGTTCTATTTGGATATGGAACAGGGTTCTATTTGGATATGGAACAGGCTTCTATTTGGATATGGAACAGGGTTCTATTTGGATATGGAACAGGGTTCTATTTGGATATGGAATAGGGTTCTATTTGGATATGGAACAGGGTTCTATTTGGATATGGAACAGGGTTCTATTTGGATATGGAACAGGGTTCTATTTGGATATGGAACAGGGTTCTATTTGGATATGGAACAGGGTTCTATTTGGATATGGAACAGGGTTCTATTTGGATATGGAACAGGGTTCTATTTGGATATGGAATAGGGTTCTATTTGGATATGGAATAGGGTTCTATTTGGATATGGAATAGGGTTCTATTTGGATATGGAATAGGGTTCTATTTGGATATGGAATAGGGTTCTATTTGGATATGGAAGGTTCTATTTGGATATGGAATAGGGTTCTATTTGGATATGGAATAGGGTTCTATTTGGATATGGAATAGGGTTCTATTTGGATATGGAATAGGGTTCTATTTGGATATGGAACAGGGTTCTATTTGGATATGGAATAGGGTTCTATTTGGATATGGAATAGGGTTCTATTTGGGATGCACCCTGAAACAAGTGTTCCTTGGCAAATGGGACCTTATTCCCTATATAGTGTACCACTGGTCTGTTGCTGTGCCCTGGTACTTTTGAAACAGAGCCTTACGGTCCTTGGTCAAAGGTTGTGTTCCATTTGGGACTTAGCCTGAAACAAGGGTCCACAGCACAACAACATAGAATATATTCTATCTGACCAGTGACTACTGCCTTGTCCCTGGTCTGACACATACAGGAAACTACTGCCTTGTCCTTGGTCTGACACATACAGGAAACGACTGCCTTGTCCCTGGTCTGACACATACAGGAAACTACTGCCTAGTCCCTGGTCTGACACATACAGGAAACTACTGCCTAGTCCCTGGTCTGACACATACAGGAAACTACTGCCTAGTCCCTGGTCTGACACATACAGGAAACTACTGCCTTGTCCCTGGTCTGACACATACAGGAAACTACTGCCCTGGTCTGACACATACAGGAAACTACTGCCCTGGTCTGACACATACAGGAAACTACTGCCCTGGTCTGACACATACAGGAAACTACTGCCTTGTCCCTGGTCCGACACATACAGGAAACTACTGCCTTGTCCCTGGTCCGACACATACAGGAAACTACTGCCTTGTCCCTGGTCCGACACATACAGGAAACTACTGCCTTGTCCCTGGTCTGACACATACAGGAAACTACTGCCTTGTCCCTGGTCTGACACATACAGGAAACTACTGCCTTGTCCCTGGTCTGACACATACAGGAAACTACTGCCTTGTCCCTGGTCTGACACATACAGGAAACTACTGCCTTGTCCCTGGTCTGACACATACAGGAAACTACTGCCTTGGTCTGACACATACAGGAAACTACTGCCTTGTCCCTGGTCTGACACATACAGGAAACTACTGCCTTGTCCCTGGTCTGACACATACAGGAAACTACTGCCTTGTCCCTGGTCTGACACGTACAGGAAACTACTGCCTTGTCCCTGGTCTGACACGTACAGGAAACTACTGCCTTGTCCCTGGTCTGACACGTACAGGAAACTACTGCCTTGTCCCTGGTCTGACACGTACAGGAAACTACTGCCTTGTCCCTGGTCTGACACATACAGGAAACTACTGCCTTGTCCTTGGTCTGACACATACAGGAAACTACTGCCTTGGTCTGACACATACAGGAAACTACTGCCTTGGTCTGACACATACAGGAAACTACTGCCTTGTCCCTGGTCTGACACATACAGGAAACTACTGCCTTGTCCCTGGTCTGACACATACAGGAAACTACTGCCTTGTCCCTGGTCTGACACATACAGGAAACTACTGCCTTGTCCCTGGTCTGACACATACAGGAAACTACTGCCTTGTCCCTGGTCTGACACATACAGGAAACTACTGCCTTGTCCCTGGTCTGACACATACAGGAAACTACTGCCTTGTCCCTGGTCTGACACATACAGGAAACTACTGCCTTGTCCCTGGTCTGACACATACAGGAAACTACTGCCTTGTCCCTGGTCTGACACATACAGGAAACTGGTGGAAACTAGGAAACTTTCCCATAGGTTAAGAGATATTCTCTGGACACCTCATAGGAAAATGATCATCACCACAATGGTCTTTCTAATATTAAGCCTTAGTCATAACATTATTCAACTGTTAGAAACCATTACACTGTTAGTACACACACACACACGAATCCATTTAAAGCATTGAACATTTGCCCCGCATACAGACAGTAGTGAACAGTAGAGAGAAGGTACAGCTGAGTAGAGGTCATAAAACGGTCAGGACTAAATAAAACACATTAAACAAACAAGCTCTTTTAAGTTTGTTCTCTCTCTCTCTCTCCCTCTTTCTTTCACACTGTTTCTTTCTCCCTCCCTCCCTCTCTCCCTGACCGTGGTTTCACATCCTCTTACCAATAACTGACAGCAGAATGACTGATAGTTGTTCAGGGTAGTTCAAACTGTGTTGTAACTCAGAAGGTGTTTTATTATAATCTATAACTGTGAGGACAAAATACATTCCCATAAGAGACAACAGTTAGTTACTTCTACAAGTGTTCGTTGTGTTTTCACTTTGTGGATTATGTGTGTATTGTTTTATATTACTAGATATTACTGAACTGTTGGAGCTAGGATTTCGTGTACGCGACAAATAAACGTTGATTTGATTGCAGTCACAGAGTAGACAGAGTAGAAATCTTAAATATTTTCGAATGTATGATTGAAGAAAATCTCACTATTAAAATGAATATCAAATATGGATCTAACATGCTGTCGATCTTGGCCTATAGTCCACACGTTTCATAATCGTGAAAAGTATAAACTAATATGACAATTCCGTGTCTTTTCGGTTCCGTTTAACTAAGATGAAACCACCACCCAGTTGTGTCCCTCCCCATCGACAGATTCACTCGTGAACTAGGCGGGGCCCGTATCTCACGCATATAGAACTAGCTGCAGCTTTCAGAGCATAAAACGGTACAAAACTAATACGAATAGATTACAAACGTTATCTAAAAATTGCGCATTTGATAACCGCTTGAATAATTCCAGGCGTCCTGTTATGATAATCGATAGGAACCCAGTGTCCCAAAGAACGTGTGTAATTCTAGACAATCGAATAACTTTTCCATTTCCGTTGTAACTTCAACCCCGTCATGGGAAGGATATCGGTCAAAACGCTGTTCTTTTTGTTATCCAACCGCGCGACCGAGAACTGTCGCTGGATACAAACCCGCGGAGAATGCCGCGTTCTGCATTATGCATGACAAAAAACAAAACAAAAATTGTCTGACAACATTATGAGTTGGATTGTTTCACTCTCTGCTCCGCCATATTCTAGGCATATGACCTGCGCTTCCGCAAACCGTGTGTTGTGCATCCCCAGAAACCGGTCTCCCGTTTTCATTTGCAATAATGGATCATTCTACCTGAAAAAACCTGGCATCATGTGCCACTATTTCGCATTATCCCGAGCGGCCGAAAACGCCGCAAACATGGCACAGATAGTAACAAAATCTCAGCCAATAGAAATGTGTGTAGATAAGGTACTTACAGTTATCCTCCGTAGCTCCAATCTGTTAGCGCCTCTAGTCGCTCGGTCTGTCGCTTCTCTCTGGGTGAGGTTTTGCGTTTTCTCATGACGTTGCAGCCTCGTTTTGAGACGAGCACCGCTCGACTGTGCTCAGCTATTGCAGTAGCTGTAACATAGTCCAGTGTAGACATTTCGCAATACATTATTTCATACCAATAATATCTGACTGACAAACAACACTCTTTTATTATACAATGCACTAGAGGAAGCCGACCCCAGCATTCAGTGGAGGTTCCTCAAAGGAGGACCATCCTCCTCAGGGAATTTAATATTTTATTTATTTTTATTTCACCTTTATTTAACCAGGTAGGCTAGTTGAGAACAAGTTCTCATTTGCAACTGCGACCTGGCCAAGATAAAGCATAGCAGTGTGAGCAGACAACACAGAGTTACACATGGAGTAAACAATTAACAAGTCAATAACACAGTAGAAAACAAAGGGGGAGTCTATATACAATGTGTGCAAAAGGCATGAGGAGGTAGGCGAATAATTAAAATTTTGCAGATTAACACTGGAGTGATAAATTATCAGATGGTCATGTACAGGTAGAGATATTGGTGTGCAAAAGAGCAGAAAAGTAAATAAATAAAAACAGTATGGGGATGAGGTAGGTGAAAATGGGTGGGCTATTTACCAGTAGACTATGTACAGCTGCAGCGATCGGTTAGCTGCTCAGATAGCTGATGTTTGAAGTTGGTGAGGGAGATAAAAGTCTCCAACTTCAGCGATTTTTTGCAATTCGTTCCAGTCACAGGCAGAAGAGTACTGGAACGAAAGGCGGCCAAATGAGGTGTTGGCTTTAGGGATGATCAGTGAGATACACCTGCTGGAGCGCGTGCTACGGATGGGTGTTGCCATCGTGACCAGTGAACTGAGATAAGGCGGAGCTTTACCTAGCATGGACTTGTAGATGAACTGGATCCTGTGGGTCTGGCGACAAAGTTAAAACATTTCAATAGTGACAAATAAACAAAAAAGGTATCTTTTTTTTATTTTTATAAAACTATAAATATATTCACTTCACCAAATAATTGATTAAAATACACTGCTATGAAGGTTTACATGAACTAGGACTTGCCTAGTTATAAAGAAGAAGGTTAAAATTAGCCTCAACATCACTCTGTAGGGGAGCACCAGACGAAAGCTAGCTTCCATCCTTCCATCTGGGTACATTGACCTCAATACAAAGCCTATATTTTTTACATTTTAACATGTAGTGAGTACATACATTTTCATACTGGTCACCCGTTGTAATCAAACCCATAACCCTGGCTTTACAAGCACAATGCTCTACCAACTGAGCTACACAGGACCTAGGAGGCTCATGGTTCTCAACCCCCTTCCATTGACTTGCACAGTAATTATAATTATGACAACTTCCATTTATTTTTTATTTTTTTTAAAAGCTTTATTAGGCTAGTTAAGAACAAATTCTTATTTTCAATGACGGCCTAGGAACAGTGGGTTATCTGCCTGTTCAGGGTCAGAACGACTCCCTTGTCAGCTCGGGGAGTTGAACTTGCAACCTTCCGGTTACTAGTCCAACGCTCTAACCACTAGGCTACCCTGCCGCCCCAGTTGAAGGAGAACCAAGAGAGGGAGAGGGAGGGAGCTATATTGCGTTGTATTTTCTTTCACTTAGCTAGCGAATTCAGCTTAATAGTTTAGCCTACTCAAACACCCTGCTCAAACAGAGGGATGCTATGTTAGCTAGCTGGCTATAACAGAGCGATGCTATGTTAGCTAGCTGGCTATAACAGAGGGATGCTATGTTAGCTAGCTGGCTATGACAGAGGGATGCTATGTTAGCTAGCTGGCTATAACAGAGGGATGCTATGTTAGCTAGCTGGCTATAACAGGAGGATGCTATGTTAGCTAGCTGGCTATAACAGAGGGATGCTATGTTAGCTAGCTGGCTATAACAGAGGGATGCTATGTTAGCTAGCTGGCTATAACAGAGGGATGCTATGTTAGCTAGCTGGCTATAACAGAGGGATGCTATGTTAGCTAGCTGGCTATAACAGGAGGATGCTATGTTAGCTAGCTGGCTATAACAGAGGGATGCTATGTTAGCTAGCTGGCTATAAATAACAGAGGGATGCTATGTTAGCTAGCTGGCTATAACAGAGGGATGCTATTTTAGCTAGCTGGCTATAACAGAGGGATGCTATGTTAGCTAGCTGGCTATAACATAGGGATGCTATGTTAGCTAGCTGGCTATAACAGAGGGATGCTATGTTAGCTAGCTCCCTCAGCTTAAAGAGCAGTGACTGCCACTGCTAGGATTATGGTCATGATCATTACTCATCATACATATAGGACCAATTAACAGCTGTCTATTCATTCAGTATAACATCCACCTGATCATTACCCATCATGCATATAGGACCAATTAACAGCTGTCTATTCATTCAGTATAACATCCACCTGATCATTACCCATCATACATATAGGACCAATTAACAGCTGTCTATTCATTCAGTATAACATCTACCTGATCATTACCCATCATACATATAGGACCAATTAACAGCTGTCTATTCATTCAGTATAACATCCACCTGTTCATTACCCATCATACATATAGGACCAATTAACAGCTGTCTATTCATTCAGTATAACATCTACCTGATCATTACCCATCATAAATATAGGACCAATTAACAGCTGTCTATTCATTCAGTATAACATCCACCTGATCATTACCCATCATACAAATAGGACCAATTAACAGCTGTCTATTCATTCAGTATAACATCTACCTGATCATTACCCATCATACAAATAGGACCAATTAACAGCTACAGAGTAGAAGCATATAACATCCACACGATCATGTTTGTCACCTTCAAAGTCAACCTCATTGTGACCCTGGTCATATTGTCTGGGGGTTTCTGGGTAATATGCCTCCACAATGTAGTCCTTCTGACATTCTCTCCGTCTTCATCTGCAATGTCTCTCTGTCTGGTTGTTGTAGGGCTTTATACATTAGTGAAATGAGATTCCAAACCAAATGTAATCCATGTTGCTGCTCTATCTGGTCCGTTACTGTGAGCTCTGTGACTGTCCAGGACACCAAGTCACAATACTGTACAGAGTAGATATGAGCCCTGTGACTGTCCAGGACACCAAGTCACAATACTGTACAGAGTAGATATGAGCCCTGTGACTGTCCAGGACACCAAGTCACAATACTGTACAGAGTAGATATGAGCTCTGTGACTGTCCAGGACACCAAGTCACAATACTGTACAGAGTAGATATGAGCCCTGTGACTGTCCAGGACACCAAGTCACAATACTGTACAGAGTAGATATGAGCCCTGTGACTGTCCAGGACACCAAGTCACAATACTGTACAGAGTAGATATGAGCTCTGTGACTGTCCAGGACACCAAGTCACAATACTGTACAAAGTAGATATGAGCTCTGTGACTGTCCAGGACACCAAGTCACAATACTGTACAGAGTAGATATGAGCTCTGTGACTGTCCAGGACACCAAGTCACAATACTGTACAGAGTAGATATGAGCTCTGTGACTGTCCAGAACACCAAGTCACAATACAGTAGAGAGTAGATGTGAGCTCTGTGACTGTCCAGGACACCAAGTCACTATACAGAGTAGATGGATACTAGAGTACAGAGTAGATGGATACTAGAGTACAGAGTAGATGGATACTAGAGTACAGAGTAGATGGATACTAGAGTACAGAGTAGATGGATACTAGAGTAGATGATACTAGAGTACAGAGTAGATGGATACTAGAGTACAGAGTAGATGGATACTAGAGTACAAAGTAGATGGATACTAGAGTACAAAGTAGATGGATACTAGAGTACAGAGTAGATGGATACTAGAGTACAGAGTAGATGGATACTAGAGTACAGAGTAGATGGATACTAGAGTACAGAGTAGATGGATACTAGAGTACAGAGTAGATGGATACTAGAGTACAAAGTAGATGGATACTAGAGTACAGAGTAGATGGATACTAGAGTAGATGGATACTAGAGTACAGAGTAGATGGATACTATAGTAGGGCAGATCTGGACCGATAGGGAGGTGGTGGGGTGAGGAGGGGGGAGGTTGGGGTGAGGAGCGGGATGGGGTGTGGAGGAGGGGGATGGGGTGAGGAGAGAGGGATGGGGTGAGAAGAGGAATGGGGTGAGGAGAGGGGGATGGGGTGAGGAGAGAGATGGGGTGAGGATGGGGGGTTGGGGTGAGGAGAGAGATGGGGTGAGGATGGGGGGTTGGGGTGAGGAGAGAGATGGGGTGAGGAGAGAGATGGGGTGAGGAGAGAGATGGGGTGAGGATGGGGGGTTGGGGTGTGGAGGAGGGGGATGGGGTGAGGAGGAGGGGGATGGGGTGAGGAGCGGGATGGGGTGTGGAGGAGGGGGATGGGGTGAGGAGAGGGGGATGGGGTGAGGAGAGAGATGGGGTGAGGAGGGGGGGTGGTTGGGTTAAACAGCTGTTATCTATATCCTTCTGAAGTGTCCCAGTAATTTGGCATGTGAAGTGACTATCGCTGCAGAGAAGCGGACCCTGTTGGCTACAGCCGCAGACCACCAGATGAACCGCCCCATCAAAGCAAAACCACAAGTGTAGTTTTAGCCAAATTCAATTATCACGCTAGATTACCGCGGGTTCACACACTAACATGCCCACTGTTTCCCTCCAACACGGACAGCCGAGTGTGTAACAGGGCATAGGTGTCCCAGTCACGCCATGAAGAAGACAGTCGTCACTGGTGTGGCCGTCAGGGCGGTCGCGTCTCCAGAGGGACGGAGGCCACGTCACGACTCCCTCCCAAAATGGCATTCTATTCCCTATGTAGTGCACTATTTTTTTGACCCGAGTCCTTACGGGGAATAGGGTGTCGTTGGGGATGTTGCCGACGGCTGAGCAGAACAGAGGGCTGGAGGGAGTGGGCTCACATTCCGACAGCAGGAGAAGCATACTTGGCATTCCTACTGCAGTCGGTCGGTCAGTCAGTCTCTCTCAACGAGCCGTTTGATTT
>NW_022261985.1:12024512-12169512 GCF_002021735.2 Oncorhynchus kisutch | reverse complement strand
TCTACCACCTCCTCCTCAACAGGAAAGACACAGCAGAAACTCTTGTCATGGTGTCTTAGAGGACTGCTGGAAACACATGGGGGCATTTTCTATTCTTAGTAACGTCTTCCTTCTGGGGCGGAGCCTAGCTCTCACTCTCTTTTCTTCCTTCTGGGGCCTAGCTCTCTCTCCTCTCTTTTCTTCCTTCTAGGGCGGAGCCTAGCTCTCTCTCCTCTTTTCTTCCTTCTGGGGCGGAGCCTAGCTCTCTCTCCTCTTTTCTTCCTTCTGGGGCGGAGCCTAGCTCTCTCTCCTCTTTTCTTCCTTCTGGGGCGGAGCCTAGCTCTCTCTCCTCTTTTCTTCCTTCTGGGGCGGAGCCTAGCTCTCTCTCCTCTTTTCTTCCTTCTGGGGCGGAGCCTAGCTCTCTCTCCTCTTTTCTTCCTTCTGGGGCGGAGCCTAGCTCTCTCCTCTCTTCTCTTCCTTCTGGGGCGGAGCCTAGCTCTCTCCTCTCTTCTCTTCCTTCTGGGGCGGAGCCTAGCTCTCTCTCTTCTCATACCAGACATCCTACTAGACATCCTACCAGACATCCTACCAGTCATCCTACTAAACATCATTCCAAACATCATACCAAACATCCTACCAGACATCAGACTAAACATCCTACCAAACATCCTACCAGACATCCTACCAGACATCCTACCAGACATCCTACCAGACATCCTACCAGACATCCTACTAGACATCATACCAAACATCCTACTAGACATCCTACTAGACATCCTACCAAACATCCTACTAGACATCCTACCAAACATCCTACTAGACATCATACCAAACATCCTACTAGACATCATACCAAACATGCTACTAGACATCCTACTAGACATCATACCAAACATGCTACTAGACATCCTACTAGACATCTAGTCAAAGTAAAAGTAGGTTGTAGATGTAGTGAAATCAAACTGTTTATAAGACGTAGGTCTAAAGCTCTTATGCCACGACACAATACCAGCTGTAAGGAGCCTTTGGATCACCCATGTAGGCTACGACTTGGCTTATAATGATCTGTGAAGCATGTATGTAGTGGTCTTCATGAATGCCTTCATAAAGCCTCAATATGGTAATTAGTTGTCTGTTAAAAGAGGGACTGTAGCAACAAGAGGAACACTGTTAGAGATCTGTTGATAAGGGGCCTACGTCAACAGAACAGTATAATTAAACTACAGGAATGAACGACGGAGAGAATGTTTGTTTCCCGTCTTCCGGAGAGTTCTGGAATGTTGCTGATTATAGCGGTTGCTCGTCGACAGACCTCATCTTCCCTGACGGACATACAGGGACACAGCGTCTGGTTGGCCACGGCAACCGACCAACTGCTGTCCGGATGGAGGGAAGGGGGATCCGAGAGTGATCTGAGGGGTAAGAGGAGAGGCCTAGTCACTTCCTGTCAGAGAGCAGGAGAGGAGTGTGTTCTGAAAGAGGAAGTGTATTGTTGGGAAATGGAGCCGATACCATGAAAATCCTGGTGAAGCTACGATAATGTACTGGCAGTAGGGTTGTTATACTGATACTCACACACAGTGTGAAGGGAGAGCGAGAAGGCAGGCAGGCAGACAGACAGACAGACAGAGAATCTCCCAGAGTCCCCTAAGCAGTTATCAGGAAGTCTTCATTAAAATCACCAGCTGATATGGCATGTCTCTGTATTTCCTATCAAATCAAAGCTTATTGGTCACGTACACAGTTCAGCAGAGGTCATGTTACGAGCTCTTAACGATACAGTAACATGTCAAGCAAGTACATCAAAAAATATGAATCAAGAAATGTCGTAACAAAATCCAAATGAACAACCCAAATAGCACTGTAACAGTGATCCAAATGAACAACCCAAATAGCACTGTAACAGCAATCCAAATGAACAACCCAAATAGCACCGTAACAGTAATCCAAATGAACAACCCAAATATCACTGTAACAGTGATCCAAATGAACAACCCAAATAGCACCGTAACAGTAATCCAAATGACCAACCCAAATAGCACTGTAACAGTGATCCAAATGAACAACCCAAATAGCACCGTAACAGCAATCCAAATGAACAACCCAAATATCACTGTAACAGCGATCCAAATGAACAACCCAAATATCACTGTAACAGTGATCCAAATGAACAACCCAAATAGCACCGTAACAGTAATCCAAATGACCAACCCAAATAGCACTGTAACAGTGATCCAAATGAACAACCCAAATAGCACCGTAACAGTGATCCAAATGAACAACCCAAATAACACTAACAGCAATCCAAATGAACAACCCAAATAACACTAACAGTGATCCAAATGAACAACCCAAATAACACTAACAGTGATCCAGTAGATATACTTGGAATGATAGAGCAGTAGATATACTAGTTATATAGGATGGTGTGTATAGACAGTATAAACAGTAGTTATATAGGATGGTGTGTATAGACAGTAGTTATACAGGATGGTGTGTATAGACAGTAGTTATATAGGATGGTGTGTATAGACAGTATAGACAGTAGTTATAATAGGATGGTGTGTATAGACAGTAGTTATATAGGATGGTGTGTATAGACAGTAGTTATACAGGGTGGTGTGTATAGACAGTAGTTATACAGGATGGTGTGTATAGACAGTAGTTATATAGGATGGTGTGTATAGACAGTAGTTATTATAGGATGGTGTGTATAGACAGTATAGACAGTAGTTATTATAGGATGGTGTGTATAGACAGTAGTTATATAGGTTGGTGTGTATAGACAGTAGTTATATAGGATGGTGTGTATAGACAGTAGTTATATAGGATGGTGTGTATAGACAGTAGTTATATAGAATGGTGTGTATAGACAGTAGTTATATAGGATGGTGTGTATAGACAGTAGTTATAATGGGATGGTGTGTATAGACAGTAGTTATATAGGATGGTGTGTATAGACAGTAGTTATATAGGATGGTGTGTATAGACAGTAGTTATATAGGATGGTGTGTATAGACAGTAGTTATATAGGATGGTGTGTATAGACAGTATAGACAGTAGTTATTATAGGATGGTGTGTATAGACAGTATAGACAGTAGTTATATAGGATGGTGTGTATAGACAGTATAGACAGTAGTTATATAGGATGGTGTGTATAGACAGTAGTTATATAGGATGGTGTGTATAGACAGTAGTTATAAAGGATGGTGTGTATAGACAGTAGTTATATAGGATGGTGTGTATAGACAGTAGTTATATAGGATGGTGTGTATAGACAGTAGTTATATAGGATGGTGTGTAGAGACAGTAGTTATATATGATGGTGTGTATAGACAGTATAGACAGTAGTTATAAAGGATGGTGTGTATAGACAGTATAGACAGTAGTTATATAGGATGGTGTGTATAGACAGTATAGACAGTAGTTATATAGGATGGTGTGTATCGACAGTAGTTATATAGGATGGTGTGTATAGACAGTAGTTATATAGGATGGTGTGTATAGACAGTAGTTATATAGGATGGTGTGTATAGACAGTAGTTATATAGGATGGTGTGTAGAGACAGTAGTTATATAGGATGGTGTGTAGAGACAGTAGTTATATAGGATGGTGTGTAGAGACAGTAGTTATATAGGATGGTGTGTATAGACAGTAGTTATATAGGATGGTGTGTATAGACAGTAGTTATATAGGATGGTGTATATAGACAGTATAGACAGTAGTTATATAGGATGGTGTGTAGAGACAGTAGTTATATAGGATGGTGTGTATAGACAGTAGTTATATAGGATGGTGTGTATAGACAGTAGTTATATAGGATGGTGTGTATAGACAGTAGTTATATAGGATGGTGTGTATAGACAGTATAGACAGTAGTTATATAGGATGGTGTGTATAGACAGTAGTTATATAGGATGGTGTGTATAGACAGTAGTTATAATGGGGTGGTGTGTATAGACAGTAGTTATATAGGATGGTGTGTAGAGACAGTAGTTATATAGGATGGTGTGTAGAGACAGTAGTTATATAGGATGGTGTGTAGAGACAGTAGTTATATAGGATGGTGTATAGAGACAGTAGTTATATAGGATGGTGTGTATAGACAGTAGTTATATAGGATGGTGTGTAGAGACAGTAGTTATATAGGATGGTGTGTATAGACAGTAGTTATATAGGATGGTGTGTATAGACAGTATAGACAGTAGTTATATAGGATGGTGTGTATAGACAGTAGTTATATAGGATGGTGTGTATAGACAGTAGTTATATAGGATGGTGTGTAGAGACAGTAGTTATATAGGATGGTGTGTATAGACAGTAGTTATATAGGATGGTGTGTAGAGACAGTAGTTATATAGGATGGTGTGTATAGACAGTAGTTATATAGGATGGTGTGTATAGACAGTAGTTATATAGGATGGTGTGTATAGACAGTAGTTATATAGGATGGTGTGTATAGACAGTATAGACAGTAGTTATATAGGATGGTGTCTATAGACAGTTTGGACAGTATATGATTAGACAAGGTGTGTACAGCAGTAGTTATAGACAGTAGTTATATAGGATGGTGTGTATAGACAGTATAGACAGTAGTTATATAGGATGGTGTGTATAGACAGTAGTTATATAGGATGGTGTGTATAGACCGTATAGACAGTAGTTATATAGGATGGTGTCTATAGACAGTTTGGACAGTATATGATTAGACAAGGTGTGTACAGCAGTAGTTATAGACAGTAGTTATATATAGGCTGAGCCTTGACTAGAATACAGTATATACTGTTAGGTTCAGAGTAAATAACTCACGTACACTAGAGAAGCTGAACCGAGATCTTCCCAAAGGGTCGTTACAGCTGTATTCAGACAACAGCATGTTTCCACCAACACAAGTATATATACACTCCAGTTTAGATGCACTCCTCCTCGCCAACCCCTTACATCTGTTACAGTTCGACAGGAAGAGGAAGTGATGGGGTAATAAACCATTCCATCTCCTTTAAGGTGACCTGACCTCAACCCCCATTTAATGCCTAATCCGAAGATCTCTCTCCCCTTTATCAATGCCTGCGACATTTGATCGCTTTTCTGCCCAACTCACGGCCGTCATGGTGACTGGTACCAGTCTGTGTCTCCTCTCCTCCCAGAGGATCCCTCCCAGAGGATCCCTGATGTCTGACCTGACCTCTACCCCAAAGTGCTCACTCCTCCCCAGCTCACGGCTGTCATGGTGACTGGTACCAGACTGTGTCTCCTCTCCTCCCAGAGGATCCCTGATGTCTGACAATAATATATCCTGACATAATGTAAACATTACACATTACCCTCTCTCCCTCAGTGACATATCCTGACATAATGTAAACACTATACATCACCCTCTCTCCCTCAGTGACATATCCTGACATAATGTAAACATTATACATTACCCTCTCTCCCTCAGTGACATATCCTGACATAATGTAAACGTTACCCTCTCTCCCTCAGTGACATATCCTGACATAATGTAAACATTACCCTCTCTCCCTCAGTGACATATCCTGACATAATGTAAACATTACCCTCTCTCCCTCAGTGACATGAATAAGTATTTTTCATATTCTCAGGAACCCAACAATACATATGAAGTGGGTAAAACAGTATGTAAACATTATTCAAGTGACCAGTGTTCAATGACTATGTACAAAGGGCAGCAGTCTCTAAGGTTCAGGGTAGAGTACCGGGTGGTAGCCGGCTAGTATCAGTGACTAAGGTTCAGGGTAGAGTACCAGGTGGTAGCCGGCTAGTATCAGTGACTAAGGTTCAGGGTAGAGTACCAGGTGGTAGGAGGCTAGTATCAGTGACTAAGGTTCAGGGTAGAGTACCAGGTGGTAGGAGGCTAGTATCAGTGACTAAGGTTCAGGGTAGAGTACCAGGTGGTAGCCGGCTAGTAACAGTGACTAAGGTTCAGGGTAGAGTACCAGGTGGTAGCCGGCTAGTAACAGTGACTAAGGTTCAGGGTAGAGTACCAGGTGGTAGCCGGCTAGTAACAGTGACTAAGGTTCAGGGCAGGGTACTGGGGGAGGCTAGTAACAGTGACTAAGGTTCAGGGCAGGGTACCGGGTGGTAGCCTGCTAGTAACAGTGACTATCGTTCAGGGTAGAGTACCAGGTGGTGGCCGGCTAGTAACAGTGACTAAGGTTCAGGGCAGGGTACTGGGGGAGGCTAGTAACAGTGACTATAGTTCAGGGTAGAGTACCGGGTGGTAGACGGCTAGTAACAGTGACTAAGGTTCAGGGTACAGTACCGGGTGGTAGCCAGCTAGTAACAGTGACTAAGGTTCAGGGTAGAGTTCCTGGGTGGTAGCCGGCTAGTAACAGTGACTAAGGTTCAGGGTAGAGTACTGGGCGGAGGCTGGCTAGTGGTGACTGTTTAACAGTCTGATGGCCTGGAGATAGAAACTGTTTTTTCAGTCTCTCGGTCCTAGCTTTGATGCACCTGTAGTGTCTCCACCTTCCAGATGGTAGCAGGGTGAACAGGCCGTGACTCTGGTGGCTGAGGTCCTCGATGATCTTCTAGATGGTAGCAGGGTGAACAGGCCGTGACTCGGGTGGCTGAGGTCCTCGATGATCTTCTAGATGGTAGCAGGGTGAACAGTCTGTGACTCGGGTGGCTGAGGTCCTTGATGGTCTTCTTGTCCTTCCTGTAACACCGGGTGCTGTAGATTTCCTGAAGGGCAGGCAGTGTGAACCCCCGGTGATGTTGTGGGCTACCCGCACCACCCTGTGGAGAACCATGTGGTTGAGGGCGGAGAAGTTGCCGTACCAGGCGGTGACGCAGCCCGACAGGATGCTCTCAATGGTGCATCTGTAGAGGTTTGTGACGGTCTTAGGGGGCAAGAATAATTTCCTCAGCCTCCTGAGGCTGAAGAGGCACTATTGCACCTTCTTCACCACGCTGTCGTGTGAAGGGACCATTTCAGGTACTCTGTGATGTGCACGCCAAGGAACTTCAAGCTTTTGGTGGTCTCTGGGTCTCTCCCTAGAGCAGGCACTAACAGGCACCCAGTTGTCTCTCCCTAGAGCAGGCACTAACAGGCACCCAGTTGTCTCTCCCTAGAGCAGGCACTAACAGGCACCCAGTTGTCTCTCCCTAGAGCAGGCACTAACAGGCACCCAGTTGTCTCTCCCTAGAGCAGGCACTAACAGGCACCCAGTTGTCTCTCCCTAGAGCAGGCACTAACAGGGACCCAGTTGTCTCTCCCTAGAGCAGGCACTAACAGGCACCCAGTTGTCTCTCCCTAGAGCAGGCACTAACAGGGACCCAGTGGTCTCTGGGTCTGTCCCTAGACCCGGCACTAACTGGGCCCCAGTGGTCTCTGGGTCTCTTCCTAGACCAGGCACTAACAGGGCCCCCGTTGTCTCTCCCTAGAGCAGGCACTAACAGGCACCCAGTGGTCTCTCCCTAGACCAGGCACTAACAGGGTTTGATACCGGTTCTCTATAGTCCATCCTCCTCCATAACATCTGGACATATGATGAGGGGAACCACACTGTTTCTTCACCCACTCAGATGTGACAGATGGATGACAGAGAGGGAGCGAGAGGGAAAAGGTCAATGGTTGTCGCGTGGCTTTGTAAACAGGCCCTCAGAAAGTGAGTCCATTATGTGGCATTGTATACAGGCCCTGAAAGAGCAGGCTCTCATCAGTAAGATAGGAGTACTGGAGTAGCTATGACTCAGATAAGCATTGCTCACCCTCCTCCTCCTCACCCTCCTCCTCCTCTGCCTAGGGATCGAGGTCAGACAGCGTTAATGAAGTTACTCCAAGTACTCTTTTTCACGTGTCCAATTCAATTCCCTCCCTCGCCTTTCTCTCACGATTTTCTCCTGTGTGTGTGTGTGTGTGTGTGTGTGTGTGTGTGTGTGTGTGTGTGTGTGTGTGTGTCTGTACGTGTGTCCTACACAAGCAAATAGAATCATGAATCCATTGTTCTTCCCACGTTAAAGTTTCCTCAACCAGTGGTATTAACAGATCACTGATGTCCACGTTAATGTTTCCATCACCAGTGGTATTAACAGATCACTGACGTCCACGTTAAAGTTTCCTCAACCAGTGGTATTAACAGATCACTGACGTCCATGTTAAAGTTTCCTCACCAGTGGTATTAACAGATCACTGACGTCCACGTTAATGTGAGACAGTGAATTATCAGTGAAAAAAATCTGTCTGTAAACAATTGTTGGAAAAATGACTTGTGTCATGCACAAAGTAGATGTCCTAATCAACTTGCCAAAACTGTAGTTTTTTTAACAAGAAATTTGTGGAGTGGTTGAAAAACTAGTTTTAATGACTCCAACCTAAGTATACTGTATGTAAACTAGTTTTAATGACTCCAACCTAAGTATACTGTATGTAAACTAGTTTTAATGACTCCAACCTAAGTATACTGTATGTAAACTTCCCACTTCAACTGTAAGTGTTCAGCACCTTTGAAATCTACAGCGACAGAATTCTGAACACGGGCCATTCTTACAGTATTCTCCCTGTACACCAAGTCAGAACTATAGGATAAATAAAGGGGGCATATATGTAGACAATGAAAGCTCTTACAATATTCGATGATGACATTTCTCTAAAACAGGCTATAGGCTACATGTGCACCACCAAGTCAGAACAGTAGGCTAAATCATGAGGGGGAAAGGGACAAAATTATTCGGGGAGGCACATGTGTTATTAACAGCTTACTACACAACATACACTTAGTATTACTTTCTTTAGCTACAGTATACATATCTCCTTGGCATATTTTAAGCCAGCAGCATACCACCCTGCATACCACTGCTGGCTTGCATCTGAAGCTAAGCAGGGTTGGTCCTAGTCAGTTCCTGGATGGGAGACCAGATGCTGCTGGAAGTGGTGTTGGAGGGCCAGTAGGAGGCACTCTTTCCTCTGGTCTAAAAAAAATATCCCAATGGCCCAGGCAGCGCCCCAGGCACTGCCCTGTGTAGGGTGCCATCTTTCGGAAGGGACGTTAAACGGGTGTCCTGACTCTCTGAGGTCATCAAAGACCCCATGGCACTTATCGTAACAGTAGGGGTGTTAATCCCAGTGTCCTGGCTAAATTCCCAATCTGGCCCTCAAACTATCACGGTCACCTAATAATCCCCAGTTTACAATTGGCTCATTCATCCCCCTCCTCTCCCCTGTAACTATTCCCCAGGTCGTTGCTGTAAATGAGAACGTGTTCCCAGTCAACTTACCTGGATAAATAACATAAATATTACCTCATTTATGCAGCAGCACACAATACATTTTTGGACTCACCTTGTTGTGCTCTGCTCACTTGAAGAGGAAGGTGGCGCGGCGACAAATTTTGTCGTCAAAGTCTGGCATTCTCTGAATTTATGGTGCTTTCAAGACAACTGGGATCTCGGGGAAAAAAAAACAAGGTTGAATCATGACGTTTGTGATCTTCAGGTCGGAGCTCTAGAAAGAGGCCCGAGTTCCCGACTTGGAATTCAGAGTTGGATGACTATTCAAAACATTCCCAGTCGTCTTGAACTCATTGAAGTCCCACATTTCCCAGTTTCCAGTTGTCTTGAACTCACTGAAGTCTCACATTTCCCAGGTCCGAGTTTCCAGTTGTCTTGAACTCACCGAAGTCTCACATTTCCCAGGTCTGAGTTTCCAGTTGTTTTGAACTCACTGAAGTCTCACATTTCCCAGGTCCGAGTTTCCAGTCGTCTTGAACTCACTGAAGTCTCACATTTCCCAGTTTCCAGTTGTCTTGAACTCACTGAAGTCTCACATTTCCCAGTTTCCAGTCATCTTGAACTCACTGAAGTCTCACATTTCCCAGTTTCCAGTCGTCTTGAACTCACTGAAGTCTCACATTTCCCAGGTCCGAGTTTCCAGTTGTTTTGAACTCACAGAAGTCATGCTGAATTGACAGCATGACCCATGTCGAATGTTTATCTATTTAAGCCTGGAAAAGAGACCCTTCAACCCAGACTTGGACCACACATCCACTCCATTGAATAGCAGGCTAGTGACTGCTTTGCAATGCTTGCAGTTAATCACTGACCCCTTCCGAACCTCTCATTGTTGAATTTGCGATTTCAGTCCAATCAAAGCTACTGTAGATATAACGTGATTTGAGGTCACTTTATCTGTGGCCAATGACATTGAGCCTTCTTGGATGGGCACTTCTAATGTAACTCTACTTCCTTCTACTTTATTGTGGTCATTACCATAGAAACGGCAGTTGTTTGACCTGTTGCCCTCATGCCCTTATGTCATTTATATCAACTCAGTTACACCACTACATTCTCCCTCATTTCAGTAGAATTGCCATTTTGTCTGTCTAATCAGACGAGTGAAAAATCAGCTGAAATCAAAACCAGCTGAAATGTATTGATCAGGGGTGCGTCCCCAAATGGAAGTGTGTTCCCTATGCAGTGCACTACTTTTGAGCCCTGTGGGCCACTATAAAGGGAATAGGGTGCCATTTGGGATGCAAGCCCAGTTCTATGCATGCTATACTAGTTCTATCCATGCTACACTAGTTCTATCCATGCTATACTAGTTCTATCCATGCTATACTAGTTCTATCCATGCTATACTAGTTCTATGCATGCTATACTAGTTCTATGCATGCTATACTAGTTCTATGCATGCTATACTAGTTCTATCCATGCTATACTAGTTCTATCCATGCTATACTAGTTCTATCCATGCTATACTAGTTCTATCCATGCTATACTAGTTCTATCCATGCTATACTAGTTCTATCCATGCTATACTAGTTCTATCCATGCTACACTAGTTCTATGCATGCTACACTAGTTCTGTCCATGCTACACTAGTTCTATCCATGCTACACTAGTTCTATGCATGCTCTACTAGTTCTATGCATGCTCTACTAGTTCTATGCATGCTCTACTAGTTCTATGCATGCTCTACTAGTTCTATGCATGCTCTACTAGTTCTATGCATGCTCTACTAGTTCTATGCATGCTCTACTAGTTCTATGCATGCTCTACTAGTTCTATGCATGCTCTACTAGTTCTATGCATGCTCTACTAGTTCTATGCATGCTACACTAGTTCTATGCATGCTCTACTAGTTCTATGCATGCTCTACTAGTTCTATGCATGCTATACTAGTTCTATGCATGCTATACTTCACCTTTCGGTCAGCTCTCACTAAAGCCTCCGTCCATATGAACGTGATGTCACTGATGAGCTCTGACAGGAATGATTGTTACGACTCCTGTTATCCACACTCAAAGAAGGTGTGTGTGTGAGAGAGTGTGTTTGTCTAAGGGTGATTAGTGGCCAGAGGAAGCATCTCTCTCTGTCAATCTCTCTCTGTGTCTGTCTCTCTCTCTGTCTGTCTCTCTGTCTCTCTGTCTGTCTCTCTGTCTCTCTGTCTGTCTGTCTGTCTGTCTCTCTCTCTCTCTGTCTCTCCCTCCCTCCTTCTCCATCCCTGCTCTGAGGTATATCAAAGCCTGCGTTTCCAGGAGACAACATGCATCAATAGTGTGTTTTCTCTCTTAATTAGTAGTGTAAATATTCTCTCCCTTTTTCCCTCTTTCTCTTCCTCCTTCTCTTCGTCCAGTCAGCCAATAGTATTGTAGCCCTCGAGTCTCAGCCAATAGTATTGTAGCCCTGGAGTGTCAGCCAATAGTATTGTAGCCCTGGAGTCTCAGCCAATAGTATTGTAGCCCTCGAGTCTCAGCCAATAGTATTGTAGCCCTCGAGTCTCAGCCAATAGTATTGTAGCCCTGGAGTGTCAGCCAATAGTATTGTAGCCCTGGAGTGTCAGCCAATAGTATTGTAGCCCTGGAGTCTCAGCCAATAGTATTGTAGCCCTGGAGTCTCAGCCAATAGTATTATAGCCATGGAGTCTCATTCAATAGTATTGTAGCCCTGAAGTCTCAGCCAATAGCATTGTAGCCCTCGAGTCTCAGCCAATAGTATTGTAGCCCTCGAGTCTCAGCCAATAGTATTGTAGCCCTCGAGTCTCAGCCAATAGTATTGTAGCCCTCGAGTCTCAGCCAATAGTATTGTAGCCCTCGAGTCTCAGCCAATAGTATTGTAGCCCTCGAGTCTCAGCCAATAGTATTGTAGTCCTGAAGTCTCAGCCAATAGTATAGTAGTCGTGGAGTGGTGAACTGTGCCGCGTCGCATCAGAGGCTCTGCTCAATAGGAGTGCCCTATATAAGGAACAGGTTTTGGGACTCAAAACTAGTGAACTGGTAAACTGTGGGTCTGTAGTGACCTTTGACCCTTTGAGGATGAGGAAACAAAGAACAGCTGTGGAGTCCTGAAGGGTCTGTGTGTGGTTGAGTCATGTGGTATTTGGTGTTGTCATGTAATCGAGGAGCAGTCTCATCGTTGCCGGGCACTTAGTTCATAACTCAAAGAGAGCTACACGTCTGTAACAAGGGGGCCTCTTTTCTTTCTGAGTGTGAGGGAGGATGAACAAGTGTGTGTGTGTGTGTGTGTGTGTGTGTGTGTGTGGTGAGCTGTTTAAAGCGTGTGAGGGTGAACAAGGCCTGCTGTGGTGCTGAGCTGAGCTCATCCCATCAGAGACACTGGGCGCCCAGTCTGTGTGCGTGTCCCCGATTGGACCGTGCCTAGCTCTGCCAAACGGTAAGCCAGCCCTTGCAAAGATCAGATCAGTACAATCCCTGTGAGAATCAGTGCCAGTTGCTACCCACAACAGTTTTCAATTAAGATGTTTTGTCAGGAAGTTAATTTTAAAATCACTTCCTGAATTGACTGAATTGGCCCCCCAAACTGCTGCATCAGTCATAAAAACGAGAGAACAGATAACCTTTTTTTAAAAAAACATTTATTTAACAAGTCCGACCCAATAAACCCTTCATATTACCTGTCCTCCATTCCTCTCCACTATCATCTCCCACATCCAAACCGGCCTCTATCAACGAGACACAGCAGGAAACAGACTAAGAGAGCCAGGCAAAAAGGCTCAGTGTTACAGCAAGACGAGTGACATGATTGACAGGTGAACTGAAGAGGTCTGTGTGGCACTAGTACAATATTAAATATTCCATCGTTAGAATACATTATCATTAAGGCCTAGTAAACATGGACACTCAGGCTCACTTATTTATATAATATAATATTTAGTTATTATATTATGATTAGTTATTATAATAATTGTTGTTACTCTAAATAGCCCTAATACATTACTGCACATTGCCATGTTGCAAATGACTGACACTGAAGTGATTGTAGTTATAAGGGTTTTAGCGCCCCCTTGTGGGCATTCTAAACACCTGCATAGGCTGGCTATTCTTTCATGGTGAGGAACACTTTCAAACTGGAATCAATTGAGGAAAAAATACCAACTTCAATACATATGAGGCTGAAGACAGTGTAGGCTACCTCTGTGTCTATTATGAGGCTGAAGACAGTGTAGGCTACCTCTCTCTGTCTATTATTAGGCTGAAGACAGTGTAGGCTACCTCTCTCTGTCTATTATGAGGCTGAAGACAGTGTAGGCTACCTCTCTCTGTCTATTATGAGGCTGAAGACAGTGTAGGCTACCTCTCTCTGTGTCTATTATTAGGCTGAAGACAGTGTAGGCTACCTCTCTGTCTATTATTAGGCTGAAGACAGTGTAGGCTACCTCTCTGTCTATTATTAGGCTGAAGACAGTGTAGGCTACCTCTCTGTCTATTATTAGGCTGAAGACAGTGTAGGCTACCTCTCTGTCTATTATGAGGCTGAAGACAGTGTAGGCTACCTCTCTCTGTCTATTATGAGGCTGAAGACAGTGTAGGCTACCTCTCTGTCTATTATTAGGCTGAAGACAGTGTAGGCTACCTCTCTCTGTCTATTATGAGGCTGAAGACAGTGTAGGCTACCTCTCTGTCTATTATTAGGCTGAAGACAGTGTAGGCTACCTCTCTGTGTCTATTATTAGGCTGAAGACAGTGTAGGCTACCTCTCTGTCTATTATTAGGCTGAAGACAGTGTAGGCTACCTCTCTCTGTCTATTATGAGGCTGAAGACAGTGTAGGCTACCTCTCTGTCTATTATTAGGCTGAAGACAGTGTAGGCTACCTCTCTGTCTATTATTAGGCTGAAGACAGTGTAGGCTACCTCTCTCTGTCTATTATTAGGCTGAAGACAGTGTAGGCTACCTCTCTGTCTATTATGAGGCTGAAGACAGTGTAGGCTACCTCTCTCTGTCTATTATTAGGCTGAAGACAGTGTAGGCTACCTCTCTCTGTCTATTATGAGGCTGAAGACAGTGTAGGCTACCTCTCTGTCTATTATTAGGCTGAAGACAGTGTAGGCTACCTCTCTCTGTCTATTATGAGGCTGAAGACAGTGTAGGCTACCTCTCTGTCTATTATTAGGCTGAAGACAGTGTAGGCTACCTCTCTCTGTCTATTATGAGGCTGAAGACAGTGTAGGCTACCTCTCTGTCTATTATTAGGCTGAAGACAGTGTAGGCTACCTCTCTGTGTCTATTATTAGGCTGAAGACAGTGTAGGCTACCTCTCTGTCTATTATTAGGCTGAAGACAGTGTAGGCTACCTCTCTCTGTCTATTATGAGGCTGAAGACAGTGTAGGCTACCTCTCTGTCTATTATTAGGCTGAAGACAGTGTAGGCTACCTCTCTGTCTATTATTAGGCTGAAGACAGTGTAGGCTACCTCTCTCTGTCTATTATTAGGCTGAAGACAGTGTAGGCTACCTCTCTGTCTATTATTAGGCTGAAGACAGTGTAGGCTACCTCTCTGTCTATTATTAGGCTGAAGACAGTGTAGGCTACCTCTCTCTGTCTATTATTAGGCTGAAGACAGTGTAGGCTACCTCTCTCTGTCTATTATGAGGCTGAAGACAGTGTAGGCTACCTCTCTCTGTCTATTATGAGGCTGAAGACAGTGTAGGCTACCTCTCTCTGTCTATTATGAGGCTGAAGACAGTGTAGGCTACCTCTCTCTGTCTATTATGAGGCTGAAGACAGTGTAGGCTACCTCTCTCTGTCTATTATTAGGCTGAAGACAGTGTAGGCTACCTCTCTGTCTATTATGAGGCTGAAGACAGTGTAGGCTACCTCTCTCTGTCTATTATTAGGCTGAAGACAGTGTAGGCTACCTCTCTCTGTCTATTATTAGGCTGAAGACAGTGTAGGCTACCTCTCTGTCTATTATGAGGCTGAAGACAGTGTAGGCTACCTCTCTCTGTCTATTATTAGGCTGAAGACAGTGTAGGCTACCTCTCTGTCTATTATGAGGCTGAAGACAGTGTAGGCTACCTCTCTCTGTCTATTATGAGGCTGAAGACAGTGTAGGCTACCTCTCTCTGTCTATTATGAGGCTGAAGACAGTGTAGGCTACCTCTCTCTGTCTATTATTAGGCTGAAGACAGTGTAGGCTACCTCTCTCTGTCTATTATGAGGCTGAAGACAGTGTAGGCTACCTCTCTGTCTATTATTAGGCTGAAGACAGTGTAGGCTACCTCTCTGTCTATTATTAGGCTGAAGACAGTGTAGGCTACCTCTCTGTCTATTATTAGGCTGAAGACAGTGTAGGCTACCTCTCTCTGTCTATTATGAGGCTGAAGACAGTGTAGGCTACCTCTCTGTCTATTATTAGGTTGAAGACAGTGTAGGCTACCTCTCTCTGTCTATTATGAGGCTGAAGACAGTGTAGGCTACCTCTCTGTCTATTATTAGGCTGAAGACAGTGTAGGCTACCTCTCTGTCTATTATTAGGCTGAAGACAGTGTAGGCTACCTCTCTCTGTCTATTATGAGGCTGAAGACAGTGTAGGCTACCTCTCTCTGTCTATTATGAGGCTGAAGACAGTGTAGGCTACCTCTCTGTCTATTATTAGGCTGAAGACAGTGTAGGCTACCTCTCTGTCTATTATTAGGCTGAAGACAGTGTAGGCTACCTCTCTCTGTCTATTATGAGGCTGAAGACAGTGTAGGCTACCTCTCTCTGTCTATTATGAGGCTGAAGACAGTGTAGGCTACCTCTCTGTCTATTATTAGGCTGAAGACAGTGTAGGCTACCTCTCTGTCTATTATGAGGCTGAAGACAGTGTAGGCTACCTCTCTCTGTCTATTATGAGGCTGAAGACAGTGTAGGCTACCTCTCTGTCTATTATGAGGCTGAAGACAGTGTAGGCTACCTCTCTGTCTATTATTAGGCTGAAGACAGTGTAGGCTACCTCTCGCTGTCTATTATTAGGCTGAAGACAGTGTAGGCTACCTCTCTCTCTCTCTGTGTGTCTATTATGAGGCTGAAGACAGTGTAGGCTACCTCTCTCTGTCTATTATTAGGCTGAAGACAGTGTAGGCTACCTCTCTCTGTCTATTATGAGGCTGAAGACAGTGTAGGCTACCTCTCTGTCTATTATTAGGTTGAAGACAGTGTAGGCTACCTCTCTCTGTCTATTATTAGGCTGAAGACAGTGTAGGCTACCTCTCTGTCTATTATTAGGCTGAAGACAGTGTAGGCTACCTCTCTGTCTATTATTAGGCTGAAGACAGTGTAGGCTACCTCTCTGTCTATTATTAGGCTGAAGACAGTGTAGGCTACCTCTCTGTCTATTATTAGGCTGAAGACAGTGTAGGCTACCTCTCTCTCTCTCTGTGTGTCTATTATTAGGCTGAAGACAGTGTAGGCTACCTCTCTCTCTCTCTCTCTCTCTCTGTGTGTCTATTATTAGGCTGAAGACAGTGTAGGCTACCTCTCTCTCTCTCTCTCTGTCTATTATGAGGCTGAAGACAGTGTAGGCTACCTCTCTCTCTCTCTCTGTCTATTATTAGGCTGAAGACAGTGTAGGCTACCTCTCTCTCTCTCTGTCTATTATTAGGCTGAAGACAGTGTAGGCTACCTCTCTCTCTCTCTGTCTATTATTAGGCTGAAGACAGTGTAGGCTACCTCTCTCTGTCTATTATGAGGCTGAAGACAGTGTAGGCTACCTCTCTGTCTATTATTAGGCTGAAGACAGTGTAGGCTACCTCTCTCTCTCTCTGTCTATTATTAGGCTGAAGACAGTGTAGGCTACCTCTCTCTGTCTATTATGAGGCTGAAGACAGTGTAGGCTACCTCTCTGTCTATTATTAGGCTGAAGACAGTGTAGGCTACCTCTCTCTGTCTATTATGAGGCTGAAGACAGTGTAGGCTACCTCTCTCTGTCTATTATGAGGCTGAAGACAGTGTAGGCTACCTCTCTCTGTCTATTATTAGGCTGAAGACAGTGTAGGCTACCTCTCTCTGTCTATTATGAGGCTGAAGACAGTGTAGGCTACCTCTCTGTCTATTATTAGGCTGAAGACAGTGTAGGCTACCTCTCTGTCTATTATTAGGCTGAAGACAGTGTAGGCTACCTCTCTGTCTATTATTAGGCTGAAGACAGTGTAGGCTACCTCTCTGTCTATTATTAGGCTGAAGACAGTGTAGGCTACCTCTCTGTCTATTATTAGGCTGAAGACAGTGTAGGCTACCTCTCTCTGTCTATTATTAGGCTGAAGACAGTGTAGGCTACCTCTCTCTGTCTATTATGAGGCTGAAGACAGTGTAGGCTACCTCTCTGTCTATTATTAGGCTGAAGACAGTGTAGGCTACCTCTCTCTGTCTATTATTAGGCTGAAGACAGTGTAGGCTACCTCTCTCTGTCTATTATTAGGCTGAAGACAGTGTAGGCTACCTCTCTCTGTCTATTATTAGGCTGAAGACAGTGTAGGCTACCTCTCTGTCTATTATTAGGCTGAAGACAGTGTAGGCTACCTCTCTGTCTATTATGAGGCTGAAGACAGTGTAGGCTACCTCTCTGTCTATTATTAGGCTGAAGACAGTGTAGGCTACCTCTCTGTCTATTATTAGGCTGAAGACAGTGTAGGCTACCTCTCTGTCTATTATTAGGCTGAAGACAGTGTAGGCTACCTCTCTCTGTCTATTATGAGGCTGAAGACAGTGTAGGCTACCTCTCTCTGTCTATTATGAGGCTGAAGACAGTGTAGGCTACCTCTCTGTCTATTATTAGGCTGAAGACAGTGTAGGCTACCTCTCTGTCTATTATGAGGCTGAAGACAGTGTAGGCTACCTCTCTCTGTCTATTATGAGGCTGAAGACAGTGTAGGCTACCTCTCTGTCTATTATGAGGCTGAAGACAGTGTAGGCTACCTCTCTGTCTATTATTAGGCTGAAGACAGTGTAGGCTACCTCTCGCTGTCTATTATTAGGCTGAAGACAGTGTAGGCTACCTCTCTCTCTCTCTGTGTGTCTATTATGAGGCTGAAGACAGTGTAGGCTACCTCTCTCTGTCTATTATTAGGCTGAAGACAGTGTAGGCTACCTCTCTCTGTCTATTATGAGGCTGAAGACAGTGTAGGCTACCTCTCTGTCTATTATTAGGTTGAAGACAGTGTAGGCTACCTCTCTCTGTCTATTATTAGGCTGAAGACAGTGTAGGCTACCTCTCTGTCTATTATTAGGCTGAAGACAGTGTAGGCTACCTCTCTCTGTCTATTATGAGGCTGAAGACAGTGTAGGCTACCTCTCTGTCTATTATTAGACTGAAGACAGTGTAGGCTACCTCTCTGTCTATTATTAGGCTGAAGACAGTGTAGGCTACCTCTCTGTCTATTATTAGGCTGAAGACAGTGTAGGCTACCTCTCTCTCTCTCTGTGTGTCTATTATTAGGCTGAAGACAGTGTAGGCTACCTCTCTCTCTCTCTCTCTCTCTCTGTGTGTCTATTATTAGGCTGAAGACAGTGTAGGCTACCTCTCTCTCTCTCTCTCTGTCTATTATGAGGCTGAAGACAGTGTAGGCTACCTCTCTCTCTCTCTCTGTCTATTATTAGGCTGAAGACAGTGTAGGCTACCTCTCTCTCTCTCTGTCTATTATTAGGCTGAAGACAGTGTAGGCTACCTCTCTCTCTCTCTGTCTATTATTAGGCTGAAGACAGTGTAGGCTACCTCTCTCTGTCTATTATGAGGCTGAAGACAGTGTAGGCTACCTCTCTGTCTATTATTAGGCTGAAGACAGTGTAGGCTACCTCTCTCTCTCTCTGTCTATTATTAGGCTGAAGACAGTGTAGGCTACCTCTCTCTGTCTATTATGAGGCTGAAGACAGTGTAGGCTACCTCTCTGTCTATTATTAGGCTGAAGACAGTGTAGGCTACCTCTCTCTGTCTATTATGAGGCTGAAGACAGTGTAGGCTACCTCTCTCTGTCTATTATGAGGCTGAAGACAGTGTAGGCTACCTCTCTCTGTCTATTATGAGGCTGAAGACAGTGTAGGCTACCTCTCTCTGTCTATTATTAGGCTGAAGACAGTGTAGGCTACCTCTCTCTGTCTATTATTAGGCTGAAGACAGTGTAGGCTACCTCTCTGTCTATTATTAGGCTGAAGACAGTGTAGGCTACCTCTCTGTCTATTATTAGGCTGAAGACAGTGTAGGCTACCTCTCTCTGTCTATTATTAGGCTGAAGACAGTGTAGGCTACCTCTCTGTCTATTATGAGGCTGAAGACAGTGTAGGCTACCTCTCTCTGTCTATTATTAGGCTGAAGACAGTGTAGGCTACCTCTCTCTGTCTATTATTAGGCTGAAGACAGTGTAGGCTACCTCTCTGTCTATTATTAGGCTGAAGACAGTGTAGGCTACCTCTCTGTCTATTATTAGGCTGAAGACAGTGTAGGCTACCTCTCTGTCTATTATTAGGCTGAAGACAGTGTAGGCTACCTCTCTCTGTCTATTATTAGGCTGAAGACAGTGTAGGCTACCTCTCTCTGTCTATTATGAGGCTGAAGACAGTGTAGGCTACCTCTCTGTCTATTATTAGGCTGAAGACAGTGTAGGCTACCTCTCTCTGTCTATTATTAGGCTGAAGACAGTGTAGGCTACCTCTCTCTGTCTATTATTAGGCTGAAGACAGTGTAGGCTACCTCTCTCTGTCTATTATTAGGCTGAAGACAGTGTAGGCTACCTCTCTGTCTATTATTAGGCTGAAGACAGTGTAGGCTACCTCTCTGTCTATTATGAGGCTGAAGACAGTGTAGGCTACCTCTCTGTCTATTATTAGGCTGAAGAC
Source organism: Oncorhynchus kisutch (assembly GCF_002021735.2). NCBI lineage: Eukaryota > Metazoa > Chordata > Actinopteri > Salmoniformes > Salmonidae > Oncorhynchus > Oncorhynchus kisutch. Next base: position 12,149,457 of record NW_022261985.1, on the reverse strand, counting down.
AGTGTAGGCTACCTCTCTGTCTATTATTAGGCTGAAGACAGTGTAGGCTACCTCTCTGTCTATTATTAGGCTGAAGACAGTGTAGGCTACCTCTCTCTGTCTATTATTAGGCTGAAGACAGTGTAGGCTACCTCTCTGTCTATTATGAGGCTGAAGACAGTGTAGGCTACCTCTCTCTGTCTATTATGAGACTGAAGACAGTGTAGGCTACCTCTCTCTGTCTATTATGAGACTGAAGACAGTGTAGGCTACCTCTCTCTGTCTATTATTAGGCTGAAGACAGTGTAGGCTACCTCTCTGTCTATTATTAGGCTGAAGACAGTGTAGGCTACCTCTCTCTGTCTATTATGAGGCTGAAGACAGTGTAGGCTACCTCTCTCTCTATTATTAGGCTGAAGACAGTGTAGGCTACCTCTCTCTCTCTCTCTCTCTCTCTGTCTATTATTAGGCTGAAGACAGTGTAGGCTACCTCTCTCTGTCTATTATTAGGCTGAAGACAGTGTAGGCTACCTCTCTCTGTCTATTATTAGGCTGAAGACAGTGTAGGCTACCTCTCTCTGTCTATTATTAGGCTGAAGACAGTGTAGGCTACCTCTCTGTCTATTATTAGGCTGAAGACAGTGTAGGCTACCTCTCTGTCTATTATTAGGCTGAAGACAGTGTAGGCTACCTCTCTCTGTCTATTATTAGGCTGAAGACAGTGTAGGCTACCTCTCTGTCTATTATTAGGCTGAAGACAGTGTAGGCTACCTCTCTCTGTCTATTATTAGGCTGAAGACAGTGTAGGCTACCTCTCTCTCTCTCTCTCTCTCTGTCTATTATTAGGCTGAAGACAGTGTAGGCTACCTCTCTCTCTCTCTCTGTCTATTATTAGGCTGAAGACAGTGTAGGCTACCTCTCTCTCTCTCTCTGTCTATTATTAGGCTGAAGACAGTGTAGGCTACCTCTCTCTGTCTATTATTAGGCTGAAGACAGTGTAGGCTACCTCTCTCTGTCTATTATTAGGCTGAAGACAGTGTAGGCTACCTCTCTCTGTCTATTATTAGGCTGAAGACAGTGTAGGCTACCTCTCTGTCTATTATTAGGCTGAAGACAGTGTAGGCTACCTCTCTCTGTCTATTATGAGGCTGAAGACAGTGTAGGCTACCTCTCTCTGTCTATTATTAGGCTGAAGACAGTGTAGGCTACCTCTCTCTCTCTCTCTCTCTCTCTCTCTGTCTATTATTAGGCTGAAGACAGTGTAGGCTACCTCTCTGTCTATTATGAGGCTGAAGACAGTGTAGGCTACCTCTCTGTCTATTATTAGGCTGAAGACAGTGTAGGCTACCTCTCTCTGTCTATTATGAGGCTGAAGACAGTGTAGGCTACCTCTCTGTCTATTATTAGGCTGAAGACAGTGTAGGCTACCTCTCTCTGTCTATTATTAGGCTGAAGACAGTGTAGGCTACCTCTCTGTCTATTATTAGGCTGAAGACAGTGTAGGCTACCCCTCTCTGTCTATTATTAGGCTGAAGACAGTGTAGGCTACCTCTCTGTCTATTATTAGGCTGAAGACAGTGTAGGCTACCTCTCTGTCTATTATGAGGCTGAAGACAGTGTAGGCTACCTCTCTGTCTATTATGAGGCTGAAGACAGTGTAGGCTACCTCTCTGTCTATTATGAGGCTGAAGACAGTGTAGGCTACCTCTCTCTCTATTATTAGGCTGAAGACAGTGTAGGCTACCTCTCTGTCTATTATTAGGCTGAAGACAGTGTAGGCTACCTCTCTGTCTATTATTAGGCTGAAGACAGTGTAGGCTACCTCTCTCTGTCTATTATGAGGCTGAAGACAGTGTAGGCTACCTCTCTCTCTATTATTAGGCTGAAGACAGTGTAGGCTACCTCTCTCTGTCTATTATTAGGCTGAAGACAGTGTAGGCTACCTCTCTCTGTCTATTATGAGGCTGAAGACAGTGTAGGCTACCTCTCTCTCTCTCTCTCTCTCTCTGTCTATTATGAGGCTGAAGACAGTGTAGGCTACCTCTCTCTCTCTCTCTCTCTCTCTCTGTCTATTATGAGGCTGAAGACAGTGTAGGCTACCTCTCTCTCTCTCTCTCTCTCTCTGTCTATTATGAGCTGAAGACAGTGTAGGCTACCTCTCTCTGTCTATTATGAGGCTGAAGACAGTGTAGGCTACCTCTCTGTCTATTATTAGGCCGAAGACAGTGTAGGCTACCTCTCTCTGTCTATTATTAGGCTGAAGACAGTGTAGGCTACCTCTCTCTGTCTATTATTAGGCTGAAGACAGTGTAGGCTACCTCTCTGTCTATTATTAGGCCGAAGACAGTGTAGGCTACCTCTCTGTCTATTATGAGGCTGAAGACAGTGTAGGCTACCTCTCTGTCTATTATTAGGCTGAAGACAGTGTAGGCTACCTCTCTGTCTATTATGAGGCTGAAGACAGTGTAGGCTACCTCTCTCTGTCTATTATGAGGCTGAAGACAGTGTAGGCTACCTCTCTGTCTATTATGAGGCTGAAGACAGTGTAGGCTACCTCTCTCTGTCTATTATGAGGCTGAAGACAGTGTAGGCTACCTCTCTCTGTCTATTATGAGGCTGAAGACAGTGTAGGCTACCTCTCTCTCTCTCTGTCTATTATTAGGCTGAAGACAGTGTAGGCTACCTCTCTCTGTGTCTATTATTAGGCTGAAGACAGTGTAGGCTACCTCTCTGTGTCTATTATTAGGCTGAAGACAGTGTAGGCTACCTCTCTCTGTGTCTATTATTAGGCTGAAGACAGTGTAGGCTACCTCTCTCTGTGTCTATTATGAGGCTGAAGACAGTGTAGGCTACCTCTCTCTGTCTATTATTAGGCTGAAGACAGTGTAGGCTACCTCTCTCTGTGTCTATTATTAGGCTGAAGACAGTGTAGGCTACCTCTCTCTGTGTCTATTATGAGGCTGAAGACAGTGTAGGCTACCTCTCTGTCTATTATTAGGCTGAAGACAGTGTAGGCTACCTCTCTGTCTATTATTAGGCTGAAGACAGTGTAGGCTACCTCTCTCTCTCTCTGTGTGTCTATTATGAGGCTGAAGACAGTGTAGGCTACCTCTCTCTCTCTCTGTGTGTCTATTATTAGGCTGAAGACAGTGTAGGCTACCTCTCTCTGTCTATTATGAGGCTGAAGACAGTGTAGGCTACCTCTCTCTGTCTATTATGAGGCTGAAGACAGTGTAGGCTACCTCTCTCTCTCTCTGTCTATTATTAGGCTGAAGACAGTGTAGGCTACCTCTCTGTCTATTATTAGGCCGAAGACAGTGTAGGCTACCTCTCTCTGTCTATTATTAGGCTGAAGACAGTGTAGGCTACCTCTCTGTGTCTATTATGAGGCTGAAGACAGTGTAGGCTACCTCTCTGTCTATTATTAGGCCGAAGACAGTGTAGGCTACCTCTCTGTCTATTATTAGGCCGAAGACAGTGTAGGCTACCTCTCTCTGTCTATTATTAGGCTGAAGACAGTGTAGGCTACCTCTCTGTCTATTATTAGGCTGAAGACAGTGTAGGCTACCTCTCTCTGTCTATTATTAGGCTGAAGACAGTGTAGGCTACCTCTCTCTCTCTGTGTGTCTATTATTAGGCTGAAGACAGTGTAGGCTACCTCTCTGTGTCTATTATTAGGCTGAAGACAGTGTAGGCTACCTCTCTCTCTCTCTGTGTCTATTATTAGGCTGAAGACAGTGTAGGCTACCTCTCTCTGTCTATTATTAGGCTGAAGACAGTGTAGGCTACCTCTCTCTGTCTATTATGAGGCTGAAGACAGTGTAGGCTACCTCTCTGTCTATTATGAGGCTGAAGACAGTGTAGGCTACCTCTCTGTCTATTATTAGGCTGAAGACAGTGTAGGCTACCTCTCTCTGTCTATTATGAGGCTGAAGACAGTGTAGGCTACCTCTCTGTCTATTATTAGGCTGAAGACAGTGTAGGCTACCTCTCTGTCTATTATTAGGCTGAAGACAGTGTAGGCTACCTCTCTCTGTCTATTATTAGGTTGAAGACAGTGTAGGTTACCTCTCTCTGTCTATTATTAGGCTGAAGACAGTGTAGGCTACCTCTCTCTGTCTATTATTAGGCTGAAGACAGTGTAGGCTACCTCTCTCTGTCTATTATTAGGCTGAAGACAGTGTAGGCTACCTCTCTCTGTCTATTATGAGGCTGAAGACAGTGTAGGCTACCTCTCTCTCTCTCTGTCTATTATTAGGCTGAAGACAGTGTAGGCTACCTCTCTCTGTCTATTATGAGGCTGAAGACAGTGTAGGCTACCTCTCTCTCTCTCTGTCTATTATGAGGCTGAAGACAGTGTAGACTACCTCTCTGTCTATTATGAGGCTGAAGACAGTGTAGGCTACCTCTCTCTGTCTATTATTAGGCTGAAGACAGTGTAGGCTACCTCTCTCTGTCTATTATGAGGCTGAAGACAGTGTAGGCTACCTCTCTCTCTCTCTGTCTATTATTAGGCTGAAGACAGTGTAGGCTACCTCTCTCTGTCTATTATGAGGCTGAAGACAGTGTAGGCTACCTCTCTCTCTCTCTGTCTATTATGAGGCTGAAGACAGTGTAGGCTACCTCTCTGTGTCTATTATGAGGCTGAAGACAGTGTAGGCTACCTCTCTCTCTCTCTGTCTATTATGAGGCTGAAGACAGTGTAGGCTACCTCTCTGTCTATTATTAGGCTGAAGACAGTGTAGGCTACCTCTCTCTGTCTATTATTAGGCTGAAGACAGTGTAGGCTACCTCTCTCTGTCTATTATGAGGCTGAAGACAGTGTAGGCTACCTCTCTGTCTATTATTAGGCTGAAGACAGTGTAGGCTACCTCTCTCTGTCTATTATTAGGCTGAAGACAGTGTAGGCTACCTCTCTGTCTATTATGAGGCTGAAGACAGTGTAGGCTACCTCTGTGTCTATTATTAGGTTGAAGACAGTGTAGGCTACCTCTCTGTCTATTATTAGGCTGAAGACAGTGTAGGCTACCTCTCTGTCTATTATTAGGCTGAAGACAGTGTAGGCTACCTCTCTCTGTCTATTATTAGGCTGAAGACAGTGTAGGCTACCTCTCTGTCTATTATGAGGCTGAAGACAGTGTAGGCTACCTCTGTGTCTATTACTAGGTTGAAGACAGTGTAGGCTACCTCTCTGTCTATTATTAGGCTGAAGACAGTGTAGGCTACCTCTCTGTCTATTATTAGGCTGAAGACAGTGTAGGCTACCTCTCTCTGTCTATTATGAGGCTGAAGACAGTGTAGGCTACCTCTCTCTCTCTCTCTCTGTCTATTATTAGGCTTAAGACAGTGTAGGCTACCTCTCTGTCTATTATTAGGCTGAAGACAGTGTAGGCTACCTCTCTGTCTATTATTAGGCTGAAGACAGTGTAGGCTACCTCTCTGTCTATTATTAGGCCGAAGACAGTGTAGGCTACCTCTCTGTCTATTATTAGGCTGAAGACAGTGTAGGCTACCTCTCTCTCTATTATTAGGCTGAAGACAGTGTAGGCTACCTCTCTCTGTCTATTATTAGGCTGAAGACAGTGTAGGCTACCTCTCTCTCTCTCTCTCTCTCTCTGTCTATTATTAGGCTGAAGACAGTGTAGGCTACCTCTCTCTCTCTCTCTCTCTCTCTCTGTCTATTATGAGGCTGAAGACAGTGTAGGCTACCTCTCTCTCTCTCTCTCTCTCTCTGTCTATTATGAGGCTGAAGACAGTGTAGGCTACCTCTCTCTCTCTCTCTGTCTATTATGAGGCTGAAGACAGTGTAGGCTACCTCTCTCTGTCTATTATGAGGCTGAAGACAGTGTAGGCTACCTCTCTGTCTATTATTAGGCCGAAGACAGTGTAGGCTACCTCTCTCTGTCTATTATTAGGCTGAAGACAGTGTAGGCTACCTCTCTCTGTCTATTATTAGGCTGAAGACAGTGTAGGCTACCTCTCTGTCTATTATTAGGCTGAAGACAGTGTAGGCTACCTCTCTCTGTCTATTATTAGGCTGAAGACAGTGTAGGCTACCTCTCTGTCTATTATGAGGCTGAAGACAGTGTAGGCTACCTCTCTCTGTCTATTATGAGGCTGAAGACAGTGTAGGCTACCTCTCTGTCTATTATTAGGCTGAAGACAGTGTAGGCTACCTCTCTCTGTCTATTATGAGGCTGAAGACAGTGTAGGTTACCTCTCTCTCTCTCTGTGTCTATTATTAGGCTGAAGACAGTGTAGGCTACCTCTCTCTGTCTATTATTAGGCTGAAGACAGTGTAGGCTACCTCTCTCTGTCTATTATGAGGCTGAAGACAGTGTAGGCTACCTCTCTCTCTCTCTCTCTGTCTATTATGAGGCTGAAGACAGTGTAGGCTACCTCTCTCTCTCTCTCTCTGTCTATTATGAGGCTGAAGACAGTGTAGGCTACCTCTCTGTCTATTATGAGGCTGAAGACAGTGTAGGCTACCTCTCTCTGTCTATTATGAGGCTGAAGACAGTGTAGGCTACCTCTCTCTGTCTATTATGAGGCTGAAGACAGTGTAGGCTACCTCTCTCTCTCTCTGTCTATTATTAGGCTGAAGACAGTGTAGGCTACCTCTCTCTGTGTCTATTATTAGGCTGAAGACAGTGTAGGCTACCTCTCTGTGTCTATTATTAGGCTGAAGACAGTGTAGGCTACCTCTCTCTCTCTCTGTCTATTATGAGGCTGAAGACAGTGTAGGCTACCTCTCTCTCTCTCTGTCTATTATGAGGCTGAAGACAGTGTAGGCTACCTCTCTCTCTCTCTGTCTATTATGAGGCTGAAGACAGTGTAGGCTACCTCTCTGTCTATTATTAGGCTGAAGACAGTGTAGGCTACCTCTCTGTCTATTATTAGGCTGAAGACAGTGTAGGCTACCTCTCTGTCTATTATTAGGCTGAAGACAGTGTAGGCTACCTCTCTGTCTATTATGAGGCTGAAGACAGTGTAGGCTACCTCTCTGTCTATTATTAGGCTGAAGACAGTGTAGGCTACCTCTCTCTGTCTATTATTAGGCTGAAGACAGTGTAGGCTACCTCTCTGTCTATTATTAGGCTGAAGACAGTGTAGGCTACCTCTCTCTGTCTATTATTAGGCTGAAGACAGTGTAGGCTACCTCTCTGTCTATTATGAGGCTGAAGACAGTGTAGGCTACCTCTGTGTCTATTATTAGGTTGAAGACAGTGTAGGCTACCTCTCTGTCTATTATTAGGCTGAAGACAGTGTAGGCTACCTCTCTGTCTATTATTAGGCTGAAGACAGTGTAGGCTACCTCTCTCTGTGTCTATTATGAGGCTGAAGACAGTGTAGGCTACCTCTCTCTGTCTATTATTAGGCTGAAGACAGTGTAGGCTACCTCTCTGTCTATTATTAGGCTGAAGACAGTGTAGGCTACCTCTCTCTCTCTCTCTCTGTCTATTATGAGGCTGAAGACAGTGTAGGCTACCTCTCTGTCTATTATTAGGCTGAAGACAGTGTAGGCTACCTCTCTGTCTATTATTAGGCTGAAGACAGTGTAGGCTACCTCTCTGTCTATTATTAGGCCGAAGACAGTGTAGGCTACCTCTCTGTCTATTATTAGGCTGAAGACAGTGTAGGCTACCTCTCTCTCTATTATTAGGCTGAAGACAGTGTAGGCTACCTCTCTCTGTCTATTATTAGGCTGAAGACAGTGTAGGCTACCTCTCTCTCTCTCTCTCTCTCTCTGTCTATTATTAGGCTGAAGACAGTGTAGGCTACCTCTCTCTCTTTCTCTCTCTGTCTATTATTAGGCTGAAGACAGTGTAGGCTACCTCTCTCTCTCTCTCTCTCTCTGTCTATTATGAGGCTGAAGACAGTGTAGGCTACCTCTCTCTCTCTCTCTGTCTATTATGAGGCTGAAGACAGTGTAGGCTACCTCTCTCTCTCTCTCTGTCTATTATGAGGCTGAAGACAGTGTAGGCTACCTCTCTCTGTCTATTATGAGGCTGAAGACAGTGTAGGCTACCTCTCTGTCTATTATTAGGCCGAAGACAGTGTAGGCTACCTCTCTCTGTCTATTATTAGGCTGAAGACAGTGTAGGCTACCTCTCTCTGTCTATTATTAGGCTGAAGACAGTGTAGGCTACCTCTCTGTCTATTATTAGGCTGAAGACAGTGTAGGCTACCTCTCTCTGTCTATTATTAGGCTGAAGACAGTGTAGGCTACCTCTCTCTGTCTATTATTAGGCTGAAGACAGTGTAGGCTACCTCTCTCTGTCTATTATTAGGCTGAAGACAGTGTAGGCTACCTCTCTCTGTCTATTATTAGGCTGAAGACAGTGTAGGCTACCTCTCTGTCTATTATTAGGCTGAAGACAGTGTAGGCTACCTCTCTGTCTATTATGAGGCTGAAGACAGTGTAGGCTACCTCTCTCTGTCTATTATGAGGCTGAAGACAGTGTAGGCTACCTCTCTGTCTATTATTAGGCTGAAGACAGTGTAGGCTACCTCTCTCTGTCTATTATTAGGCTGAAGACAGTGTAGGCTACCTCTCTGTCTATTATGAGGCTGAAGACAGTGTAGGCTACCTCTCTCTGTCTATTATGAGGCTGAAGACAGTGTAGGCTACCTCTCTCTCTCTCTGTCTATTATGAGGCTGAAGACAGTGTAGGCTACCTCTCTCTGTCTATTATTAGGCTGAAGACAGTGTAGGCTACCTCTCTGTCTATTATTAGGCTGAAGACAGTGTAGGCTACCTCTCTGTCTATTATTAGGCCGAAGACAGTGTAGGCTACCTCTCTCTCTCTCTCTCTGTCTATTATGAGGCTGAAGACAGTGTAGGCTACCTCTCTCTCTCTCTGTCTATTATTAGGCTGAAGACAGTGTAGGCTACCTCTCTCTGTGTCTATTATTAGGCTGAAGACAGTGTAGGCTACCTCTCTCTGTGTCTATTATTAGGCTGAAGACAGTGTAGGCTACCTCTCTGTGTCTATTATTAGGCTGAAGACAGTGTAGGCTACCTCTCTCTGTGTCTATTATTAGGCTGAAGACAGTGTAGGCTACCTCTCTCTGTGTCTATTATGAGGCTGAAGACAGTGTAGGCTACCTCTCTGTCTATTATTAGGCTGAAGACAGTGTAGGCTACCTCTCTGTCTATTATTAGGCTGAAGACAGTGTAGGCTACCTCTCTGTCTATTATTAGGCTGAAGACAGTGTAGGCTACCTCTCTGTCTATTATTAGGCTGAAGACAGTGTAGGCTACCTCTCTCTGTGTCTATTATGAGGCTGAAGACAGTGTAGGCTACCTCTCTGTCTATTATTAGGCTGAAGACAGTGTAGGCTACCTCTCTGTCTATTATTAGGCTGAAGACAGTGTAGGCTACCTCTCTGTCTATTATTAGGCTGAAGACAGTGTAGGCTACCTCTCTGTCTATTATTAGGCTGAAGACAGTGTAGGCTACCTCTCTCTGTCTATTATTAGGCTGAAGACAGTGTAGGCTACCTCTCTCTGTGTCTATTATGAGGCTGAAGACAGTGTAGGCTACCTCTCTGTCTATTATTAGGCTGAAGACAGTGTAGGCTACCTCTCTGTCTATTATTAGGCTGAAGACAGTGTAGGCTACCTCTCTGTCTATTATTAGGCTGAAGACAGTGTAGGCTACCTCTCTCTCTCTCTCTCTGTCTATTATTAGGCTGAAGACAGTGTAGGCTACCTCTCTGTGTCTATTATGAGGCTGAAGACAGTGTAGGCTACCTCTCTGTCTATTATTAGGCCGAAGACAGTGTAGGCTACCTCTCTGTCTATTATTAGGCCGAAGACAGTGTAGGCTACCTCTCTCTGTCTATTATTAGGCTGAAGACAGTGTAGGCTACCTCTCTGTCTATTATTAGGCTGAAGACAGTGTAGGCTACCTCTCTCTGTCTATTATTAGGCTGAAGACAGTGTAGGCTACCTCTCTGTGTCTATTATTAGGCTGAAGACAGTGTAGGCTACCTCTCTCTCTCTGTGTGTCTATTATTAGGCTGAAGACAGTGTAGGCTACCTCTCTGTGTCTATTATTAGGCTGAAGACAGTGTAGGCTACCTCTCTCTCTCTGTGTGTCTATTATTAGGCTGAAGACAGTGTAGGCTACCTCTCTCTGTCTATTATTAGGCTGAAGACAGTGTAGGCTACCTCTCTGTCTATTATGAGGCTGAAGACAGTGTAGGCTACCTCTCTGTCTATTATGAGGCTGAAGACAGTGTAGGCTACCTCTCTGTCTATTATTAGGCTGAAGACAGTGTAGGCTACCTCTCTGTCTATTATGAGGCTGAAGACAGTGTAGGCTACCTCTCTGTCTATTATTAGGCTGAAGACAGTGTAGGCTACCTCTCTCTGTCTATTATGAGGCTGAAGACAGTGTAGGCTACCTCTCTGTCTATTATTAGGCTGAAGACAGTGTAGGCTACCTCTCTCTGTCTATTATTAGGCTGAAGACAGTGTAGGCTACCTCTCTGTCTATTATTAGGCTGAAGACAGTGTAGGCTACCTCTCTCTGTCTATTATTAGGTTGAAGACAGTGTAGGTTACCTCTCTCTGTCTATTATTAGGCTGAAGACAGTGTAGGCTACCTCTCTGTCTATTATGAGGCTGAAGACAGTGTAGACTACCTCTCTGTCTATTATGAGGCTGAAGACAGTGTAGGCTACCTCTCTGTCTATTATGAGGCTGAAGACAGTGTAGGCTACCTCTCTGTCTATTATGAGGCTGAAGACAGTGTAGGCTACCTCTCTCTGTCTATTATTAGGCTGAAGACAGTGTAGGCTACCTCTCTCTGTCTATTATGAGGCTGAAGACAGTGTAGGCTACCTCTCTCTCTCTCTGTCTATTATTAGGCTGAAGACAGTGTAGGCTACCTCTCTCTGTCTATTATGAGGCTGAAGACAGTGTAGGCTACCTCTCTCTCTCTCTGTCTATTATGAGGCTGAAGACAGTGTAGGCTACCTCTCTGTCTATTATTAGGCTGAAGACAGTGTAGGCTACCTCTCTCTGTCTATTATTAGGCTGAAGACAGTGTAGGCTACCTCTCTGTCTATTATTAGGCTGAAGACAGTGTAGGCTACCTCTCTCTGTCTATTATTAGGCTGAAGACAGTGTAGGCTACCTCTCTGTCTATTATGAGGCTGAAGACAGTGTAGGCTACCTCTGTGTCTATTATTAGGTTGAAGACAGTGTAGGCTACCTCTCTGTCTATTATTAGGCTGAAGACAGTGTAGGCTACCTCTCTGTCTATTATTAGGCTGAAGACAGTGTAGGCTACCTCTCTGTCTATTATGAGGCTGAAGACAGTGTAGGCTACCTCTCTGTCTATTATGAGGCTGAAGACAGTGTAGGCTACCTCTCTCTGTCTATTATGAGGCTGAAGACAGTGTAGGCTACCTCTCTCTGTCTATTATTAGGCTGAAGACAGTGTAGGCTACCTCTCTGTCTATTATGAGGCTGAAGACAGTGTAGGCTACCTCTCTCTGTCTATTATGAGGCTGAAGACAGTGTAGGCTACCTCTCTCTCTCTCTGTCTATTATGAGGCTGAAGACAGTGTAGGCTACCTCTCTCTGTCTATTATTAGGCTGAAGACAGTGTAGGCTACCTCTCTGTCTATTATTAGGCTGAAGACAGTGTAGGCTACCTCTCTGTCTATTATTAGGCCGAAGACAGTGTAGGCTACCTCTCTCTCTCTCTCTCTGTCTATTATGAGGCTGAAGACAGTGTAGGCTACCTCTCTCTCTCTCTGTCTATTATTAGGCTGAAGACAGTGTAGGCTACCTCTCTCTGTGTCTATTATTAGGCTGAAGACAGTGTAGGCTACCTCTCTCTGTGTCTATTATTAGGCTGAAGACAGTGTAGGCTACCTCTCTGTGTCTATTATTAGGCTGAAGACAGTGTAGGCTACCTCTCTCTGTGTCTATTATTAGGCTGAAGACAGTGTAGGCTACCTCTCTCTGTGTCTATTATGAGGCTGAAGACAGTGTAGGCTACCTCTCTGTCTATTATTAGGCTGAAGACAGTGTAGGCTACCTCTCTGTCTATTATTAGGCTGAAGACAGTGTAGGCTACCTCTCTGTCTATTATTAGGCTGAAGACAGTGTAGGCTACCTCTCTGTCTATTATTAGGCTGAAGACAGTGTAGGCTACCTCTCTCTGTGTCTATTATGAGGCTGAAGACAGTGTAGGCTACCTCTCTGTCTATTATTAGGCTGAAGACAGTGTAGGCTACCTCTCTGTCTATTATTAGGCTGAAGACAGTGTAGGCTACCTCTCTGTCTATTATTAGGCTGAAGACAGTGTAGGCTACCTCTCTCTGTCTATTATTAGGCTGAAGACAGTGTAGGCTACCTCTCTCTGTGTCTATTATGAGGCTGAAGACAGTGTAGGCTACCTCTCTGTCTATTATTAGGCTGAAGACAGTGTAGGCTACCTCTCTGTCTATTATTAGGCTGAAGACAGTGTAGGCTACCTCTCTGTCTATTATTAGGCTGAAGACAGTGTAGGCTACCTCTCTCTCTCTCTGTGTGTCTATTATTAGGCTGAAGACAGTGTAGGCTACCTCTCTCTGTCTATTATGAGGCTGAAGACAGTGTAGGCTACCTCTCTGTCTATTATTAGGCTGAAGACAGTGTAGGCTACCTCTCTGTCTATTATTAGGCCGAAGACAGTGTAGGCTACCTCTCTCTGTCTATTATTAGGCTGAAGACAGTGTAGGCTACCTCTCTGTGTCTATTATGAGGCTGAAGACAGTGTAGGCTACCTCTCTGTCTATTATTAGGCCGAAGACAGTGTAGGCTACCTCTCTGTCTATTATTAGGCCGAAGACAGTGTAGGCTACCTCTCTCTGTCTATTATTAGGCTGAAGACAGTGTAGGCTACCTCTCTGTCTATTATTAGGCTGAAGACAGTGTAGGCTACCTCTCTCTGTCTATTATTAGGCTGAAGACAGTGTAGGCTACCTCTCTGTGTCTATTATTAGGCTGAAGACAGTGTAGGCTACCTCTCTCTCTCTGTGTGTCTATTATTAGGCTGAAGACAGTGTAGGCTACCTCTCTGTGTCTATTATTAGGCTGAAGACAGTGTAGGCTACCTCTCTCTCTCTGTGTGTCTATTATTAGGCTGAAGACAGTGTAGGCTACCTCTCTCTGTCTATTATTAGGCTGAAGACAGTGTAGGCTACCTCTCTGTCTATTATTAGGTTGAAGACAGTGTAGGCTACCTCTCTGTCTATTATGAGGCTGAAGACAGTGTAGGCTACCTCTCTGTCTATTATTAGGCTGAAGACAGTGTAGGCTACCTCTCTCTGTCTATTATTAGGCTGAAGACAGTGTAGGCTACCTCTCTGTCTATTATGAGGCTGAAGACAGTGTAGGCTACCTCTCTCTGTCTATTATGAGGCTGAAGACAGTGTAGGCTACCTCTCTGTCTATTATTAGGCTGAAGACAGTGTAGGCTACCTCTGTCTATTATGAGGCTGAAGACAGTGTAGGCTACCTCTCTGTCTATTATTAGGCTGAAGACAGTGTAGGCTACCTCTCTCTGTCTATTATGAGGCTGAAGACAGTGTAGGCTACCTCTCTGTCTATTATTAGGCTGAAGACAGTGTAGGCTACCTCTCTCTGTCTATTATTAGGCTGAAGACAGTGTAGGCTACCTCTCTGTCTATTATTAGGCTGAAGACAGTGTAGGCTACCTCTCTCTGTCTATTATTAGGTTGAAGACAGTGTAGGTTACCTCTCTCTGTCTATTATTAGGCTGAAGACAGTGTAGGCTACCTCTCTGTCTATTATGAGGCTGAAGACAGTGTAGACTACCTCTCTGTCTATTATGAGGCTGAAGACAGTGTAGGCTACCTCTCTGTCTATTATGAGGCTGAAGACAGTGTAGGCTACCTCTCTCTCTCTCTGTCTATTATTAGGCTGAAGACAGTGTAGGCTACCTCTCTCTGTCTATTATGAGGCTGAAGACAGTGTAGGCTACCTCTCTCTCTCTCTGTCTATTATGAGGCTGAAGACAGTGTAGGCTACCTCTCTGTCTATTATTAGGCTGAAGACAGTGTAGGCTACCTCTCTCTGTCTATTATTAGGCTGAAGACAGTGTAGGCTACCTCTCTGTCTATTATTAGGCTGAAGACAGTGTAGGCTACCTCTCTCTGTCTATTATTAGGCTGAAGACAGTGTAGGCTACCTCTCTGTCTATTATGAGGCTGAAGACAGTGTAGGCTACCTCTGTGTCTATTATTAGGTTGAAGACAGTGTAGGCTACCTCTCTGTCTATTATTAGGCTGAAGACAGTGTAGGCTACCTCTCTGTCTATTATTAGGCTGAAGACAGTGTAGGCTACCTCTCTCTGTCTATTATGAGGCTGAAGACAGTGTAGGCTACCTCTCTCTCTCTCTCTCTGTCTATTATTAGGCTTAAGACAGTGTAGGCTACCTCTCTGTCTATTATGAGGCTGAAGACAGTGTAGGCTACCTCTCTGTCTATTATTAGGCTGAAGACAGTGTAGGCTACCTCTCTGTCTATTATTAGGCTGAAGACAGTGTAGGCTACCTCTCTGTCTATTATTAGGCCGAAGACAGTGTAGGCTACCTCTCTGTCTATTATTAGGCTGAAGACAGTGTAGGCTACCTCTCTCTCTCTGTCTGTCTATTATTAGGCTGAAGACAGTGTAGGCTACCTCTCTCTGTCTATTATGAGGCTGAAGACAGTGTAGGCTACCTCTCTCTCTATTATTAGGCTGAAGACAGTGTAGGCTACCTCTCTCTCTATTATTAGGCTGAAGACAGTGTAGGCTACCTCTCTGTCTATTATTAGGTTGAAGACAGTGTAGGCTACCTCTCTCTGTCTATTATGAGGCTGAAGACAGTGTAGGCTACCTCTCTGTCTATTATTAGGCTGAAGACAGTGTAGGCTACCTCTCTCTGTCTATTATTAGGCTGAAGACAGTGTAGGCTACCTCTCTGTCTATTATTAGGCTGAAGACAGTGTAGGCTACCTCTCTCTGTCTATTATTAGGCTGAAGACAGTGTAGGCTACCTCTCTCTGTCTATTATTAGGCTGAAGACAGTGTAGGCTACCTCTCTCTGTCTATTATTAGGCTGAAGACAGTGTAGGCTACCTCTCTGTCTATTATTAGGCTGAAGACAGTGTAGGCTACCTCTCTCTGTCTATTATTAGGCTGAAGACAGTGTAGGCTACCTCTCTGTCTATTATTAGGCTGAAGACAGTGTAGGCTACCTCTCTCTGTCTATTATGAGGCTGAAGACAGTGTAGGCTACCTCTCTCTGTCTATTATGAGGCTGAAGACAGTGTAGGCTACCTCTCTCTGTCTATTATTAGGCTGAAGACAGTGTAGGCTACCTCTCTGTCTATTATTAGGCTGAAGACAGTGTAGGCTACCTCTCTGTCTATTATTAGGCTGAAGACAGTGTAGGCTACCTCTCTGTCTATTATTAGGCTGAAGACAGTGTAGGCTACCTCTCTGTCTATTATTAGGCTGAAGACAGTGTAGGCTACCTCTCTGTCTATTATGAGGCTGAAGACAGTGTAGGCTACCTCTCTCTCTCTCTGTCTATTATTAGGCTGAAGACAGTGTAGGCTACCTCTCTGTCTATTATGAGGCTGAAGACAGTGTAGGCTACCTCTCTGTCTATTATTAGGCTGAAGACAGTGTAGGCTACCTCTCTGTCTATTATTAGGCTGAAGACAGTGTAGGCTACCTCTCTGTCTATTATTAGGCCGAAGACAGTGTAGGCTACCTCTCTGTCTATTATTAGGCTGAAGACAGTGTAGGCTACCTCTCTCTCTCTGTCTGTCTATTATTAGGCTGAAGACAGTGTAGGCTACCTCTCTCTGTCTATTATGAGGCTGAAGACAGTGTAGGCTACCTCTCTCTCTATTATTAGGCTGAAGACAGTGTAGGCTACCTCTCTCTCTATTATTAGGCTGAAGACAGTGTAGGCTACCTCTCTGTCTATTATTAGGTTGAAGACAGTGTAGGCTACCTCTCTGTCTATTATTAGGCTGAAGACAGTGTAGGCTACCTCTCTCTGTCTATTATTAGGCTGAAGACAGTGTAGGCTACCTCTCTGTCTATTATTAGGCTGAAGACAGTGTAGGCTACCTCTCTCTGTCTATTATGAGGCTGAAGACAGTGTAGGCTACCTCTCTCTGTCTATTATGAGGCTGAAGACAGTGTAGGCTACCTCTCTCTGTCTATTATTAGGCTGAAGACAGTGTAGGCTACCTCTCTGTCTATTATTAGGCTGAAGACAGTGTAGGCTACCTCTCTGTCTATTATTAGGCTGAAGACAGTGTAGGCTACCTCTCTGTCTATTATTAGGCTGAAGACAGTGTAGGCTACCTCTCTGTCTATTATTAGGCTGAAGACAGTGTAGGCTACCTCTCTGTCTATTATGAGGCTGAAGACAGTGTAGGCTACCTCTCTCTCTCTCTGTCTATTATTAGGCTGAAGACAGTGTAGGCTACCTCTCTGTCTATTATTAGGCTGAAGACAGTGTAGGCTACCTCTCTGTCTATTATTAGGCTGAAGACAGTGTAGGCTACCTCTCTCTGTCTATTATGAGGCTGAAGACAGTGTAGGCTACCTCTCTGTCTATTATTAGGCTGAAGACAGTGTAGGCTACCTCTCTCTGTCTATTATTAGGCTGAAGACAGTGTAGGCTACCTCTCTGTCTATTATGAGGCTGAAGACAGTGTAGGCTACCTCTCTGTGTCTATTATTAGGCTGAAGACAGTGTAGGCTACCTCTCTGTGTCTATTATTAGGCTGAAGACAGTGTAGGCTACCTCTCTGTCTATTATTAGGCTGAAGACAGTGTAGGCTACCTCTCTGTGTCTATTATTAGGCTGAAGACAGTGTAGGCTACCTCTCTCTCTCTCTGTCTATTATGAGGCTGAAGACAGTGTAGGCTACCTCTCTCTCTCTGTGTGTCTATTACTAGGCTGAAGACAGTGTAGGCTACCTCTCTCTCTCTCTCTCTCTCTCTCTCTCTCTCTCTGTGTGTCTATTACTAGGCTGAAGACAGTGTAGGCTACCTCTCTCTCTCTCTGTGTGTCTATTACTAGGTTGAAGACAGTGTAGGCTACATCTCTCTCTCTTGTTAAGTGACTAGTTAAATTATGCATTTTATTTTTTACATGTGAACTGGACTGTTGTTTATGGTGAAACTATAACTTATCAAATAATTTATTTTCAAAGGAAACATTGAACATCTAATAGTCATATCATATAGTGTAAAAGCACTATATGTGCTACCTAAAAGCATAGGTCTGACACAGCTACTAGATATCAACCCCTCTAAGCATAGGTCTGACACAGCTACTAGATATCAACCCCTCTAAGCATAGGTCTGACACAGCTACTAGATATCAACCCCTCTAAGCATAGGTCTGACACAGCTACTAGATATCAACCCCTCTAAGCATAGGTCTGACACAGCTACTAGATATCAACCCCTCTAAGCATAGGTCTGACACAGCTACTAGATATCAACCCCTCTAAGCATAGGTCTGACACAGCTACTAGATATCAACCCCTCTAAGCATAGGTCTGACACAGCTACTAGATATCAACCCCTCTAAGCATAGGTCTGACACAGCTACTAGATATCAACCCCTCTAAGCATAGGTCTGACACAGCTACTAGATATCAACCCCTCTAAGCATAGGTCTGATACAGCTACTAGATATCAACCCCTCTAAGCATAGGTCTGACACAGCTACTAGATATCAGCCCCTCTAAGCATAGGTCTGACACAGCTACTAGATATCAGCCCCTCTAAGCATAGGTCTGACACAGCTACTAGATATCAACCCCTCTAAGCATAGGTCTGACACAGCTACTAGATATCAGCCCCTCTAAGCATAGGTCTGACACAGCTACTAGATATCAGCCCCTCTAAGCATAGGTCTGACACAGCTACTAGATATCAACCCTTCTAAATGACAACGGGTTTGATCACGCATGCGCAGGTCGACGCTTTGCCAAGGCAACTCAAAGCCGCTGCTGTAACCGTCCAGATACCTTGTAACTTCACTTTACAACAATAACAATCTAGCTGGAAAACACAGACACAGTTCTCCCAAACACCTGCAGAATTTTAACCAACAGAAAAATGCCACTACATTTCAAGGTAAACAAATGTATTTTTAAATTGAACGAGTATAGAAATTCAACTCTTGGCTTTGGTTAGCGCAGTGTTTTTGAAACAACCACGTCCAGTAATCTGGGTCACCGCCTGAGTGAGGTGAAGAGGTTTCGACTGATACAAGAAAACATTGTTTCATTCTCACAAATAAAATGTTAGTTTATTAACATCGTGCATTGCGATTACATCGGATAAACCATCTTCGACGAAACAACCAAATCCCACGTCCAAGGTGTCGGTTATTAGCTTGGTTTAGCTAAGTGTTTCCTAACACGTTACAATGGTATAGAGCGGATACGCTAATGTAAACTAGCTGCCAGTGGCTAACAGCGGCTATTTCCTGTTTTTATTGATAAATAGATGCATGTATCAACTGCATGACATTGTAAAGGGCAAGAGAGGATTCGTTTAACGTGGTTTATTGCGTTAGTATGATTAATCAGCCTAGATAAAGACAGTGGTACAGTCTGGTTTAGAAACTGTGACCTAGACAGCTGTAAATTTGCTAGATATGCCTGTAGCTGCAAACTCAGTTCACAGATTTCATTCAAACAAATGCAGCCAATCGGTTTCCTAGGAAACATCTGACCAACACGAATCTGCATGCATGATGTTTACAGTCCTTTTAAAGGCATGCTAAATATATCCCACTTAAACAATATAGTAAGGCATGTATTCCTATGCTATTTACTAATGTTTTGGATACTCACATGCACAGGGCATCAGTGAGTACAAGAAGAAATTTAAAGACCGAGTCGCTACCCGCTCCAGAAGCGCCTCTCCTCAGCGACGGATGCGCTTAGCTGGACTTCGATCTGACCAGATGGGTAAGATTTATTAATTGATTTATTGATATATATAGACCCTTTTCCAGGACACGACACACTGACGTCACGCACAGATGCACGCGACTCTTGGCTGCATTAAATAAAAAGATGTCGCCATCTGCCGCACCTTCAACATAGCCTGAATTTAAGGTTTTATTACTTCTAAACAAAATAACTTTTTAGGTTCTTATACGCTTACAATTATGTTTTGATTCTTGCTTGAACAGTCGCTAAGATTATATTTGGATGTGAACTTTTCAAAATAACTATTTTGGATGCGGCAGGTGTTGGCTAGAATGTTAACGCTCATTGACATACTGTATCAAAAGCTAGACAAAGAGCCATTTTACTGGTTGAAGTTCAAGTGTTTTTAAATATTAGTATAATGCAGTCGCATTTGCGATGACGACACACACATTATATTAAGCAGGACATCCATACAAGCCTTAAAATCCAGTTATAATCCAAAAGTAGCGTGAAAAGCACTCATAAACAACATGTAAATAGAGGGGTGTTTTTGTGTGTTCTGTCACGAGCTTGCGTGTATTGCACTTCCTGCCGCAATGTTTGCAAAAACAGAAAGTGGTCTATATGACCCGGTAACAGTATGATATACCAAGTTAACATACCACACATCATTCATATTCCTGTCGTGCATCTTCATCTTTAAAACACTGAGCGCAGCTCTACTATTCTTATTTTACTATTTACAGTTTAGTCATCGTGAGTGCATACATTATCGTACTGGTCCTCCGTGGGAATAGAACCCACAACCCTGGCTTTGTAAGAACCATGCTCTACCACCTGAATCACATGGTCAACTATCATCTCTCCTTCTGTGATCCATATTACACCAGGTATCAGTAGAGACACTATCATCTCTCTGTCATCCATATTACACCAGGTATCAGTAGAGACACTATCATCTCTCTGTCATCCATATTACACCAGGTATCAGTAGAGACACTATCATCTCTCTGTCATCCATATTACACCAGGTATCAGTAGAGACACTATCATCTCTCTGTCATCCATATTACACCAGGTATCAGTAGAGACACTATCATCTCTCTGTCATCCATATTACACCAGGTATCAGTAGAGAAACTATCATCTCTCCTTCTGTCATCCATATTACACCAGGTATCAGTAGAGAAACTATCATCTCTCCTTCTGTCATCCATATTACACCAGGTATCAGTCGAGAAACTATCATCTCTCCTTCTGTCATCCATATTACACCAGGTATCAGTAGAGAAACTATCATCTCTCCTTCTGTCATCCATATTACACCAGGTATCAGTAGAGACACTATCATCTCTATATCATCCATATTACACCAGGTATCAGTAGAGACACTATCATCTCTCTGTCATCCATATTACACCAGGTATCAGTAGAGACACTATCATCTCTCTGTCATCCATATTACACCAGGTATCAGTAGAGACACTATCATCTCTCTGTCATCCATATTACACCAGGTATCAGTAGAGACACTATCATCTCTCTGTCATCCATATTACACCAGGTATCAGTAGAGAAACTATCATCTCTCCTTCTGTCATCCATATTACACCAGGTATCAGTAGAGAAACTATCATCTCTCCTTCTGTCATCCATATTACACCAGGTATCAGTAGAGAAACTATCATCTCTCCTTCTGTCATCCATATTACACCAGGTATCAGTCGAGAAACTATAATCTCTCCTTCTGTCATCCATATTACACCAGGTATCAGTAGAGAAACTATCATCTCTCCTTCTGTCATCCATATTACACCAGGTATCAGTAGAGACACTATCATCTCTATCATCCATATTACACCAGGTATCAGTAGAGACACTATCATCTCTCTGTCATCCATATTACACCAGGTATCAGTAGAGACACTATCATCTCTCCTTCTGTCATCCATATTACACCAGGTATCAGTAGAGACACTATCATCTCTATCATCCATATTACACCAGGTATCAGTAGAGACACTATCATCTCTCTGTCATCCATATTACACCAGGTATCAGTAGAGACACTATCATCTCTATATCATCCATATTACACCAGGTATCAGTAGAGACACTATCATCTCTCCTTCTGTCATCCATATTACACCAGGTATCAGTAGAGACACTATCATCTCTCCTTCTGTCATCCATATTACACCAGGTATCAGTAGAGACACTATCATCTCTCCTTCTGTCATCCATATTACACCAGGTATCAGTCGAGAGCCTCAGTTTCTGTCCAAGAGGAAGGTGCCCTCCTCCCACTCGCCCCAGGTGTCCAGCTCCTTCCAATGGAACCCCACCACCACAGAGCCCCCACAGAGACGAGATGAGACCCCCAGACCTGGTACCTCTCCCCTGGCTCCTACCCCAGAGAGAGTCCACACCCCTCTGGCCCCTAGGGGTCCCCCTCCTCCAGGGGACCCCCAACGAGGCCCGACCACTCTTCAGGGCCAGACTCACACCCGGAGCCCCCTGGCTACTGTAGAGAGACAGGACCAAGCTTTCAATGGGGTGAGAATGGTTGTTATTCATTTAATGTATGTAAATGCTGGTGCTCCATTGGCTCCATTGTACGAGGAAAAGTAAATCAAGCGCTGCTCATGTATTTGAAAGGACCGTTTGACACACGTATTAGACCCAGGCCTTCTAAGCAGCCCCGTGGCCTGTGCAGCAGACAGTTTATTTTTGAATTTAACCAAGTCAGTTAAAAACAAATTCGTATTTACAATGACGGCCAGTGAGTTATTACTAGTGGCCTGTGTAGTAAAGTGAGAAATGTGATTCCAGGTGGACTATGTGTTGAGGAGGAAGGCAGGGCTGAAGTCGTCTGGACAGAGGACCGGACTACAGAACTCAGAGTACAGGAAACAGTTTCCGTGGAAGACACCTGTAGCTGGCCACGCCTCCCCACTGCTGGCTGCAGAGCAGGTGTTAGTTGTTCCACTCATATCCTCGTCTTGTCTGAACGTATATACAACATCCACGTTAAAGCCCTGATGTTCCACTCATATCCTCGTCTTGTCTGAACGTATATACAACCCCAAACCTCCATAACATCCACGTTAAAGCCCTGATGTTCCACTCATATCCTCGTCTTGTCTGAACGTATATACAACCCTAAACCTCCATAACATCCACGTTAAAGCCCTGATAGTCACACATTTGACATGTGTAGGCATTTCCTGGTCATAGAGGGACCCAATGCACACCTATTAAGTCATATTCACTGCTTCATGTTACACCCTGAACCCAGGGTTGGTCACCCAGGGTTGGTCACCCAGGGTTGGTCACCCATTCTGCCCCATTACTAGTTAGTCTTGAAAACCCAACCGAGGGCAACACAGTGACTAGGACCTGGTTTTAATGAGGGTCTGTTGAAAACCCGATCGTAGACAACACAGTGACTAGGATCTGGTTTTAATGAGGGTCTGTTGAAAACCAGACCGTAGAAAACACAGTGACTAGGACCTGGTTTTAATTAGGGTCTGTTGGCCTAGAGGAACTACATCACTACCTACGTCGATAAGGGGGGGGGGGGGGGGGGGGGGCGTTCTGGGGACAGGGGCAGACATGCCAGAACGCTGTGATTTAAAACCAAACGTTGCAGTGGTTTTAGTTGAGGTAGTTGATGTAAACTAGGTACTGGGGCGGCAGGTAGCCTAGTGGTTAGAGCGTTGGGCCAGTAACCTGACAAGGTTAAAACTGCCTTGTTAACCCACTGTTCCCCGGGTGCCAAAGATGTGGATGTTGATTAAGGCAGCCCCACCACCCCCCCCACCTCTCTGATTCAGAGGGGTGGGGTTAAATGCGGAAGACACATTTCAGTTGAAGGCATTCAGTTGTACAACCTGAGTAGGTATCTACTTGCGAACTATAACCTCTTGTGATGTCCATCTTGCTAGCTACTATTTAGTATTTTATTCAAGAGGATAAAGTTGTGACGTAGGAAGTGACGTAGGAAGTGACGTAGTTCCTCGATACCAAAAGAGTCCATCATTGAAACCAGACCTCAGTCAGTGTGTTGCCTAGGGTCTGGTTTTCAAAACAAATGACTCGTTTGAGAGGTAGGCTATCTACCCAAGCTGTGGAGCAGAGATGCTGTTTTGTCAAACAGCCAGTAGATGGTAGCAGAGTATTTGAGTATGAATCAACTATGACAGTTACAGTATATTTCCTTGCATGGTCTTCTTCAGATGCTGTACACCAGCCACCGTTCCATCCCTCCTTTCAAGTCTAACCCGGTGGTGGTGTTGGAGAGCGAGTACAGCAGGAACTTTAAAGCCTCTCCACCTCCCAGAGGACCACGGCTACGCAGCGATGTAGACCAGGTGCCTCTGTTCCAGAGAGAGAACGTTTCACCCGAGAAAGCATCAAAGGTACTTCCGAGTTCCAGTCAGTCCACACGCCACACTACAACTCAATCTTTGATCTGGTAATCGATTTATTCAACCTCTTCTGGAACAGACTTTACGAACGTGTCGTAGCTGGCCAGAGACCAGCACTCAAACATGATCTGATTCTGGGTGCCAAGATTAGGCCACAATATAATACTCCCGGCGTTGGTAATATCTTCACCGTTACCTTTTGTGTTTCAATAAGGAAGCAGAAAGCCCTGCTTACTTGTCACTGATTTCTGGGAAGATCAGGATACATCAGGACACGGACTAGCAAGGTTTTTCTCTGTTTATTGACATTTCAAAACCCCCTTGGAGGAATACAATGAACACCTAGAACGTCCAATATGATAGGGGAATACAATGAACACCTAGAACGTCCAATATGATAGGGGAATACAATGAACACCTAGAACGTCCAATATGAAAGAGGAATACAATGAACACCTAGAACGTCCAATATGAAAGAGGAATACAATGAACACCTAGAACGTCCAATATGAAAGGGGAATACAATGAACACCTAGAACGTCCAATATGATAGGGGAATACAATGAACACCTAGAACGTCCAATATGAAAGAGGAATACAATGAACACCTAGAACGTCCAATATGAAAGGGGAATACAATGAACACCTAGAACGTCCAATATGAAAGAGGAATACAATGAACACCTAGAACGTCCAATATGAAAGAGGAATACAAATGAACACCTAGAACGTCCAATATGAAAGAGGAATACAATGAACACCTAGAACGTCCAATATGAAAGAGGAATACAATGAACACCTAGAACGTCCAATATGAAAGAGGAATACAATGAACACCTAGAACGTCCAATATGAAAGGGGAATACAATGAACACCTAGAACGTCCAATATGAAAGAGGAATACAATGAACACCTAGAACGTCCAATATGAAAGGGGAATACAATGAACACCTAGAACGTCCAATATGAAAGAGGAATACAATGAACACCTAGAACATCCAATATGAAAGGGGAATACAATGAACACCTAGAACATCCAATATGAAAGAGGAATACAATGAACACCTAGAACGTCCAATATGAAAGGGGAATACAATACACACCTAGAACGTCCAATATGAAAGAGGAATACAATGAACACCTAGAACGTCCAATATGAAAGGGGAATACAATACACACCTAGAACGTCCAATATGATAGAGGAATACAATGAACACCTAGAACGTCCAATATGAAAGAGGAATACAATGAACACCTAGAACGTCCAATATGAAAGAGGAATACAATGAACACCTAGAACGTCCAATATGAAAGAGGATTACAATGAACACCTAGAACGTCCAATATGAAAGAGGAATACAATGAACACCTAGAACGTCCAATATGAAAGGGGAATACAATGAACACCTAGAACGTCCAATATGAAAGAGGAATACAATGAACACCTAGAACGTCCAATATGAAAGGGGAATACAATGAACACCTAGAACGTCCAATATGATAGGGGAATACAATGAACACCTAGAACGTCCAATATGAAAGAGGAATACAATGAACACCTAGAACGTCCAATATGATAGAGGAATACAATGAACACCTAGAACGTCCAATATGAAAGGGGAATACTGTTACGGTTTTCGTCCGTCGAAGGAGAGGCGGACCAAAATGCAGCGTGGTTATTTTGATTCATCTTTAATAAAAGATAAACACGAACAACACAAAACAAGAACCGTGACATCCTAAACAGCCTTATCTGGTGCAAACAGAGACAGGAACAAACACCCACGAAACACTCAAAGAATATGGCTGCCTAAATATGGTTCCCAATCAGAGACAACGATAAACACCTGCCTCAGAATTATTATTATTATTTATTTTTATTTTTATTTGACCTTTATTTAACCAGGTAGGCTAGTTGAGAACACCTTTATTTAACCAGGTAGGCTAGTTGAGAACACCTTTATTTAACCAGGTGGGCGAGTTGAGAACACCTTTATTTAACCAGGTAGGCTAGTTGAGAACACCTTTATTTAACCAGGTAGGCTAGTTGAGAACACCTTTATTTAACCAGGTAGGCTAGTTGAGAACACCTTTATTTAACCAGGTAGGCAAGTTGAGAACAAGTTCTCATTTACAATTGCGACCTGGCCAAGATAAAGCACAGCAGTTCGACAGATAAAACGACACAGAGTTACACATGGAGTAAAAACAAACATACAGTCAATAATGCAGTATAAACAAGTCTATATACGATGTGAGCAAATGAGGTGAGAAGGGAGGTAAAGGCAAAAAAGGCCATGATGGCAAAGTAAATACAATATAGCAAGTAAAATACTGGAATGGTAGTTTTGCAATGGAAGAATGTGCAAAGTAGAAATAAAAATAATGGGGTGCAAAGGAGCAAAATAAATAAATTAATTAAAATTAAATACAGTTGGGAAAGAGGTAGTTGTTTGGGCTAAATTATAGGTGGGCTATGTACAGGTGCAGTAATCTGTGAGCTGCTCTGACAGTTGGTGCTTAAAGCTAGTGAGGGAGATAAGTGTTTCCAGTTTCAGAGATTTTTGTAGTTCGTTCCAGTCATTGGCAGCAGAGAACTGGAAGGAGAGGCGGCCAAAGAAAGAATTGGTTTTGGGGGTGACTAGAGAGATATACCTGCTGGAGCGTGTGCTACAGGTGGGAGATGCTATGGTGACCAGCGAGCTGAGATAAGGGGGGACTTTACCTAGCAGGGTCTTGTAGATGACATGGAGCCAGTGGGTTTGGCGACGAGTATGAAGCGAGGGCCAGCCAACGAGAGCGTACAGGTCACAATGGTGGGTAGTATATGGGGCTTTGGTGATAAAACGGATTGCACTGTGATAGACTGCATCCAATTTGTTGAGTAGGGTATTGGAGGCTATTTTGTAAATGACATCGCCAAAGTCGAGGATTGGTAGGATGGTCAGTTTTACAAGGGTATGTTTGGCAGCATGAGTGAAGGATGCTTTGTTGCGAAATAGGAAGCCAATTCTAGATTTAACTTTGGATTGGAGATGTTTGATATGGGTCTGGAAGGAGAGTTTACAGTCTAACCAGACACCTAAGTATTTGTAGTTGTCCACGTATTCTAAGTCAGAGCCGTCCAGAGTAGTGATGTTGGACAGGCGGGTAGGTGCAGGTAGCGATCTGTTGAAGAGCATGCATTTAGTTTTACTTGTATTTAAGAGCAATTGGAGGCCACGGAAGGAGAGTTGTATGGCATTGAAGCTTGCCTGGAGGGTTGTTAACACAGTGTCCAAAGAAGGGCCGGAAGTATACAGAATGGTGTCGTCTGCGTAGAGGTGGATCAGGGACTCACCAGCAGCAAGAGCGACCTCATTGATGTATACAGAGAAGAGAGTCGGTCCAAGAATTGAACCCTGTGGCACCGCCATAGAGACTGCCAGAGGTCCGGACAGCAGACCCTCCGATTTGACACACTGAACTCTATCAGAGAAGTAGTTGGTGAACCAGGCGAGGCAATCATTTGAGAAACCAAGGCTGTCGAGTCTGCCGATGAGGATATGGTGATTGACAGAGTCGAAAGCCTTGGCCAGATCAATGAATACGGCTGCACAGTAATGTTTCTTATCGATGGCGGTTAAGATATCGTTTAGGACCTTGAGCGTGGCTGAGGTGCACCCATGACCAGCTCTGAAACCAGATTGCATAGCAGAGAAGGTATGGTGAGATTCGAAATGGTCGGTAATCTGTTTGTTGACTTGGCTTTCGAAGACCTTAGAAAGGCACGGTAGGATAGATATAGGTCTGTAGCAGTTTGGGTCAAGAGTGTCCCCCCCTTTGAAGAGGGGGATGACCGCAGCTGCTTTCCAATCTTTGGGAATCTCAGACGACACGAAAGAGAGGTTGAACAGGCTAGTAATAGGGGTGGCAACAATTTCGGCAGATAATTTTAGAAAGAAAGGGTCCAGATTGTCTAGCCCGGCTGATTTGTAGGGGTCCAGATTTTGCAGCTCTTTCAGAACATCACATGATTGAGAACCACTCTAGGCAAACATAGACTTACCTAGACAACCCCACTATACCACAATCCCAATACCTACAAAAACCCCAAGACAAAACACACCACACAAATAAACCCATGTCACACCCTGGCCTGACCAAACTAATAAAGAAAACACAGAATACTAAGACCAGGGCGTGACAAATACAATGAACACCTAGAACCTCCAATATGGAAGTAAATAAACCAGTTATTTAGATAATGTTCTCCACATGCCACGCTGGATACACCCACTGGAGTGTACAGGAGGTTTGGTGGTATTTCCGTACTGGTTCCACTGGTTTTATACCCAGGTTCCTCTGACTGACTGACTGGATTGCATCCCAAATGGCACCCTATTCCCTATATAAGGGTTCTGGTCAAAAGTAGTGCACTATGTAGGGAATAGGGTGCCATTTGGGACGATGAGGCCTTTACGAATGGCTCTGTTCTTTTTGTTGCGATGATGACATCAGAGGAAGAAGAAGAGGGAAGAGAGAGAGAGAAAGTCCAGCATCGTAGAGGAGAACATTCCACTTCCACAGCCTCGGGAGCAGCTGGCGGACCAGGAAGTGAAGTCACACAGCCCCCAGAAGGCACATCTTCCCCACAGGTGAGATCAGCGGTCAGTTGTGATTACAGGGTATGTTGGTTGGAGGGTGAAGTTACCTCGACACGCTGATCCTGGGTTCATTTAGCATTCTTCCCACTAACCGTTAAGGGTAGGATTAGGGGGAGGGGGAGCTGATCCTAGACCTGTCCCTTTGGGAAACTTCACCTGGAGTCAGAGGTCAGGGGTCAGGGGTGGGGAAGTAGGAGAGGAAAGAGAGAGGCAACCTGTCAGTAATAGGAACTCTCTCATGTATTGTATATTGTCTCTTTCAATCTTCACTTCCTGCTATGTGGCATGCAGTATTTTGGTAATAATTACCGGTAACACTGCACTCTCTCTCTCTCTCTCTCTCTCTCACACACTCTCTCTCTGCACTCTCTCTCTCTCTCACTCTCACTCTCTCTCTCTGCTCTCTCTCACACTCTCTCTCTCTGCACTCTCTCTCTCACTCTCTCTCTCTGCTCTCTCTCACACTCTCTCTCTCTGCACTCTCTCTCTCACTCTCTCTCTCTGCTCTCTCTCACACTCTCTCTCTCTGCACTCTCTCTCTGCACTCTCTCTCTGCACTCTCTCTCTCTCTCTCTCTCTCTCTCTCTGCTCTCTCTCTCTCTCTCTCTGCTCTCTCTCTCTCTCTCTCTGCACTCTCTCTCTCTCTGCACTCTCTCTCTGCACTCTCTCTCTCTCTCTCTCTGCACTCTCTCTCTGCACTCTCTCTCTCTCTCTCTCCAATGGACAGCAGCAGAGTTTGGTCATTCACATGTGGCCTATTCAACTAATACATTTTAGTTTATAAATCATAATGCCAAGTGCAATGCTAAACGATCACTGAATATACATTATCTGACTTGGCCTGTCTCTGTGAATTTCTGTCCCTCTCTCCAGAAAGGTGAAATCAGAGTATAATGCCAACTTCCGCTCTCCACTGAACTACATATACAAGGACGGCGCCTGGGTCAAGGCTTCCACAGTAGGAGAGGAGGTCAGTGTAGTTATTACCGTGTCTACCACAGTAGGAGAGGAGGTCAGTGTAGTTATTACAGTGTCTACCACAGTAGGAGAGGAGGTCAGTGTAGTTATTATAGTGTCTACCACACTAGGAGAGGAGGTCAGTGTAGTTATTATAATGTCTACCACAGTAGGCGAGGAGGTCAGTGTAGTTATTACCGTGTCTACCACAGTAGGAGAGGAGGTCAGTGTAGTTATTACAGTGTCTACCACAGTAGGAGAGGAGGTCAGTGTAGTTATTATAGTGTCTACCACAGTAGGAGAGGAGGTCAGTGTAGTTATTACCCTGTCTACCACAGTAGGAGAGGAGGTTAGTGTAGTTATTACAGTGTCAACCACAGTAGAGGAGGTCAGTGTAGTTATTGTATAAAGTAATGACCTACAGGCTCTAAGTAAATGTCATTGATATGGAGTCTCTTTAACACATTCTCTCTTCCCATCCTCCATTGCAGGGGCGTGACAGTCAGCATAGTCACGTTTGGTATCACGAGGTAACACGGTCCTATTCTCCCCGCTGTTCTACTGTACCTTCCTTCTCTTTTGGCTGTTGGCAATGACCCCCCCCCCCCCTTCCCTCCTCTCACGTTTACATCAAACTGAGTGATGATACATGAGTGAACAGAACACCTGTGTATCCGCCTTAGAAATACAATGGGCAAAAATAATTTCCATTGTTGAGTTTCAGAAAGGCCTCATACCAGAGATCTAGGCCTAAGATGGTTGAGTTTCAGAAAGGCCTCATACCAGAGATCTAGGCCTGAGATTGTTGAGTTTCAGAAAGGCCTCATACCAGAGATCTAGGCCTGAGATTGTTGAGTTTCAGAAAGGTCCATACCTGAGATCTAGGCCTGAGATTGTTGAGTTTCAGAAAGGTCCATACCTGAGATCTAGGCCTGAGATTGTTGAGTTTCAGAAAGGTCCATACCTGAGATCTAGGCCTGAGATTGTTGAGTTTCAGAAAGGTCCATACCTGAGATCTAGGCCTGAGATTGTAGAGTTTCAGAAAGGTCCATACCTGAGATCTAGGCCTGAGATTGTTGATCTGATAGGTTGCTGTAAAGATTAATTGTGTGTGTGTGTGTGTGTGTGTGTGTGTGTGTGTGTGTGCGTGCTTGTATGAGATCACGGTGTGTGTGTGTGTGTTTCAGGCATTGTCAGCATAAATACAATGAGTCAGCAGGAGGTTGGTTAGACAGCGTTCTTCTTTCCGTTCAACCTGAATATGCTGAGTGGTTAACCCTACCTTGCCTTGCACGATACGTAGAAACCTGGCCCATAAACTTCATGGAAATGTACTAAATATAGTCTAGACGTGGAAGAACTTTCTAGAAATTCGATTGCCGTTTTGTCTTCTCAGTGAAGTAGTTTAATACCCACCAATATAATGAAGGAATTCTTAGGACCATTAGTTGGACCAAGTCTGATTGATCTGATGTTCCACTCCAGGATCGGGCTCAACGTCATTTCAACTGGGCTCTAGTTTAATTTGAGGAAATCAATGAGGACAGAAAGAGATGTTTTTATTTTTCAGCTGAATGAGGATTATCTGTTGAATTTCAGTGTAACCTCCCTCTAATTGATTCTGTTGAAAAGTAGTTCAACCCTTCTCCAAAGTCCTGCTAGCTATCAGTCTATCAGTCTACCAGTCTATCAGTCTACCAGTCTAGTCTACCAGTCTACCAGTCTACCAGTCTATTCCCTATATAGTGCACTACTAGAGGCCTATGGGTCCTGGTCAAAAGTAGTGCACTATATAAGGACAGAGGGAGGAAGACTGTGTCCAGATGCCAGTCTAGGTCCAGATGCCAGTCTAGGTCCAGATGCCAGTCTAGGTCCAGATGCCAGTCTAGGTCCAGATGCCAGCCTAGGTCCAGATGCCAGCCTAGGTCCAGATGCCACCCTAGGTTCAGATGCCAGCCTAGGTCCAGATGCCAGCCTAGGTTCAGATGCCAGTCTAGGTCCAGATGCCTGCCTAGGTCCAGATGCCAGTATAGGTCCAGATGCCAGCCTAGGTTCAGATGCCTGCCTAGGTCCAGATGCCAGTCTAGGTCCAGATGCCAGTCTAGGTCCAGATGCCAGTCTAGGTCCAGATGCCTGCCTAGGTCCAGATGCCTGCCTAGGTCCAGATGCCAGCCTAGGTCCAGATGCCTGCCTAGGTCCAGATGCCAGCCTAGGTTCAGATGCCAGCCTAGGTTCAGATGCCAGCCTAGGTTCAGATGCCAGCCTAGGTTCAGATGCCAGCCTAGGTCCAGATGCCAGCTCAGTGTGTGTTGTGTCGTGCCCTGGCTTTGCTTGTGTGCATGAAAGTCAGTCATCTGTTGCATCATTGTGTGTTAAAGATATTGATAACACTTTCTGTGTTGAGATCTCTCTACCACACACCTGTGATCAGTATCAGAGGAAAGTGTTGACTCACAGAGCTCTGATTTTTGTGATCAGTATCAGAGGAAAGGGTTGACTCACAGAGCTCTGATTTTGTGATCAGTACCAGAGGAAAGGGTTGACTCACAGAGCTCTGATTTTGTGATCAGTACCAGAGGAAAGGGTTGACTCACAGAGCTCTGATTTTGTGATCAGTACCAGAGGAAAGGGTTGACTCACAGAGCTCTGATTTTGTGATCAGTATCAGAGGAAAGTGTTGACTCACAGAGCTCTGATTTTTGTGATCAGTATCAGAGGAAAGGGTTGACTCACAGAGCTCTGATTTTGTGATCAGTACCAGAGGAAAGGGTTGACTCACAGAGCTCTGATTTTGTGATCAGTACCAGAGGAAAGGGTTGACTCACAGAGCTCTGATTTTGTGATCAGTACCAGAGGAAAGGGTTGACTCACAGAGCTCTGATTTTGTGATCAGTATCAGAGGAAAGGGTTGACTCACAGAGCTCTGATTTTGTGATCAGTACCAGAGGAAAGGGTTGACTCACAGAGCTCTGATTTTGTGATCAGTATCAGAGGAAAGGGTTGACTCACAGAGCTCTGATTTTGTGATCAGTACCAGAGGAAAGGGTTGACTCACAGAGCTCTGATTTTGTGATCAGTATCAGAGGAAAGGGTTGACTCACAGAGCTCTGATTTTGTGATCAGTACCAGAGGAAAGGGTTGAATTTGCAGCTAAAAGAACGACAACTAAAAATGAGTCTGCTGCCTTTGCTTCTGATGCCACAGATACTGCAAGGCCCCTCCCCCCCCTCCTTACCACGTGCTGTTAATGTGCTGCCTCAGATACTGCAAGGCCCCCCCCCCCCCTCCTTACCACGTGCTGTTAATGTGCTGCCTCAGATACTGCAAGGCCCCTCCCCCCCTCCTTACCATGTGCTGTTAATGTGCTGCCTCAGATACTGCAAGGCCCCTCCCCCCCTCCTTACCATGTGCTGTTAATGTGCTGCCTCAGATACTGCAAGGCCCCCCCCCCCCTCCTTACCACGTGCAGTTAATGTGCTGCCTCAGATACTGCAAGGCCCCCCCCCCCCCCTCCTTACCACGTGCAGTTAATGTGCTGCCTCAGATACTGCAAGGCCCCCCCCCCCTCCTTACCGCGTGCTGTTAATGTGCTGCCTCAGATACTGCAAGGCCCCCCCCCCTCATTACCACGTGCTGTTAATGTGCTGCCTCAGATACTGCAAGGCCCCCCCCCTCATTACCACGTGCTGTTAATGTGCTGCCACAGATACTGCAAGGCCCCCCCCCCTCATTACCACGTGCTGTTAATGTGCTGCCTCAGATACTGCAAGCCCCCCCCCCCCCTCATTACCACGTGCTGTTAATGTGCTGCCTCAGATACTGCAAGGCCCCCCCCCCCCCTCATTACCACGTGCTGTTAATGTGCTGCCTCAGATACTGCAAGGCCCCCGCCCCTCCTTACCACGTGCTGTTAATGTGCTGCCTCAGATACTGCAAGCCCCCCCCCCCCCTCATTACCACGTGCTGTTAATGTGCTGCCTCAGATACTGCAAGGCCCCCCCCCCCCCTCATTACCACGTGCTGTTAATGTGCTGCCTCAGATACTGCAAGGCCCCCGCCCCTCCTTACCACGTGCTGTTAATGTGCTGCCACAGATACTGCAAGCCCCCCCCCCCCTCCTTACCACGTGCAGTTAATGTGCT
This sequence comes from Oncorhynchus kisutch, assembly GCF_002021735.2. NCBI lineage: Eukaryota > Metazoa > Chordata > Actinopteri > Salmoniformes > Salmonidae > Oncorhynchus > Oncorhynchus kisutch. The sequence goes on along the minus strand of NW_022261985.1, from coordinate 12,116,309 downwards.
GCCTCAGATACTGCAAGGCCCCCCCCCCACTCCTTACCACGTGCAGTTAATGTGCTGCCTCAGATACTGCAAGGCCCCCCCCCCTCCTTACCGCGTGCTGTTAATGTGCTGCCTCAGATACTGCAAGGCCCCCCCCCTCATTACCACGTGCTGTTAATGTGCTGCCACAGATACTGCAAGGCCCCCCCCCCCTCATTACCACGTGCTGTTAATGTGCTGCCTCAGATACTGCAAGCCCCCCCCCCCCCCCCCCCTCATTACCACGTGCTGTTAATGTGCTGCCTCAGATACTGCAAGGCCCCCCCCCCCTCATTACCACGTGCTGTTAATGTGCTGCCTCAGATACTGCAAGCCCCCCCCCCCTCCTTACCACGTGCAGTTAATGTGCTGCCTCAGATACTGCAAGGCCCCCCCCCCTCATTACCACGTGCTGTTAATGTGCTGCCTCAGATACTGCAAGGCCCCCCCCCCTCATTACCACGTGCTGTTAATGTGCTGCCACAGATACTGCAAGCCCCCCCCCCCCCTCCTTACCGCGTGCTGTTAATGTGCTGCCTCAGATACTGCAAGGCCCCCCCCCCTCATTACCACGTGCTGTTAATGTGCTGCCACAGATACTGCAAGGCCCCCCCCCTCCTTACCACGTGCAGTTAATGTGCTGCCTCAGATACTGCAAGGCCCCCCCCCCCCTCCTTACCACGTGCTGTTAATGTGCTGCCTCAGATACTGCAAGGCCCCCCCCCCCTCATTACCACGTGCTGTTAATGTGCTGCCTCAGATACTGCAAGGCCCCCCCCCCCTCATTACCACGTGCTGTTAATGTGCTGCCACAGATACTGCAAGGCCCCCCCCCCTCATTACCACGTGCTGTTAATGTGCTGCCTCAGATACTGCAAGGCCCCCCCCCCCTCCTTACCACGTGCAGTTAATGTGCTGCCTCAGATACTGCAAGGCCCCCCCCCCCCTCCTTACCACGTGCAGTTAATGTGCTGCCTCAGATACTGCAAGGCCCCCCCCCCCTCCTTACCGCGTGCTGTTAATGTGCTGCCTCAGATACTGCAAGGCCCCCCCCCCTCATTACCACGTGCTGTTAATGTGCTGCCTCAGATACTGCAAGGCCCCCCCCCTCATTACCACGTGCTGTTAATGTGCTGCCACAGATACTGCAAGGCCCCCCCCCTCATTACCACGTGCTGTTAATGTGCTGCCTCAGATACTGCAAGCCCCCCCCCCCCCCTCATTACCACGTGCTGTTAATGTGCTGCCTCAGATACTGCAAGGCCCCCCCCCCCCTCATTACCACGTGCTGTTAATGTGCTGCCTCAGATACTGCAAGGCCCCCCCCCCCTCCTTACCACGTGCTGTTAATGTGCTGCCACAGATACTGCAAGCCCCCCCCCCCTCCTTACCACGTGCAGTTAATGTGCTGCCTCAGATACTGCAAGGCCCCCCCCCCCCCTCCTTACCACGTGCAGTTAATGTGCTGCCTCAGATACTGCAAGGCCCCCCCCCCCCCCTCCTTACCGCGTGCTGTTAATGTGCTGCCTCAGATACTGCAAGGCCCCCCCCCCCTCATTACCACGTGCTGTTAATGTGCTGCCTCAGATACTGCAAGGCCCCCCCCCCTCATTACCACGTGCTGTTAATGTGCTGCCACAGATACTGCAAGGCCCCCCCCCCCCTCATTACCACGTGCTGTTAATGTGCTGCCTCAGATACTGCAAGCCCCCCCCCCCCCCCTCATTACCACGTGCTGTTAATGTGCTGCCTCAGATACTGCAAGGCCCCCCTCATTACCACGTGCTGTTAATGTGCTGCCTCAGATACTGCAAGGCCCCCCCCCCCTCATTACCACGTGCTGTTAATGTGCTGCCACAGATACTGCAAGGCCCCTCCCCCCCTCCTTACCACGTGCTGTTAATGTGCTGCCTCAGATACTGCAAGGCCCCCCCCCTCATTACCACGTGCTGTTAATGTGCTGCCTCAGATACTGCAAGCCCCCCCCCCCTCCCCTCCTTACCACGTGCTGTTATTGTGCTGCCTCAGATACTGCAAGGCCCCTCCCCCCCCTCCTTACCACGTGCTGTTAATGTGCTGCCACAGATACTGCAAGGCCCCCCCCCCCCCTCATTACCACGTGCTGTTAATGTGCTGCCACAGATACTGCAAGGCCCCTCCCCCCCCTCCTTACCACGTGCTGTTAATGTGCTGCCTCAGATACTGCAAGGCCCCTCCCCCCCCTCCTTACCACGTGCTGTTAATGTGCTGCCTCAGATACTGCAAGGCCCCCCCCCTCATTACCACGTGCTGTTAATGTGCTGCCTCAGATACTGCAAGGCCCCCCCCCCCCCTCATTACCACGTGCTGTTAATATGCTGCCTCAGATACTGCAAGGCCCCCCCCCCCTCATTACCACGTGCTGTTAATGTGCTGCCTCAGATACTGCAAGCCCCCCCCCCCCCCTCCTTACCACGTGCTGTTATTGTGCTGCCTCAGATACTGCAAGGCCCCTCCCCCCCCCCTTACCACGTGCTGTTAATGTGCTGCCTCAGATACTGCAAGGCCCCCCCCCTCATTACCACGTGCTGTTAATGTGCTGCCTCAGATACTGCAAGGCCCCCCCCCCCTCATTACCACGTGCTGTTAATGTGCTGCCACAGATACTGCAAGGCCCCCCCCCCCTCATTACCACGTGCTGTTAATGTGCTGCCACAGATACTGCAAGGCCCCCCCCCCCTCATTACCACGTGCTGTTAATGTGCTGCCTCAGATACTGCAAGCCCCCCCCCCCCCCTCATTACCACGTGCTGTTAATGTGCTGCCTCAGATACTGCAAGGCCCCTCCCCCCCCCTCCTTACCACGTGCTGTTAATGTGCTGCCACAGATACTGCAAGGCCCCCCCCCCCTCATTACCACGTGCTGTTAATGTGCTGCCTCAGATACTGCAAGCCCCCCCCCCCCCCCCCTCCTTACCACGTGCTGTTATTGTGCTGCCTCAGATACTGCAAGGCCCCTCCCCCCCCCCCTTACCACGTGCTGTTAATGTGCTGCCTCAGATACTGCAAGGCCCCCCCCCCCTCATTACCACGTGCTGTTAATGTGCTGCCTCAGATACTGCAAGGCCCCCCCCCCCCTCATTACCACGTGCTGTTAATGTGCTGCCACAGATACTGCAAGGCCCCCCCCCCTCATTACCACGTGCTGTTAATGTGCTGCCACAGATACTGCAAGGCCCCTCCCCCCCCTCATTACCACGTGCTGTTAATGTGCTGCCTCAGATACTGCAAGGCCCCCCCCCCTCATTACCACGTGCTGTTAATGTGCTGCCTCAGATACTGCAAGGCCCCCCCCCCCCTCATTACCACGTGCTGTTAATGTGCTGCCTCAGATACTGCAAGGCCCCCCCCCCCCTCATTACCACGTGCTGTTAATGTGCTGCCTCAGATACTGCAAGCCCCCCCCCCCCCCCCTCATTACCACGTGCTGTTAATGTGCTGCCTCAGATACTGCAAGGCCCCCCCCCCCCTCATTACCACGTGCTGTTAATGTGCTGCCTCAGATACTGCAAGGCCCCCCCCCCCCTCATTACCACGTGCTGTTAATGTGCTGCCTCAGATACTGCAAGCCCCCCCCCCCCCCCCTCATTACCACGTGCTGTTAATGTGCTGCCTCAGATACTGCAAGGCCCCTCCCCCCCCTCCTTACCACGTGCTGTTAATGTGCTGCCACAGATACTGCAAGGCCCCCCCCCTCATTACCACATGCTGTTAATGTGCTGCCTCAGATACTGCAAGCCCCCCCCCCCCCCCCCCTCCTTACCACGTGCTGTTATTGTGCTGCCTCAGATACTGCAAGCCCCCCCCCCCCCTCCTTACCACGTGCTGTTAATGTGCTGCCTCAGATACTGCAAGCCCCCCCCCCCCCCCCCCCTCCTTACCACGTGCTGTTAATGTACTTGACATGCCTCTGTACAGTATTCATATGAAGTTCTTCAGGAACTGGATTTAAACCATAACCTGGTCCAAGATCAGTTTGTGCTCTCCCCGTCTCCATTTCTATCATTGTAAAAGCCAAACATGTTTTGGTTTGATGATTCAATAAGTTAGTTGACGAGAGAGGAGAAACAGACTGGCACCAGGCCAGACCACTAGGAAGTTAGTTGACGAGAGAAACAGACTGGCACCAGGCCGGTCCACTAGGAAGTTAGTTGACGAGAGAAACAGACTGGCACCAGGCCGGACCACTAGGAAGTTAGTTGACGAGAGAAACAGACTGGCACCAGGCCGGACCACTCAGAAGTTAGTTGACAAGAGAAACAGACTGGCACCAGGCCGGACCACTAGGAAGTTAGTTGACGAGAGAAACAGACTGGCACCAGGCCGGACCACTAGGAAGTTAGTTGACGAGAGAAACAGACTGGCACCAGGCCGGACCACTAGGAAGTTAGTTGACGAGAGAAACAGACTGGCACCAGGCCGGACCACTAGGAAGTTAGTTGACGAGAGAAACAGCCTGGCACCAGGCCGGACCACTAGGAAGTTAGTTGACGAGAGAAACAGCCTGGCACCAGGCCGGACCACTAGGAAGTTAGTTGACGAGAGAAACAGACTGGCACCAGGCCGGACCACTAGGAAGTTGGTTGACAAGAGAAACAGACTGGCACCAGGCCGGACCACTAGGAAGTTAGTTGACAAGAGAAACAGACTGGCACCAGGCCGGACCACTAGGAAGTTAGTTGACAAGAGAAACAGACTGACACCAGGCCGGGCCACTATGTTCTACCTATATAACGTAAAGAATCTGTGTGGTGACTGAGCTCTGTCCCACCTGTCTGGCTGGAGCAGCCTGCTACTTTTAATGATCAAATTAATGCAACCAACCAACCAATCCTCCATCCTCCCAGGTGCGAGAGCTTCGTAAGAAGGCGGAGGCCTACAGACAGAGGGCGTGGGGGACCCATTTCTCCCGCCTCCACCTCAACCAGATCCTGTCGGACCAGAACCAGCTGTGGGAGGCCTCCACCCCTTCCTCCTCTAACCTCAGCTCTGGGACAGGTTCTGGGGACGGGGAGGAAGACAGGAGTCCTACCCCCCAGGCTCTGGAGCTCGCTAGGTGAGGGAGACCGACCACTGATGCTGAGAGTCCTTTACTGGGGTCTTAATACATCTGACCTATTAAGGTCATGTTCTGTGTGTGTCCCTCCTCCTCTCCCTGTGTGTCTGTAGGGTTGACAGTAGCTCCAGCTCCGTAGTCGGACCCCCTCCCCTCACCCCCGTGTCCAGTAGAAGGAGCTCCACCCGGGGGGCTGGGGACACAGCAGACCCCCCTGGTCACCCTAACCCTGGAGCCCTTAACCTACCTGTTCAGAGGAGACTAGCCTGGGAGGAGGAGACAGGGGCTGGGGGTGGAACGGGGGAGGAGAGAGAGGAAGAGGAGGACAAGGAGAGAAGGGATGAGAGAAAGGAGAGAAAGGATGAGTATGTGGTTGTTTCATTCCCTCTCCATTTCCTGTTGATTTCTGCTTTCACTGAGTGGCTCTGTTACCTCCACTCTGTTTATATCCATATAGGAGACGGTCAGTTCTGTTACCTCCACTCTGTTTATATCCATATTGGAGACGGTCAGTTCTGTTACCTCCACTCTGTTTATATCCATATTGGAGACGGTCAGTTCTGTTACCTCCACTCTGTTTATATCCATATTGGAGATGATCATCATTTTGTTACTTATTTTAAGAGCTACTATTTTTAGAGACACAGTGTGACTCTGTCCTGTCTGTCTGCCTGCCTGCCTGCCTGCCTGTCTGCCTGTCTGTCTGCCTGCCTGTATGTCTGCCTGTATACCTGTATGTCTGTCTGCCTGCCTGTCTGTCTGCCTGCCTGTCTGTCTGTCTGCCTGTCTGCCTGCCTGTATACCTGTATGTCTGTCTGCCTGTCTGCCTGTCTGTCTGTCTGCCTGCCTGCCTGCCTGTCTGCCTGCCTGCCTGCCTGTCTGTCTGTCTGTCTGTCTGTCTGTCTGTCTGCCTGCCTGCCTGTATGTCTGCCTGCCTGTCTGCCTGCCTGTGTTCCAGACTGAGGGTGCTGGACCATCGTTCGTCGTCTGTAGCAGGCTCCCACAGGTCCAGAGAGGGTGGCAGGATGCCCACACCCACACTGCAAAGGATCGCTACTGTTCAGAGAACTCACCACGACCTGACGACTCCAGCCACTGGTAACCTAGCAGATATATGGTTGACATATTGGTTTTATTTTTGTGACAAACTTTTTATTCAAATTTTTCTTTTTGAGAGAGAGGTTACTGGTACAAAAACAATCAAATAAATTATCCAGGGACAGTGTGTGGTCCGGCCCAGTCTGGGTTTGTCTCCAGGGACAGTGTGTGGTCCAGCCCAGTCTGGGTTTGTCTCCAGGGACAATGTGTGGTCCAGCCCAGTCTGGGTTTGTCTCCAGGGACAATGTTTGGTCCGGCCCAGTCTGGGTTTGTCTCCAGGGACAATGTGTGGTCCGGCCCAGTCTGGGTTTGTCTCCAGGGGACAATATGTGGTCCGGCCCAGTCTGGGTTTGTCTCCAGGGGACAATATGTGGTCCGGCCCAGTCTGGGTTTGTCTCCAGGGGACAATATGTGGTCCGGCCCAGTCTGGGTTTGTGTCCAGGGACAATGTTTGGCCCTGTCCAGTCTGTGTTTGTCTACAGTAGCAGTTTCACCATGACCATAAACTAGGTGATAGTGGAAACAAGCCAACTAACTACTGTGTTGAGGCAGTTTAACCATAAACTAGGTGATAGTGGAAACAAGCCAACTAACTACTGTATTGAGGCAGTTTAACGATAAACTAGGTGATAGTGGAAACAAGCCAACTAACTACTGTATTGAGGCAGTTTAACCATGACCATAAACTAGGTGATAGTGGAAACAAGCCAACGTCAGCCTCATCTTCCCACCTTGCATCCAGCCGACACTTTTTCAAAAACTATTTTTATCTTCACAGTTCAGTTATGGGTCACATCAATAATATACACTAAACTCACTGTTTTCAACATTTTTTTTGACAATTGAATCATTTAGCAGACACTCATATCCAGAGCATCTTATAGACAGTACCATTCGGTTTAGTAGATAAACAACCACATATCACAGTCAAGATCAAATCATGGTTCATTACTTCTGTTCTGTGCTGAATTGAAAAAGAAAAACTTTATTGATCCCCAGAGGGTAAACGTGATCACCTTGTCTAATGTCTTGTCAGGAGGTGCTATCCTGGTGTCTCCTCCTAAGATGGAGGCTAACGGTTGGGCGAAGAGAAGTGAACCTCCATTGGGTAAAACCCGTTCCCCATTTAAACCCCTCTCTCTGGCCTCGCCACAACGAGCAGCCAGACAGGTAACATTCTACACCACTGGATATTGGAATAGTTGGGTAGAGCTTCTCCTTGGTGAGAAGATACAGTGCCTTGCGAAAGTATTCGGCCCCCTTGAACTTTGCGACCTTTTGACACATTTCAGGCTTCAAACATAAAGATATAAAACTGTATTTTTTTGTGAAGAATCAACAACAAGTGGGACACAATCATGAAGTGGAATGACATTTATTGGATATTTCAAACTTTTTTAACAAATCAAAAACTGAAAAATTGGGCGTGCAAAATTATTCAGCCCCCTTAAGTTAATACTTTGTAGCGCCACCTTTTGCTGCGATTACAGCTGTAAGAGACATACCCCAAGAGACTATCAGTTTTGCACATCGAGAGACAGAAAAATTTTCCCATTCCTCCTTGCAAAACTGCTCGAGCTCAGTGAGGTTGGATGGAGAGCATTTGTGAACAGCAGTTTTCAGTTCTTTCCACAGATTCTCGATTGGATTCAGGTCTGGACTTTGACTTGGCCATTCTAACACCTGGATATGTTTATTTTTGAACCATTCCATTGTAGATTTTGCTTTATGTTTTGGATCATTGTCTTGTTGGAAGAAAAATCTCCGTCCCAGTCTCAGGTCTTTTGCAGACTCCATCAGGTTTTCTTCCAGAATGGTCCTGTATTTGGCTCCATCCATCTTCCCATCAATTTTAACCATCTTCCATGTCCCTGCTGAAGAAAAGCAGGCCCAAACCATGATGCTGCCACCACCATGTTTGACAGTGGGGATGGTGTGTTCAGGGTGATGAGCTGTGTTGCTTTTACGCCAAACATAACGTTTTGCATTGTTGCCAAAAAGTTAAATTTTGGTTTAATCTGACCAGAGCACCTTCTTCCACATGTTTGGTGTGTCTCCCAGGTGGCTTGTGGCAAACTTTAAATGACACTTTTTATGGATATCTTTAAGAAATGGCTTTCTTCTTGCCACTCTTCCATAAAGGCCAGATTTGTGCAATATACGACTGATTGTTGTCCTATGGACAGAGTCTCCCACCTCAGCTGTAGATCTCTGCAGTTCATCCAGAGTGATCATGGGCCTCTTGGCTGCATCTCTGATCAGTCTTCTCCTTGTATGAGCTGAGAGTTTAGAGGGACGGCCAGGTCTTGGTAGATTTGCAGTGGTCTGATACTCCTTCCATTTCAATATTATCGCTTGCACAGTGCTCCTTGGGATGTTTAAAGCTTGGGAAATATTTTTGTATCCAAATCCGGCTTTAAACTTCACAACAACAGTATCTCGGACCTGCCTGGTGTGTTCCTTGTTCTTCATGATGCTCTCTGCGCTTTTAACGGACCTCTGAGACTATCACAGTGCAGGTGCATTTATACAGAGACTTGATTACACACAGGTGGATTGTATTTATCATAATTAGTCATTTAGGTCAACATTGGATCATTCAGAGATCCTCACTGAACTTCTGGAGAGAGTTTGCTGCACTGAAAGTAAAGGGGCTGAATAATTTTGCACGCCCAACTTTTCAGTTTTTGATTTGTTAAAAAAGTTTGAAATATCCAATAAATGTCGTTCCAAAAAAATACAGTTTTATATCTTTATGTTTGAAGCCTGAAATGTGGCAAAAGGTTGCAAAGTTCAAGGGGGCCGAATACTTTCGCAAGGCACTGTACATCTTGTAGTATTTATAGGCTTCTCCTTGGTGAGAAGATTCATCTTGTAGTATTTATAGGCTTCTCCTTGGTGAGAAGATGCATCTTGTAGTATTTATAGGCTTCTCCTTGGTGAGAAGATGCATCTTGTAGTATTTATAGGCTTCTCCTTGGTGAGAAGATGCATCTTGTAGTATTTATAGGCTTCTCCTTGGTGAGAAGATGCATCTTGTAGTATTTATAGGCTTCTCCTTGGTGAGAAGATGCATCTTGTAGTATTTATAGGCTTCTCCTTGGTGAGAAGATGCATCTTGTAGTATTTATAGGCTTCTCCTTGGTGAGAAGATGCATCTTGTAGTATTTATAGGCTTCTCCTTGGTGAGAAGATGCATCTTGTAGTATTTATAGGCTTCTCCTTGGTGAGAAGATGCATCTTGTAGTATTTATAGGCTTCTCCTTGGTGAGAAGATGCATCTTGTAGTATTTATAGGCTTCTCCTTGGTGAGAAGATGCATCTTGTAGTATTTATAGGCTTCTCCTTGGTGAGAAGATGCATCTTGTAGTATTTATAGGCTTCTCCTTGGTGAGAAGATGCATCTTGTAGTATTTATAGGCTTCTCCTTGGTGAGAAGATGCATCTTGTAGTATTTATAGGCTTCTCCTTGGTGAGAAGATGCATCTTGTAGTATTTATAGGCTTCTCCTTGGTGAGAAGATGCATCTTGTAGTATTTATAGGCTTCTCCTTGGTGAGAAGATGCATCTTGTAGTATTTATAGGCTTCTCCTTGGTGAGAAGATGCATCTTGTAGTATTTATAGGCTTCTCCTTGGTGAGAAGATGCATCTTGTAGTATTTATAGGCAGGGTTACTTTAAAAACACGTTGTGATAACTGCTGTGCTGATTTATAAATCGATTTGATTGATTGATATTGTATGTATTTGCTAGTGGTTCGACTAAGATAAGGACATTGTCCCGGGCTGGTTGTAATGCCTATGTCTTGTTAATGCTATCTGTTATAGGTTCCTCTAGTCTGGTTAGTTAGTGAATCTGAGGGCGGCAGGGTAGCCTAGTTGTTAGAGCGTTGGACTAGTAACCGGAAGGTTGCAAGTTCAAACCCCCGAGCTGACAAGGTACAAATCTGTCGTTCTGCCCCTGAACAAGGCAGTTAACCCACTGTTCCTAGACATCATTGAAAATAAGAATTTGTTCTTAACTGACTTGCCTGGTTAAATAAAGGTCAAATAAATAAATAAAATAAAATCTGATGTTGTGTCTCGATCAGAATGAGGAGCGGAACCATCCCCAGTCCTCTCCTGCAGCAGGGGTGACTACTGTGGACCCCCTCCCCCTGAGAGAGGACTCCTGGTCGGGGGAGACCTCTCCGGAGAACCCCCCTGATCCTCCACCGGAGGCCAAACCCTCCCGTAAACGCACTACCAGCGGACAACCCGACGCCACCGTCCCTGTTAACCGCATCCAGGGGACGCTCAGAGACCCAGAGTTCCAACATAACGGTAACTGTCCTGAGGACCTCACTGGTACCTAGTGTAGTAGTGTGGTACTCACTGGTACCTACTGTAGTAGTGTGGTGCTGTCTGTCATAATGGTAACTGTCCTGAGGACCTCCCTGGTACCTACTGTAGTAGTGTGGTACTCACTGGTACCTACTGTAGTAGTGTGGTGCTGTCTGTCATAATGGTAACTGTCCTGAGGACCTCCCTGGTACCTACTGTAGTAGTGTGGTACTGTCTGTCATAATGGTAACTGTCCTGAGGACCTCCCTGGTACCTACTGTAGTAGTGTGGTACTGTCTGTCATAACGGTAACTGTCCTGAGGACCTCACTGGTACCTACTGTAGTAGTGTGGTACTGTAGTGGTGTGGTACTGTCTGTCATAATGGTAACTGTCCTGAGGACCTCCCTGGTACCTACTGTAGTAGTGTGGTACTGTCTGTCATAATGGTAACTGTCCTGAGGACCTCACTGGTACCTACTGTAGTTGTGTGGTACTCACTGGTACCTACTGTAGTAGTGTGGTACTATAGTAGTGTGGTACTGTCTGTCATAATGGTAACTGTCCTGAGGACCCCACTGGTACCTACTGTAGTAGTGTGGTACTATAGTAGTGTGGTACTATAGTAGTGTGGTACTGTCTGTCATAATGGTAACTGTCCTGAGGACCTCACTGGTACCTACTGTAGTAGTGTGGTACTGTCTGTCATAATGGTAACTGTCCTGAGGACCTCACTGGTACCTACTGTAGTAGTGTGGTACTGTCTGTCATAATGGTAACTGTCCTGAGGACCTCACTGGTACCTACTGTAGTAGTGTGGTACTGTCTGTCATAATGGTAACTGTCCTGAGGACCTCCCTGGTACCTACTGTAGTAGTGTAGTGTGGTACTATAGTAGTGTGGTACTATAGTGGTGTGGTACTGTCTGTCTACGAACAGCGTCAGCAGTTGAACACGAACATCTCAATTTCCTTGGTTTTTGACTGATCAAACCACTTTTACATTACTGGCATATGGGATGCTGTATCTGTGTCTTTAGTTCAACCTGTGTGACGTTGTCCCATCACATCATCACCCAAAATAGTTATGAGCCAATAAAAACACTGCATTGCCTCATCAAAGACAGTTTACGAGACTTAAATGCTCATATAAATGTGACAATGAGTGTCATTTACCGTTGATGGGAGGTGTGTGTGTGTGTCAGGTTTCCGCCACCTCTACAGTATATAGGTCAGTCTGTCTGACTGAGTCCCTGTGGGGTGGGGTCTCTCTCTCTCTCTCTCTACTGCTGAGACATCTTTACAGTTTGTGGCTTTTCTCAGCATATTCTACTGTTGCATAACAAAACCTGGTCCCAGATCTGTTGTAAGTCCGCTCCTCATTCCTTCCCGCCAGCCCAGATATTGTCTAGTGTTGTAGTTCCTAGCTGCTTCTTTCTCCTCAGGACAAAAGATACAGAAGTCGGTGCCTGGGTATCACAATTGGGGGAATTCCCTTTCTCCCTCCCAGAGTCCTCACCTCTTTCTCTTCCTCACGTCTCCCTCCATTCCTGACTCCACTCCAGAACTCCCCCTCCCCACCCCCCCCCATTCAGTTTATTTTCAGAATAATAGGCCTACACCTGGGGTAGAAACACCTGGGGTAGAGACACCTGGGGTAGAGACACCTGGGGTAGAGACACCTGGGGTAGAGACACCTGGGGTAGAGACACCTGGGGTAGAGACACCTGGGGTAGAAAGACCTGGGGTAGAAAGACCTGAGGCAGAGACACCTGGGGCAGAAACACCTGGGGCAGAAACACCATTGTCTTCTCTACTCTAGGTAATTTAGGCCTGAGGACGTCTGAGCTGCTGCTGTGTCCTGGTGGTGGCTGTGGAACTGATAATGAAGGTAATGTAGCAGTAACACGCTTCTTCACATTCGTCTGATAATGAAGGTAATGTAGCAGTAACAAGCTTCTTCACATTAGTCTGATAATGAAGGTAATGTAGCAGTAACAAGCTTCTTCACATTAGTCTGATAATGAAGGTAATGTAGCAGTAACAAGCTTCACATTAGTCTGATAATGAAGGTAATATAGCAGTAACAAGCTTCTTCACATTAGTCTGATAATGAAGGTAATGTAGCAGTAACAATCTTCTTCACATTAGTCTGATAATGAAGGTAATATAGCAGTAACAAGCTTCTTCACATTAGTCTGATAATGAAGGTAATGTAGCAGTAACAAGCTTCTTCACATTAGTCTGATAATGAAGGTAATGTAGCAGTAACAAGCTTCTTCACATTAGTCTGATAATGAAGGTAATGTGGCAGTAACAAGCTTCTTCACATTAGTCTGATAATGAAGGTAATATAGCAGTAACAAGCTTCTTCACATTAGTCTGATAATGAAGGTAATATAGCAGTAACAAGCTTCTTCACATTAGTCTGATAATGAAGGCAATGTAGCAGTAACAAGCTTCTTCACATTAGTCTGATAATGAAGGTAATGTAGCAGTAACAAGCTTCTTCACATTAGTCTTATAATGAAGGTAATGTAGCCGTAACAAGCTTCTTCAAATCAGTCTGATAATGAAGGTAATGTAGCAGTAACAAGCTTCTTCACATCAGTCTGATAATGAAGGTAATGTAGCAGTAACAAGCTTCTTCACATTAGTCTGATAATGAAGGTAATGTAGCAGTAACAAGCTTCTTCACATTAGTCTGATAATGAAGGTAATGTAGCAGTAACAAGCTTCACATTAGTCTGATAATGAAGGTAATATAGCAGTAACAAGCTTCTTCACATTAGTCTGATAATGAAGGTAATGTAGCAGTAACAATCTTCTTCACATTAGTCTGATAATGAAGGTAATATAGCAGTAACAAGCTTCTTCACATTAGTCTGATAATGAAGGTAATGTAGCAGTAACAAGCTTCTTCACATTAGTCTGATAATGAAGGTAATGTAGCAGTAACAAGCTTCTTCACATTAGTCTGATAATGAAGGTAATGTGGCAGTAACAAGCTTCTTCACATTAGTCTGATAATGAAGGTAATATAGCAGTAACAAGCTTCTTCACATTAGTCTGATAATGAAGGTAATGTAGCAGTAACAAGCTTCTTCACATTAGTCTGATAATGAAGGTAATGTAGCAGTAACAAGCTTCTTCACATTAGTCTGATAATGAAGGTAATGTGGCAGTAACAAGCTTCTTCACATTAGTCTGATAATGAAGGTAATATAGCAGTAACAAGCTTCTTCACATTAGTCTGATAATGAAGGTAATATAGCAGTAACAAGCTTCTTCACATTAGTCTGATAATGAAGGCAATGTAGCAGTAACAAGCTTCTTCACATTAGTCTGATAATGAAGGTAATGTAGCAGTAACAAGCTTCTTCACATTAGTCTTATAATGAAGGTAATGTAGCCGTAACAAGCTTCTTCAAATCAGTCTGATAATGAAGGTAATGTAGCAGTAACAAGCTTCTTCACATCAGTCTGATAATGAAGGTAATGTAGCAGTAACAAGCTTCTTCACATTAGTCTGATAATGAAGGTAATGTAGCAGTAACAAGCTTCTTCACATTAGTCTGATAATGAAGGTAATGTAGCAGTAACAAGCTTCACATTAGTCTGATAATGAAGGTAATATAGCAGTAACAAGCTTCTTCACATTAGTCTGATAATGAAGGTAATGTAGCAGTAACAATCTTCTTCACATTAGTCTGATAATGAAGGTAATATAGCAGTAACAAGCTTCTTCACATTAGTCTGATAATGAAGGTAATGTAGCAGTAACAAGCTTCTTCACATTAGTCTGATAATGAAGGTAATGTAGCAGTAACAAGCTTCTTCACATTAGTCTGATAATGAAGGTAATGTGGCAGTAACAAGCTTCTTCACATTAGTCTGATAATGAAGGTAATATAGCAGTAACAAGCTTCTTCACATTAGTCTGATAATGAAGGTAATATAGCAGTAACAAGCTTCTTCACATTAGTCTGATAATGAAGGCAATGTAGCAGTAACAAGCTTCTTCACATTAGTCTGATAATGAAGGTAATGTAGCAGTAACAAGCTTCTTCACATTAGTCTTATAATGAAGGTAATGTAGCCGTAACAAGCTTCTTCAAATCAGTCTGATAATGAAGGTAATGTAGCAGTAACAAGCTTCTTCACATCAGTCTGATAATGAAGGTAATGTAGCAGTAACAAGCTTCTTCACATTAGTCTGATAATGAAGGTAATGTAGCAGTAACAAGCTTCTTCACATTAGTCTGATAATGAAGGTAATGTAGCAGTAACAAGCTTCTTCACATTAGTCTGATAATGAAGGTAATATAGCAGTAACAAGCTTCTTCACATTAGTCTGATAATGAAGGTAATATAGCCGTAACAAGCTTCTTCACATTAGTCTGATAATGAAGGTAATATAGCAGTAACAAGCTTCTTCACATTAGTCTGATAATGAAGGTAATGTAGCAGTAACAAGCTTCTTCACATTAGTCTGATAATGAAGGTAATGTAGCAGTAACAAGCTTCTTCACATTAGTCTTATACTGAAGGTAATGTAGCCGCAACAAGCTTCTTCAAATTAGTCTGATAATGAAGGTAATGTAGCAGTAACAAGCTTCTTCACATTAGTCTGATAATGAAGGTAATATAGCAGTAACAAGCTTCTTCACATTAGTCTGATAATGAAGGTAATGTAGCAGTAACAAGCTTCTTCACATTAGTCTGATAATGAAGGTAATGTAGCAGTAACAAGCTTCTTCACATTAGTCTGATAATGAAGGTAATATAGCAGTAACAAGCTTCTTCACATTAGTCTGATGATATGTAGATTTTCTGGTTAATTTAGAAACCTAAACTTAAATATGTGTTTTTGGTTGTTGAATCAATTAGACGATGCCCATTTCATGCTTATAAATATATCTATTTTTGTTATCTGGCTAACTCCTGTATCCTGTTTTGTAGTATACCCCTCTGGTGTCCTGGACTTCTGGATAAGTTAAAAGCTCAGTTTATCACAAGTAGACTAACTAGGCTGATGTTGGTCTTCAGTGTTAAAGGCAGGCTTCGGGGTAATTTCAGTGTTAAAGTCAGGCTTATGGGTAATTTCAGTGTTAAAGTCAGGCTTATGGGTAATTTCAGTGTTAAAATCAGGTTTAGGGGTAATTTCAGTGTTAAAGTCAGGCTTAGGGGTCATTTCAGTGTTAAAGTCAGGCTTAGGGGTCATTTCAGTGTTAAAGTCTTGATACAAGGGAAGTGACACCCCCTCTTACACTAAATAAAATTAGACATTTGCTTCAATATCTCCATGACATAAAACATAAAGGATAGCTGAGGTTCTAAATCTTTGGGAGTCAGCCGATCACTCTCTCCCCGACCTGGCTAACCTCTGACCCCTGACCCTTGGTGACCCTCCAGATGACAGGATGTCCCAGATCTCATCCAGGTCAGCAGCGTCCTGCTCTATGGCCTCCCAGGTCCTGGACCGAGCCCAGAGGAGGAAGGACCACTTCTGGGGGAAGAGATGAAAGGAAGCACTGCCCCCCCCTCACAGTGCATTCCAAATGGAACCCTATTCCCTATGTAGTGCACTACTGTTAAGAGGAGGAAGAATGACTTCTGGGGGAAGAGATAACAGGAAGCACTGTCCCCCCCTCACAATGCATTCCAAATGGAACCCTATTCCCTATGTAGTGCACTACTGTTAAGAGGAGGAAGAATGACTTCTGGGGGAAGAGATAACAGGAAGCACTGACCCCCCCCCCCCCTCACAATGCACACCAGACTACTAGACTGAATCTGGGTTGATATAACCAGACTACTAGACTGAATCTGGGTGTATATAACCAGAGTGTCCAGACTACTAGACTGAATCTGGGTTTATATAACCAGAGTGTCCAGACTACTAGACTGAATCTGGGTTTATATAACCAGAGTGTCTAGACTACTAGACTGAATCTGGGTTTATATAACCAGAGTGTCCAGACTACTAGAATGAATCTGGGTTTATATAACCAGAGTGTCCAGACTACTAGACTGAATCTGGGTTTATATAACCAGAGTGTCCAGACTACTAGACCGAATCTGGGTTTATATAACCAGAGTGTCCAGACTACTAGACTGAATCTGGGTGTATATAACCAGAGTGTCCAGACTACTAGACTGAATCTGGGTTTATATAACCAGAGTGTCCAGACTACTAGACTGAATCTGGGTTTATATAACCAGACTACTAGACTGAATCTGGGTTTATATAACCAGTGTGTCCAGACTACTAGACTGAATCTGGGTTTATATAACCAGAGTGTCCAGACTACTAGACTGAATCTGGGTTTATATAACCAGAGTGTCCAGACTACTAGACTGAATCTGGGTTTATATAACCAGACTACTAGACTGAATCTGGGTTTATATAACCAGAGTGTCCAGACTACTAGACTGAATCTGGGTTTATATAACCAGAGTGT
Organism: Oncorhynchus kisutch; assembly: GCF_002021735.2. Taxonomy (NCBI): domain Eukaryota; kingdom Metazoa; phylum Chordata; class Actinopteri; order Salmoniformes; family Salmonidae; genus Oncorhynchus; species Oncorhynchus kisutch. The sequence continues at coordinate 12,099,314 of NW_022261985.1, read as the reverse complement.
CCAGACTACTAGACTGAATCTGGGTTTATATAACCAGAGTGTCCAGACTACTAGACTGAATCTGGGTTTATATAACCAGACTACTAGACTGAATCTGGGTTTATATAACCAGAGTGTCCAGACTACTAGACTGAATCTGGGTTTATATAACCAGAGTGTCCAGACTACTAGACTGAATCTGGGTTTATATAACCAGAGTGTCCAGACTACTAGACTGAATCTGGGTTTATATAACCAGAGTGTCCAGACTACTAGACTGAATCTGGGTTTATATAACCAGTGTCCAGACTACTAGACTGAATCTGGGTTTATATAACCAGAGTGTCCAGACTACTAGACTGAATCTGGGTTTATATAACCAGACTACTAGACTGAATCTGGGTTTATATAACCAGACTACTAGACTGAATCTGGGTTTATATAACCAGAGTGTCCAGACTACTAGACTGAATCTGGGTTTATATAACCAGAGTGTCCAGACTACTAGACTGAATCTGGGTTTATATAACCAGACTACTAGACTGAATCTGGGTTTATATAACCAGACTACTAGACTGAATCTGGGTTTATATAACCAGACTACTAGACTGAATCTGGGTTTATATAACCAGACTACTAGACTGAATCTGGGTTTATATAACCAGACTACTAGACTGAATCTGGGTTTATATAACCAGACTACTAGACTGAATCTGGGTGTATATAACCAGAGTGTCCAGACTGAATCTGGGTTTATATAACCAGACTACTAGACTGAATCTGGGTTTATATAACCAGAGTGTCCAGACTACTAGACTGAATCTGGGTTTATATAACCAGAGTGTCCAGACTACTAGACTGAATCTGGGTTTATATAACCAGAGTGTCCAGACTACTAGACTGAATCTGGGTTTATATAACCAGAGTGTCCAGACTACTAGACTGAATCTGGGTTTATATAACCAGAGTGTCCAGACTACTAGACTGAATCTGGGTTTATATAACCAGAGTGTCCAGACTACTAGACTGAATCTGGGTTTATATAACCAGAGTGTCCAGACTACTAGACTGAATCTGGGTTTATATAACCAGAGTGTCCAGACTACTAGACTGAATCTGGGTTTATATAACCAGAGTGTCCAGACTACTAGACTGAATCTGGGTTTATATAACCAGTGTCCAGACTACTAGACTGAATCTGGGTTTATATAACCAGAGTGTCCAGACTACTAGACTGAATCTGGGTTTATATAACCAGACTACTAGACTGAATCTGGGTTTATATAACCAGAGTGTCCAGACTACTAGACTGAATCTGGGTTTATATAACCAGAGTGTCCAGACTACTAGACTGAATCTGGGTGTATATAACCAGAGTGTCTGGGATACTAGACTGAATCTGGGTTTATATAACCAGACTACTAGACTGAATCTGGGTGTATATAACCAGAGTGTCTGGGATACCCTCCCTATTTGTATGAATTTAGTTCAGATGTTTTGTAATAATGTATTGAGTGTAAAGAACAAGGTTTGTATTGATTTTAAATTATTTAGTTTTATTATATGGAGAACCACTCTTTTTATTGTAATTGATCTTTTTACTGTATTATCGGTTCTGCATTGTTCATATATTTCTTGATACACTATCCTTGTTGGAAAGTGAATTATGCACTACTACTGCTACTACGAATCAATATTGATGCAATTGAAACATGTTGTATAGGTTTGTATAAGAGATATACACTGTGTGTTTGGATACAACAACCGTTGAGAGAAAATATTAAATAAATGTTGGAACAGTCGCTATTGCATTCAGCTGTCTCATTGACTTCCTGTACATAGAATACCGTTTGTTCCGTAGGTGATGGACGTGTTTCATTTAATCAACATGTGATTGACTGCTTCCCAAAATAGCAGCCTAGTCCTTTAACAGAGCCTTCAGAAGATATTGGGGCGGCAGGGTAGCCTAGCGGTTAGAGTGTTGGTACTAGTAACCGGAAGGTTGCAAGTTCAAATCCCCGAACTGACAAGGTACAAATCTGTCGTTCTGCCCCTGAACAAGGCAGTTAACCCACTGTTCCCAGGCCGTCATTGAAAATAAGAATATGTTCTTAACTGACTTGCCTAGTTAAATAAAGGTAAAAATATTTCCACATAATTATCCTGCCATAAAGGTTAAAAAAAATATATTCACACCCCTTGACTTCTTCCACATTTTGTTGTCTTGCAGCGTGAGTTTAACATGGATTCAATTGAGATTTTATGTTACTGTCCCAACACACAATGAATACCCCATAATGTCATAGTAGAATTAGAATTTATGCAAATTAAATACCCCATAATGTCATAGTAGAATTAGAATTTATGCAAATGAAAAGTAAATAAGTATTCAAACCCTTTGTTATGGCAAGGCTACATTAGTTCAGTAAAAATGTGCTTAACAAGACACATAGTAAGTTGCATGGACTCATCACTCTGTGTGCAATAATAGTGTTTTAACATGATTTTTGGGTTTGTATAACCGGAGTGGCCACACATACAATTATCTGTAAGGTCCCGCAGTCGAGCAGTGAATTTCAAACACAGATTTACCACGAAGACCAGGGAGGTTTTCCAGTGCCTCGCAAAGAAGGGCACCTATTGGTAGATGGGTAAAAAATAAATAAAAGCAGACATTGAATAACCTTTTGAGAATTGTGAAGTTATTAATTTCACTTTGGAAAGTGTATCAATACACCCAGTCACTACAAAGATACAGGTGTCCTTCCTAACTCAGTTGCCGGAGAGGAAGGAAACCGCTCAGGGATTTCACAAAGAGGCCAATGATGACTTTAAAACAGTTACAGAGTTTAATGACTGTGATAGGAGAAAACTGAGGATGGATCAACAACATTGAAGTTACTCCACAACACCGACCTAAATCACAGAGGGAAAAGAAGCCTTTACAGAATCAAAAATATTCCAAAACACGCTTCCTGTTTGCAATAAGGAACTAAAGTAATACTGCAAAAAAATGTGGCAAAGAAATTAACTTTGTCTTGAATACAAAGTGTTATGTTTAGGGCGAATACAACACATCAATGAATACCACTCTTCATATTTTTAAGCATGGTGGTGACTGCATCATGTTATGGGTATGCTTGTCATCGGCAAGGACTGGGGAGTTTTTTAGGATAAAAAATGTCATCCTAGAGGAAAACCTGGATCAGCCTGCTTTCCACCAGACACTGAGAGATGCATGCACCTTTCAGCAGGACAGTAACCTACAACACAAGGCCAAATATACACTGGAGTTGCGTACCAAGATGACATCGAATGTTCCTGAGTTGCCTAGTTACAGTTTTGACTTAAATCGGCTTGGTAATCTCCGGAAAGACTTGAAAATGTCTATCTTGAAATGATCAACAACCAACTTGACAGATCTTTAAGAATTTTAAATGTTGTACAATCCTGGTGTGCAAAGCTCTTAGAGACTTACCCAGAAAGACTCACAGCTGTAATCACTCTTAGAGACTTACCCAGAAAGACTCACAGCTGTAATCACTCTTAGAGACTTACCCAGAAAGACTCACAGCTGTAATCACTCTTAGAGACTTACCCAGAAAGACTCACAGCTGTAATCGCTGATTTCATCATGTATTGACTCAGAGGTATGAATACTTTCACTATTCGTTTTCATTTTGTCATTATGGGGTAAATGTGTGAGAATCAAAGTACATTTAATTCACTTTGAATTCAGGCTGTAACTCAACAAAATGTGCAATAATATGTCAAGAGGTATGAATACCTTCTGATGGTATTTTGACCAAGAACCATGGTTGGTCTGTCATACCCAGGTAACAGGTCATTTACCAGGAAGGAACCATGGTTGGTCTGTCATACCCAGGTAACAGGTAATTTACCAGGAACCATGGTTGGTCTGTCATACCCAGGTAACAGGTAATTTACCAAGAACCATGGTTGGTCTGTCATACCCAGGTAACAGGTAATTTACCAAGAACCATGGTTGGTCTGTCATACCCAGGTAACAGGTAATTTACCAAGAACCATGGTTGGTCTGTCATACCCAGGTAACAGGTAATTTACCAGGAACCATGGTTGGTCTGTCATACCCAGGTAACAGGTAATTTACCAAGAACCATGGTTGGTCTGTCATACCCAGGTAACAGGTAATTTACCAGGAACCATGGTTGGTCTGTCATACCCAGGTAACAGGTAATTTACCAAGAACCATGGTTGGTCTGTCATACCCAGGTAACAGGTAATTTACCAAGAACCATGGTTGGTCTGTCATACCCAGGTAACAGGTAATTTACCAAGAACCATGGTTGGTCTGTCATACCCAGGTAACAGGTAATTTACCAGGAACCATGGTTGGTCTGTCATACCCAGGTAACAGGTAATTTACCAGGAACCATGGTTGGTCTGTCATACCCAGGTAACAGGTAATTTACCAAGAACCATGGTTGGTCTGTCATACCCAGGTAACAGGTCATTTACCAAGAACCATGGTTGGTCTGTCATACCCAGGTAACAGGTAATTTACCAAGAACCATGGTTGGTCTGTCATACCCAGGTAACAGGTAATTTACCAGGAACCATGGTTGGTCTGTCATACCCAGGTAACAGGTAATTTACCAAGAACCATGGTTGGTCTGTCATACCCAGGTAACAGGTAATTTACCAAGAACCATGGTTGGTCTGTCATACCCAGGTAACAGGTAATTTACCAAGAACCATGGTTGGTCTGTCATACCCAGGTAACAGGTAATTTACCAGGAACCATGGTTGGTCTGTCATACCCAGGTAACAGGTAATTTACCAGGAACCATGGTTGGTCTGTCATACCCAGGTAACAGGTCATTTACCAGGAAGGAACCATGGTTGGTCTGTCATACCCAGGTAACAGGTCATTTACCAGGAAGGAACCATGGTTGGTCTGTCATACCCAGGTAACAGGTCATTTACCAGGAACCATGGTTGGTCTGTCATACCCAGGTAACAGGTCATTTACCAGGAACCATGGTTGGTCTGTCATACCCAGGTAACAGGTCATTTACCAGGAACCATGGTTGGTCTGTCATACCCAGGTAACAGCTAAATTACCAAGAACCATGGTTGGTCTGTCATACCCAGGTAACAGCTAAATGACCAAGAACCATGGTTGGTCTGTCATACCCAGGTAACAGGTCATTTACCAGGAACCATGGTTGGTCTGTCATACCCAGGTAGCAGCTAAATTACCAAGAACCATGGTTGGTCTGTCATACCCAGGTAACAGGTCATTTACCAGGAACCATGGTTGGTCTGTCATACCCAGGTAACAGGTCATTTACCAGGAAGGAACCATGGTTGGTCTGTCATACCCAGGTAACAGGTCATTTACCAGGAACCATGGTTGGTCTGTCATACCCAGGTAACAGGTAATTTACCAGGAACCAGGGTTGGTCTGTCATACCCATGTAACAGGTCATTTACCAGGAACCATGGTTGGTCTGTCATACCCAGGTAACAGTCAGGTCATTTACCGGGAAGGAACCATGGTTGGTCTGTCACACCCAGGTAACAGTCAGGTCATTTACCAGGAAGGAACCATGGTTGGTCATGCGTGCTCAGCCCCCTCCTGTACTCCCTGTTCACCCATGACTGCGTGGCCACGCACGCCTGCAATTCAATCATGACGTTTGCAGATGACAACAGTAATAGGCCTGATTACCAAAAATGATGAGACAGCCTACAGGGAGGAGGTGCCAGTAAAATAACCTCTCCCTCAACGTCAACAAAACGAAGAAGCTGATTGTGTAATTCAGGAAACAGCTGAGAGAGCACGCCCCTATTCACATCGACGGGACCATAGTGGAGAAGGTGCTGAGCTTCCAGTTCCTCGGCGTATACGCCACAGACAAACTGAAATGGTCCACCCACACAGACAGTGTGGTGAAGAAGGAGAAACAGCGCCTCTTCAACCTCAGGAGGCTGAAGAAATTTGTCTTGTCCCCCAAAACCCTGTCAAACTTTTACAGATGCACAATTGAGAGCATCCTGTCGGGCTGTATCACCGCCTGGTACGGCAACAGCACCGCCCACAACCGCTGGGCTCTCAAGAGGGTGGTGCGATCTGCCCAACGCATCACCGGGGGCACACTGCCTACCCTCCAGGACACCTACAGCACCCGATGTCACAGGAAGGCAGAAAAGATCATCAAGGACAACAACCACCCGAGCCACTGCCTGTTCACCCCGCTATCATCCAGAAGGCGAGGTCAGTACAGGTGCATCAAAGCAGGGACCGAGAGACTGAAAAACAGTTTCTATCTCAAGGCCATCAGACTGTTAAATGGCCATCACTAGCCGGCTACCACCCGCTTACCCAACCCGGCACCTTAAAGGCTGCTGCCACAAAAACATAGACATGGAATCACTGGCTACTTTAATAATGTTTACATACTGCTTTACTCATCTCATATGTGTTTACTGGGGCGGCAGGTATCCCAGTGGTTAGAGCGTTGGGCCAGTAACCGAAAGGTTGCTGGATCAAATCCCCGAGCTGTCAAGGTAAAAATCTGTCATTCTGAGCAAGGCAGTGAACCCTCTATTCCCCGGGAACTGAATATGTGGATGTTGAATAAGGCAGCCCCCCCCCCCGCACCTCTCTGATTTAGAAGGGTTGGGTTAAATGTGAAAGACACATTTCAGTTGTACAACTGACTAGGCCTCCTTCCCCAGGAAGACCCCGAGGTTGGTATGTCATAGCCAGGTAATAATCAGGTAATAATCAGGTCATTTACCAGGAAGGCCCCGAGGTTGGTCTGTCATAGCCAGGTAATAGTCAGGTCATTTACCAGGAAGACCCCGAGGTTGGTCTGTCATAGCCAGGTAATAGTCAGGTAATTTACCAGGAAGACCCCGAGGTTGGTCTGTCATAGCCAGGTAACAGTCAGGTAATTTACCAGGAAGGCCCCGAGGTTGGTCTGTCATAGCCAGGTAATAGTCAGGTCATTTACCAGGAAGACCCCGAGGTTGGTCTGTCATAGCCAGGTAACAGTCAGGTCATTTACCAGGAAGGCCCCGAGGTTGGTCTGTCATAGCCAGGTAATAGTCAGGTCATTTACCAGGAAGGCCCCGAGGTTAGTCTGTCATAGCCAGGTAATAGTCAGGTCATTTACCAGGAAGGCCCCGAGGTTAGTCTGTCATAACCAGGTAACAGTCATCAGGTTTTTTTACATGTTATTTCTTACATTAGTACCCCAGGTCATCTTAGGTTTCATTACATACAGTCGAGAAGAACTACTGAATATAAGATCAGCGTCAACTCACCATCAGTACGACCAAGAATATGTTTTTCGCGACGCGGATCCTGTGTTCTGCCTTACAAACAGGACAACGGAGTGGATCCCATGCAGCGACCCTGTTACGGTTTTCTAGGTGTGAAGGAGAGTCGGACCAAAATGCAGCGTGTAGATTGCGATCCATGTTTAAAGAAAAAACGTAAACACGAAGTAACACAAACACTACAAAACAAAGAATGTAAATAACGAACCGAAAACCGAAACAGCCTATACTTGTGAAAACTAACAAAGACAGGAACAAAGACACTAAGGACAATCACCCACGACAAACTCAAAGAATATGGCTGCCTAAATATGGTTCCCAATCAGAGACAACGATAAACACCTGCCTCTGATTGAGAACCACTCCAGACAGCCATAGACTTTGCTAGATAACCCCACTAGCTACAATCCCAATACATACACACCAAAACCCCAAGACAAAACACACCACAATACAATAACCCCATGCCACACCCTGGCCTGACCCAATACATGAAGAAAAACACAAAATACTTAGACCAGGGCGTGACAGACCCAAAAAAACGACTCTGAAAAAGAGGGAAACGAGGCGGTCTTCTGGTCAGACTCCGGAGACGGGCACACCGTGCACCACTCCCTAGCATTCTTCTTGCCAATGTCCAGTCTCTTGACAACAAGGTTGATGAAATCCGAGCAAGGGTAGCATTCCAGAGGGACATCAGAGACTGTAACGTTCTTTGCTTCACGGAAACATGGCTCACTGGGGAGACGCTATCCGAGGCGGTGCAGCCAACGGGTTTCTCCACGCATCTCGCCGACAGAAACAAACATCTTTCTGGTAAGAAGAGGGGCGGGGGCGTATGCCTTATGGCTAACGAGACATGGTGTGATGAAAGAAACATACAGTAACTCAAATCCTTCTGTTCACCTGATTTAGAATTCCTCACAATCAAATGTAGACCGCATTATCTACCAAGAGAATTCTCTTCGATTATAATCACAGCCGTATATATCCCCCCCCAAGCAGACACATCGATGGCTCTGAACGAACTTTATTTAACTCTTTGCAAACTGGAAACCATTTATCCGGAGGCTGCATTCATTGTAGCTTGGGATTTTAACAAGGCTAATCTGAAAACAAGACTCCCTAAATTTTATCAGCATATCGATTGCGCAACCAGGGGTGGAAAGACCTTGGATCATTGTTACTCTAACTTCCGCGACGCATATAAGGCCCTGCCCCGCCCCCCTTTCGGAAAAGCTGACCACGACTCCATTTTGTTGATCCCTGCCTACAGACAGAAACTAAAACAAGAGGCTCCCACGCTGAGGTCTGTCCAACGCTGGTCCAAACAAGCTGACTCCACACTCCAAGACTGCTCGTTGAAGATGTCGTTCCCATAGCAACGATTAAAACATTCCCTAACCAGAAACCGTGGATTGATGGCAGCATTCGCGTGAAACTGAAAGCGCGAACCACTGCTTTTAAAGGTGTCTGGTAACATGACCGAATACAAACAGTGCAGCTATTCCCTCCGCAAGGCTATCAAACAAGCTAAGCGTCAGTACAGAGACAAAGTAGAATCTCAATTCAACGGCTCAGACACAAGAGGCATGTGGCAGGGTCTACAGTCAATCACGGACTACAGGAAGAAATCCAGCCCAGTCACGGACCAGGATGTCTTGCTCCCAGGCAGACTAAATAACTTTTTTGCCCGCTTTGAGGACAATACAGTGCCACTGACACGGCCTGCAACGAAAACATGCGGTCTCTCCTTCACTGCAGCCGAGGTGAGTAAGACATTTAAACGTGTTAACCCTCGCAAGGCTGCAGGCCCAGACGGCATCCCCAGCCGCGCCCTCAGAGCATGCGCAGACCAGCTGGCCGGTGTGTTTACGGACATATTCAATCAATCCCTATACCAGTCTGCTGTTCCCACATGCTTCAAGAGGGCCACCATTGTTCCTGTTCCCAAGAAAGCTAAGGTAACTGAGCTAAACGACTACCGCCCCGTAGCACACACTTCTGTCATCATGAAGTGCTTTGAGAGACTAGTCAAGGACCATATCACCTCCACCCTACCTGACACCCTAGACCCACTCCAATTTGCTTACCGCCCAAATAGGTCCACAGACGATGCAATCTCAACCACACTGCACACTGCCCTAACCCATCTGGACAAGAGGAATACCTATGTGAGAATGCTGTTCATCGACTACAGCTCGGCATTCAACACCATGGTACCCTCCAAGCTCGTCATCAAGCTCGAGACCCTGGGTCTCGACCCCGCCCTGTGCAACTGGGTACTGGACTTCCTGACGGTCCGCCCCCAGGTGGTGAGGGTAGGCAACAACATCTCCTCTCCGCTGATCCTCAACACTGGGGCCCCACAAGGGTGCGTTCTGAGCCCTCTCCTGTACTCCCTGTTCAACCACGACTGCGTGGCCACGCACGCCTCCAACTCAATCATCAAGTTTGCGGACGACACAACAGTGGTAGGCTTGATTACCAACAACGACGAGACGGCCTACAGGGAGGAGGTGAGGGCCCTCGGAGTGTGGTGTCAGGAAAATAACCTCACACTCAACGTCAACAAAACTAAGGAGATGATTGTGGACTTCAGGAAACAGCAGAGGGAACACCCCCCTATCCACATCGATGGAACAGTAGTGGAGAGGGTAGCAAGTTTTAAGTTCCTCGGTATACACATCACAGACAAACTGAATTGGTCCACTCACACAGACAGCATCGTGAAGAAGGCGCAGCAGCGCCTCTTCAACCTCAGGAGGCTGAAGAAATTTGGCTTGTCCCCAAAAGCACTCACAAACTTCTACAGATGCACAATCAAGAGCATCCTGGTGGGCTGTATCACCGCCTGGTACGGCAACTGCTCCGCCCTCAACCGTAAGGCTCTCCAGAGGGTAGTGAGGTCTGCACAACACCGGGGGCAAACTACCTGCCCTCCAGGACACCTACACCACCCGATGTCACAGGAAGGCCACAAAGATCATCAAGGACAACAACCACCCGAGCCACTGCCTGTTCACCCCGCTATCATCCAGAAGGCGAGGTCAGTACAGGTGCATCAAAGCTGGGACCGAGAGACTGAAAAACAGCTTCTATCTCAAGGCCATCAGACTGTTAAACAGCCACCACTAACATTGAGTGGCTGCTGCCAACACACTGACACTGACTCTACTCCAGCCACTTTAATAATGGGAATTGATGGGAAATGATGTAAATATATCACTAGCCACTTTAAACAATGCTACCTTATATAATGTTACTTACCCTACATTATTCATCTCATATACGTATATACTGTACTCTATATCATCGACTGCATCCTTATGTTATACATGTATCACTAGCCACTTTAACTATGCCACTTTGTTTACATACTCATCTCATATGTATATACTGTACTCGATACCATCTACTGTATCTTGCCTATGCTGCTCTGTACCATCACTCATTCATATATCCTTATGTACATATTCTTTATCCCCTTACACTGTGTATAAGACAGTAGTTTTGGAATTGTTAGTTAGATTACTTGTTGGTTATTACTGCATTGTCGGAACTAGAAGCACAAGCATTTCGCTACACTCGCATTAACATCTGCTAACCATGTGTATGTGACAAATCAAATTTGATTTGATTTGATTTAATATAACCAGGTAACAGTCATCAGGTAATATAGCCAGGTAACAGTCATCAGGTAATATAACCAGGTAACAGTCATCAGGTAATATAACCAGGTAACAGTCATCAGGTAATATAACCAGGTAACAGTCATCAGGTAATATAACCAGGTAACAGTCATCAGGTAATATAACCAGGTAACAGTCATCAGGTAATATAACCAGGTAACAGTCATCAGGTAATATAACCAGGTAACAGTCATCAGGTAATATAACCAGGTAACAGTTATCAGGTAATATAACCAGGTAACAGTCATCAGGTAATATAACCAGGTAACAGTTATCAGGTAATTTACTGGTCTGCTTCACTGGTCTGCTTCACTGGTCAGCTTCACTGGTCTGCTTCACTCATCTGCTTCACTGGTCAGCTTCACTGGTCTGCTACACTGGTCTGCTTCACTGGTCTGCTTCACTGGTCTGCTTCACTGGTCTGCTTTACTGGTCTGCTTCACTCGTCTGCTTCACTCGTCTGCTTCACTGGTCTGCTTCACTGGTCAGCTTCACTGGTCTGCTTCACTGGTCTGCTTTACTGGTCTGCTTCACTGGTCTGCTTCACTGGTCTGCTTCACTTGTCTGCTTCAAAGAAACACATCCCACTGTGTTTGATGACAGTTGCCAATAACGAGGGAAAATGCCCCGAGTTGTGAAAGAGCCTAGTGGTTTCCCTCTATGGCTGAACAAAATCACGTGTCCCAAAATGGCACCCTATTTCCCTATTATAGTGCACTACTTCTGAACAGAGCCTTATGGGCCCTGTTCAAAAGTAGTGCACTACATAGGGTGCCAATTGGGATGTAACCAACGCTCTCAGAGGGTCACTTGGCAACTCTGCCTCAATCTGTCTCAAGCGCACCAGCTCTCTTTTATTGGGTTAAGTCCCAAATGGTACCTGATTCACTACATAGTGCACTACTTCTGACCGGAGCCTGATGGGCCCTGTTCAAAAGTAGTGCACTATAAAGGGAATAAGGTGCCATTTGGGATGTGGGACATGATCTACTGTAAACATCATGATGTGTGTAGGGCCTGGGCCTCAATGGCTGATCTGTTTGCAGTGTTGACCATATATTTCATTTCATCAAGGGGAATTTACAGTGAGCGTTATACACTTACTCTATCGGGTGTTCCAGCATCCTAAACCACTTGAGGAGAAGAAAACTGACGTAATCATTTCAAATATTAATAACGGGGTGACGTAGGCACAATATCCCGAACCCTTCGCCATCACTTCTCTTTTTGACGAATGACTGATTCCACATGTCATTCATTTAGGAACACACGCGTATTTATATTATGTCATCTTTTTGTTCATAAACCACCTTCTCTTTTTTTTCTGACTATGATGTTATTTTTGTGTATAGTTTTGCAATTCGGTGTAATAACGTTGACCTGGTTAACCCAGGTAGGGAAGCCGGAAGGGAGGGGGGATACCCGCGGATTGACCTGAATGCAGAGAAAGGAACCACAATGACGTCTCCTAGACAATATAAATACTGTCCCTACCAGGTAGAAAACATGACAACCTACCAAACCAACCCGCAAGGTAAGCAGCCTAATCTGCGATCTTGGTTGTAGTATTACAACAGGTCTCTCTTACAAAATAGATTTATGATCACTTGTAGCGTGTAGTCTATAGGATTAGATAAGGCTGACCTAAATCAAAACAAGTTATCTGACTGTAATTTATTCTTTCCAGGTGAACTGTGATATTTTCGCATTATTATTCAAACTGAAGAAAGGCAAATCTCCCGGAGCCAATATGAAGTTCAGCACGATCCAACTCGTAGCCGCTGTGGTAGTGGTGATGAGCGTCTGTCTGCTGCGCGAATCCGTGGCGCACTCCATCCATCGCCCGCTCAGCGCCCCCCTGCACAGCGCGGATACCGACACCATGGTACAGCAGGTGGCTCAACATGTAAGTTACATGATCATATTTCATATTCCATAATGGCTTATAATTGTAGGACTAAACTAAATATATTATATTTGTAGAACTAGTAGCCTATTATTTAGTCCATTTATTCGGGTTTATTTAATTATGATTATGACTTTAAAAAGCCTAATGATGCCATTCCTGTCTGTTTCAACAGGCGCAAAATTCTGACATCGATACTGACACTAAACTGATGCCAGACATCGATACTAAAAAGGTATGTCTATTAAACCAATGAGTAATGTCATGTTAATCCATGTCTAGCCTACATTATTTTACAGCTTGGTGTGAAATGGTATTTAGTTTAGTGTTGTATTTTCTATTTCTACCACCTGATGCAGCTGTAGGCAATACTAATCATATCATACTAATGAATTGATGCCTTTGAACTGAACTTTGAACTGATGTCTCCAATGGCAGAACCACAGAGACATCTGCTGCCTGCATGCTAACATCCTGGACTTCTACCTGAGTAACATCCTGACCACTAAGGAGAAGCATCATCCTAAACTCCCTGCCCTGAAGGAAGACCTGGCCCGAGTCAGCAGAGACCTGAAGGAACACGGCTGTGTAAGTCTCTGTCATCTGCTTCACCTACACTCCTTTGTTTCATCCCCTTCTCTCTTCATCCATCTTTACCTTTTCAACACCTTCCAATGTGTCTGTCTGTCTGTCTCTCTCTCTCTCTCTGTCTCTCTCTCCCTCTCCCTCTCCCTCTCCCTCTTCCTCTTTCTCTCTCTCTTCCTCTTCCTCCTCTCTCTTCCTCACTCTTCCTCTCTCTTCCTCTCTCTTCCTTACTCTTCCTCTCTCTTCCTCTCTTCCTTTCTCTCCTCTCTCTTCCTCTCTTTCCTCTCTCTCTTAGTCAGAGATCTTAAGTGTGATATTGTGTAGAGATGGTGTTTATATCAGAGAAAGTGACTGATTTTCTCTCTTTCTTCAAGGCTATTAAACACTACAATGACCACCACCACAGCATTGCTTTCCGCAAGAAGTTGTCCGAGGTAATTCTCCAGGATATCCTGTTCAGACTTGATCATTTTCATACTTGTCACAAAGAAACACGATAAACAAAGTTATGAACAAGAGTTAATGCATGAATCAAAGTGGAAATGAATCCATTGAACATTTGATTGAATGTGATCTTTGTCTAAAACCTCCATTGTTTTTGGTTTGTTGTTTCAGATGGAGGAGGGGAAAGGGATCAAGAAAGCCATTGGAGAGATTGACATCCTCTTCACCTTCCTGAAAGACTTCTGTGTGCACGCCTAGATCCAACATCATCCTATATCACCACATAGAGATGTACGCCTAGATCCAACATCATCCTATATCATCACATAGAGATGTACGCCTAGATCCAACATCATCCTATATCATCACATAGAGATGTACGCCTAGATCCAACATCATCCTATATCATCACATAGAGATGTACGCCTAGATCCAACATCATCCTATATCATCACATAGAGATGTACATCTAGATCCAACATCATCCTATATCATCACATAGAGAAGTACATCTGGATCCAACATCATCCTATATCATCACATAGAGATGTAAATCTAGATCCAACACATCCTATATCATCACATAGAGATGTACATCTAGATCCAACATCATCCTATATCATCACATAGAGAAGTACATCTAGATCCAACATCATCCTATATCATCACATAGAGATGTACATCTAGATCCAACATCATCCTATATCATCACATAGAGAAGTACATCTAGATCCAACATCATCCTATATCATCACATAGAGATGTAAATCTAGATCCAACACATCCTATATCATCACATAGAGATGTACATCTAGATCCAACATCATCCTATATCATCACATAGAGATGTACATCTAGATCCAACATCATCCTATATCATCACATAGAGATGTACATCTAGATCCAACATCATCCTATATCATCACATAGAGATGTACATCTAGATCCAACATCATCCTATATCATCACATAGAGATGTACGCCTAGATCCAACATCATCCTATATCATCACATAGAGAAGTACATCTAGATCCAACACATCCTATATCATCACATAGAGATGTACGCCTAGATCCAACACATCCTATATCATCACATAGAGATGTACGCCTAGATCCAACACATCCTATATCATCACATAGAGATGTACATCTAGATCCAACACATCCTATATCATCACACAGAGATGTACATCTAGGTTTTAGTCATGCTATGTTTCTGTACCTGATATCCTATAAGGATATTGTGTGTTATATTTGTATTCATTTTGCATTGCTTATTTATTATTGATCTATTTATTGTTGTTACTAAGCAACATGCAAACTGGTGAAATGTATTTCAAATGCATCCTGATTCTGTTGACATCAGATGTGCAGGGTCTTGATCATTTCATATGTAGCCCCATGGTGGCCCTTACTTTCTACATCTTGTGCTGGACACAATAATAATACTATATTTATTCAATATATTTAAACAGAGAATTTATTCCATTTTTAAGTTATTATCATTTGTTTTAATGATTATGAAATGTTTAAGTTATTATTACATCTATTGAGCAAATATGTATTTTGCTATAAAGTGATTGTATTTATATAGGAAGTGAATGCAGCTGTCTGTAACATGGGGAAATGTATTGGATTTACCACAGTGTTTGTAACCTAAGATTCCTAAAATAAAACACTTTTCAAAAACACATTCTTCTTGTAAAATATATTATTGTCTTTACACAGTGTACGTTATAGACTTAGACAGAGGTAGTTACAGTGTACGTTATAGACTTAGAGAGAGGTAGTTAGTGTACGTTATAGACTTAGACAGAGGTAGTTAGTGTACGTTATAGACTTAGACAGCAGTAGTTACAGTGTACGTTATAGACTTAGACAGCAGTAGTTACAGTGTACGTTATAGACTTAGACAGAGGTAGTTACAGTGTACGTTATAGACTTAGACAGCAGTAGTTACAGTGTACGTTATAGACTTAGACAGCAGTAGTTACAGTGTACGTTATAGACTTAGACAGAGGTAGTTACAGTGTACGTTATAGACTTAGACAGAGGTAGTTACAGTGTACGTTATAGACTTAGACAGAGGTAGTTAGTGTACGTTATAGACTTAGACAGAGGTAGTTACAGTGTTACGTTATAGACTTAGACAGAGGTAGTTACAGTGTTACGTTATAGACTTAGACAGAGGTAGTTACAGTGTTACGTTATAGACTTAGACAGAGGTAGTTACAGTGTACGTTATAGACTTAGACAGAGGTAGTTACAGTGTTACGTTATAGACTTAGACAGAGGTAGTTACAGTGTACGTTATAGACTTAGACAGAGGTAGTTACAGTGTACGTTATAGACTTAGACAGCAGTAGTTACAGTGTTACGTTATAGACTTAGACAGAGGTAGTTACAGTGTACGTTATAGACTTAGACAGCAGTAGTTACAGTGTTACGTTATAGACTTAGACAGCAGTAGTTACAGTGTTATGTTATAGACTTAGACAGCAGTAGTTACAGTGTACGTTATAGACTTAGACAGCAGTAGTTACAGTGTACGTTATAGACTTAGACAGAGGTAGTTACAGTGTTACGTTATAGACTTAGACAGAGGTAGTTACAGTGTTACGTTATAGACTTAGACAGAGGTAGAATATCTTTATTTTTCCAGAAAGATCTTTAGACGCTGAACATACAAACAACATTAAATTCACACATTCAGCACACAACTGTTTTTCCCATAGAAATACATTGTTCACTGTGTACAGCGACCACACAGCAAGGTTTAAGGGTGAATTCATCAATAAATGGTTCCTAAATTGATTGGGCCAGTTTCCTGGAGATTCTCCATTGAGTCCAGTACTAGACTTCATCTGAGTCCGGAAAACATCTACAGACTGTGATATTGAAATAGGAACAATTTGACAGGCAATTTAGGCCTTCATTATTATAGCAATATATAATACGTCTCTTATCAGTGAGAGTTGATGACAGAAGCAGAAGGGCTGTCATTATGCTCTGAAACATACTATCTAAACCTTGGATGGTCGTTACTGAGAGAGTCTGGAACATACAATAACATTAACTATCGTTGACGCGTGTGTGTCTCCAAGTGTGTGTACTTGTGTTTGTGTCTGCATGTGTGTGTTTGTGTATCCATGTGTGTGTGTGTGTATGTGTGTCTCCGAGTGTGTGTGTGTGTGTGTCTCCATGTGTGTGTGTGTGTGTGTGTGTGTGAGTGAGTCTCCATGTGTGTGTATGTGTGTGAGTCTCCATGTGTGTGAGTGTGTTTGTGTCTGTGTGTATGTGTGTGTTTTGTGTGTGTGTGTGAGGGTGTGTTGGTGCATGAGTGTGTGTATTGTGTCATGCAGAAAGCATGCTCCAACAGTGGGATTGTCCAATCAGGAAGTTGACCTGCTTCCCCAGTTCAGGTAAATGACAACATGATGACACCTGAGACAGGTAAACACTTACTTCCTGGTTCCTCTCTGCTCTTCTCTGCTCCACATGCAGGCCAGGGGAAGTAACTGGCGGAGGTTTGGCTGGGGGCGTGGCCGGGGCGTGGCCGGGCCAGGTTCTTGTATTCCACCTCTGGAGTGTTTAAGGTGATGAAACACAGACAGAGAGAGATAAAGACCTGGAGTTTTTACAGCTATTTCCTGTTCCACATCAGCAGAGGAAACAGAGGATGTATCTTCCTGAGAATTACCCAGAATTACCCCATGGTGACAGTGATACCCCATGGAGACAGTGACACCTCTCAGCTCAGACCCCCCACCACCACCACACCTCTCAGCTCCTAACTGTTACCCCCCCCCCCCACCACATCTCTCAACTCCTAACTGTTACACCCCCCACCACACCTCTCAGCTCCTTACTGTGACCCCCCCCACCACCACCTCTCAGCTCCTTACTGTGACCCCCCCCACCACCACCACCACACCCCTCAGCTCCTAACTGTTACCCCCCCCCCCCACCACCACCACACCTCTCAGCTCCTAACTGTGACCCCCCCACCACCACACCTCTCAACTCCTAACTGTTACCCCCCCACCCCCACCACCACACTCCTCAGCTCCTAACTGTTACCCCCCCCCACCACCACCACACCTCTCAGCTCCTAACTGTAAAACCCCCCACCACCACACCTCTCAGCTCCTAACTGTGACCCCCCACCACCACCACACCTCTCAGCTCCTAACTGTGACCCCCCCACCATCACACCTCTCAGCTCCTAACTGTGACCCCCCCCCCACCACCACCACCACACCTCTCAGCTCCTAACTGTGAAACCCCCCACCACCACACCTCTCAGCTCCTAACTGTGACCCCCCCACCACCTCTCAACTCCTAACTGTGACCCCCCACCACCACCACCACCACCACCTCTCAGCTCCTAACTGTGACCCCCCACCACCACCACCACCTCTCAGCTCCTAACTGTGATCCACCACCACCACCACCACCACCACCACCTCTCAGCTCCTAACTGTGACCCCCACCACACCTCTCAGCTCCTAACTGTGACCCCCCACCACCACACCTCTCAGCTCCTAACTGTGACCCCCACCACCACACCTCTCAGCTCCTAACTGTGACCCCCCACCACCCCCCCACCACCACCTCTCAGCTCCTAACTGTGACCCCCCACCACCACACCTCTCATCTCTTAACTGTGACCCCCCCCACCACACCTCTCAGCTCCTGACTGTGACCCCCACCACACCTCTCAGCTCCTGACTGTGACCCCCCACCACCACACCTCTCAGCTCCTAACTGTGACCCCCCACCACCACACCTCTCAGCTCCTAACTGTGACCCCCCACCACCACACCTCTCAGCTCCTAACTGTGACCCCCACCACCACACCTCTCAGCTCCTAACTGTGACCCCCCCACCACCACACCTCTCAGCTCCTAACTGTGACCCCCCCCACCACACCTCTCAGCTCCTAACTGTGACCCCCCCCACCACCACCACCACCACCTCTCAGCTCCTAACTGTGACCCCCCACCACCACCACCACCTCTCAGCTCCTAACTGTGATCCACCACCACCACCACCACCACCACCACCTCTCAGCTCCTAACTGTGACCCCCACCACACCTCTCAGCTCCTAACTGTGACCCCCCACCACCACACCTCTCAGCTCCTAACTGTGACCCCCACCACCACACCTCTCAGCTCCTAACTGTGACCCCCCCACCACCCCCCCACCACCACCTCTCAGCTCCTAACTGTGACCCCCCACCACCACACCTCTCATCTCTTAACTGTGACCCCCCCCACCACACCTCTCAGCTCCTGACTGTGACCCCCACCACACCTCTCAGCTCCTGACTGTGACCCCCCACCACCACACCTCTCAGCTCCTAACTGTGACCCCCCACCACCACACCTCTCAGCTCCTAACTGTGACCCCCCACCACCACACCTCTCAGCTCCTAACTGTGACCCCCACCACCACACCTCTCAGCTCCTAACTGTGACCCCCCCACCACCACACCTCTCAGCTCCTAACTGTGACCCCCCCCACCACACCTCTCAGCTCCTAACTGTGACCCCCCCCACCACCACCTCTCAGCTCCTAACTGTGACCCCCACCACCACATCTCTCATCTCTTAACTGTGACCCCCCCCACCACACCTCTCAGCTCCTGACTGTGACCCCCCCCCACCACACCTCTCAGCTCCTGACTGTGACCCCCCCACCACACCTCTCAGCTCCTGACTGTGACCCCCATCACCACCACCACACCTCTCAGCTCCTAACTGTGACCCCCCCCACCACACCTCTCAGCTCCTGACTGTGACCCCCCCCCACCACACCTCTCAGCTCCTGACTGTGACCCCCATCACCACCACCACACCTCTCAGCTCTTAACTGTGACCCCCACCACCACCACCACCACCACCACCTCTCAGCTCCGATCTGTATCAATGTTCTGACTAGATATATCTAATGTAACAGACTATATAATGTTCTGTCTAGCTGTATCCAGAGAGACATTCCCTGTTCTGCTGTACGTGGTGCCATTATGGGACAGTCAGAGGCATCTTGTGCACTATGCAGCTGTGCTGCCATGCAGTATGGACCTAACCCAGATGACAGAGGTCTAACCCAGTTCTTATGACAGAGGTCTAACCCAGTTCTTATGACAGAGGTCTAACCCAGTTCTTATGACAGAGGCCTAACCCAGTTCTTATGACAGAGGCCTAACCCAGTTCTGATGACAGAGACCTAACCCAGTTCTTATGACAGAGGTCTAACCCAGTTCTTATGTAGAGGTCTAACCCAGTTCTTATGACAGAGATCTAACCCAGTTCTTATGACAGAGGTCTAACCCAGTTCTTATGACAGAGGCCTAACCCAGTTCTTATGACAGAGGCCTAACCCAGTTCTTATGACAGAGGCCTAACCCAGTTCTGATGACAGAGACCTAACCCAGTTCTTATGACAGAGGTCTAACCCAGTTCTTATGTAGAGATCTAACCCAGTTCTTATGGACAGAGACCTAACTTTTGACAGAGGATTAACCCAGTTATGATGGAAGGAGAATGAGACACATTATGATGACGGGGAAGACAATTGAGGACACTTGAAAAGGCAGCCTCATACGAACTTCCGCCGATTTTCTCTGAATGATGAATAAAAAAAATGTAACATCTAGATACAAAAATATTTTTTGCTGAGTTGCTGATTTGGAGAACCTAAAGGTCTTTGTAGGGCTTTGGAGGAAGTTCAGTGAATGATGATTGATAAGTAATCTTTCCTGAAACCTGAAGACTTGTGTTTGCTCTCTGAGGTTCCCTCCCAGAACTAATGCCTAGGCTTTAGCTCAGTGGGCTATCATTGTATTTTGCTCCACAGACGACCAGGGTTTAAACACAGTTGGTCACAGTAGCAGGTAAAATGATTTGATCTCCACCTTCTCCATATGGTTCAATGTCCAACGGATGGAGGTTTTTAACCCTTTAGAACCTTAAAACACGTTGTTGAATGTTCTGACTGGAACTCAGCTGAACTCTTCAGTCAGTCGTCAGAACCAGTTTGTCTCTGACCACATTGACTCATAGAGTACTTAGATTGGAGCCGAAAGGCGACGTGCAGACGTCTACAACTCCACCTATCTGGGTCAGACCCGACCTAGCAGTGGTGAACCATGTAGGAGGATGACCTGGTTTAAGTGGGTGACACAGATCAGGGGGAGAGAGCAGAGTTGCTAACTCATCCTACCCAGGGATGAACAGAACCAACCTCTTCCAGTAAGTGCCAGACAACATTACAAAACGGAACGAACCCCATTGGACCTGGGGACCAACAGTGAGGGACAGAGAGTGAGAGTGACACGGTAAAAGCTTTGGGTGTGTTAGAGGCCATTGATGCTCCATTACAGTATCCTCCTCCACAAAACCACTGTTAGCATGATGCACCAGAAAGGATAGACAGATGTGTCAGCAAGAGATTTTCTGCATTTCTGCAGTTTTGTTATTGTCTGTATTAAGCCAGAGTGATGATGATGATGATGATGGATGATGTATAGTATGAATGATATCAGTAAAATGCTTAATTGAGTGTTTTAAATTAATGACATAAAATAAACAATGTTTTTAAAACAAATAATGAATCAATCCCTCCTCAGTAGTAGAATCATTCAAGTCATAAAAACAAAATTGAATCGTCTTATCTAAATTATTTCCCAGAAAGGGCATATTTACTATGATATTACACTAAAAGTTTAGAAAGTAGGCTGTTAAAGCACATGAGTGGGTCAGGTTCACATTTAGTAGAGAGGAGCACAGTTTAGAAGCCTACAGAACAGCAGTTATCAAGAAGATACTGGATATGCAGCATCAGATACTCAGAGACGCATCTCTTCCTTAACCTCAATGGAACTACAGCTGCTTGACGGGGGAATAACCCCAATCATGAACCTTCAACCTCGTTTTATCCATCCAGTAATCTCGAAGTGGTAAACCCTCTCTAGAACGCAAAACCACAACAAACAAGAAAATCTAACCTCAGGACTTTGTAGATCAAAAAGAGAGATAACAGCAAGCTCAGCACCAATGCGTCTTGTGCTGGCCACTCCCAAGGAAATTTTGCGTTACACTTTTAAGCATCACGTTTCGATTGTGGGAATTTTTGAAAGGTGAAGTGATGGGTATATAACATGAAAGAACAGGTGCAGACGGTCAAACTACAGTTCTGATTCTCTGCTCTTCTCTTCGCCGTTAATTACGACTCTAAACAATAAGACCGATAAGATGCGCGCTGTGATTTTGGTGACGGTTGGTCTGCTGGCGCTGATTGGACACCTGGATGGACGCGCTCATGGCGGAAAACGACGCGACAGACCAAACTGTCTCCAACGGACGGTCTCTCCCAGACTGATCAAGGAATTACTCAACAAAACACAAACTCTCACAAACTCTTTACCAGTAAGTAGAAAAATGTTTTAATACCGTTTCAAGTCCATTAAATAAGTATTGTTATGTGCGTAGTAATTAATTTAAATGCATTTTGTTACAGACGTTCCCCAGAAAAATATATGAAAGACTTCTGCCCAAAATCTGTTCAACGTGTGCTAAGGTATATTTATAAATCATATTTATAAATCAAAACATAGACTGTTTCTGAACTACTTTTGCATTTTATTAAACAAGTAAGAGTAAGACAAAGCAACAAAACCTGAATTGTTTTCATTTTATTTTTTAGAAACAACTTGGCATCTGGGAAATCAACAAGATATTGGATGTCTATTCCAACGTGTTCAACCAGGAATCTTTGGAAGGTCTCTACCCCAAACACTTTGAGGATCTTCTGGCCAGGCTGAAAACAGATGTCCAATCTTGTGTGAGTATTGAACTTTAAGATAGTTCTTTATTTGACCACCTGTTAGAGGAAATTTCTGTTAACATGTGATAATACAACAGAACAGATTAAGGTTAAACACTGACAGTGTTGTGGCTTCAATGAGGCTAACAGAGGTGTATGACTTCCCCAAGAGCCGATGCAAATCCCAAAGTTAGAATAGTTACCACTTTATTACTGTATGTAATCAGCCATGTTTAAATTATGAATATTATAATATGTAATATTCATAAATATTCAAGGCACATTTGAATAAATTTTAACATGATGAACAGGAACTACATTTACACTAATGGGTGACCAAAATTAATAGTCTGAAATTCTCCAATCAGCCCCACCTCCAATCTGACCCACCTCCAATCTGACCCACCTCCAATCTGACCCACCTCCAATCTGACCCACCTCCAATCTGACCCACCTCCAATCTGACCCACCTCCAATCTGACCCACCTCCAATCAGCCCCATCTCCAATCTGATAGGCTGTCACCTCTACAATATATTATTAAAAAGGTTCAAAATGGAACCCCTCCCATCACAACAAGGCTCTGGCTCCAACACTTACACAGGGGTTCCTCAGAGACCCTTTTCAGAGAGGTTCCAGGTTCAACTGGAAAGGTTCTGCCAGTGTGGCAGCCCAGAAGGTTCTTCCAGGGACTTTTACTGTAGACTAGCAGGATGGATGTAGTTGTTTACCTGCAGAACACACTGACCACCCACCCATGTTATTGTAAGATATAGTAGACGGACAGACAAACAGAAAAGACTACTGACTGTTCTTCCTCTCTACAGCTGGTGGAGTGTCCAACTAGACCAACATGGACCAAGACAACCACCAGGAAGATGGAGAACACATTTAAGAAGGTGAATATGACTTATCCAACCCTCTTACACATCTCAACACGATGCTTTATGGCAAAACAAAACTCATCTCTAGATCTAAATTACCTGTTTTAATGATTCCTCAACTGTTGACATTTACCTGAGATTGAACTCTTATCTGCACCTCTGTGACTTCACAATCAGTTCCATCCCCTATGGCTATAGTATCCAATCAGTTCCATCCCCTATGGCTTTAGTATCCAATCAGTTCCATCTCCTATGACTATAGTATCCAATCAGTTCCACCCCCTATGGCTATAGTATCCAATCAGTTCCATCCCCTATGGCTTTAGTATCCAATCAGTTCCCTCCCCTATGGCTTTAGTATCCAATCAGTTCCATCCCCTATGGCTTTAGTATCCAATCAGTTCCATCCCCTATGGCTATAGTATCCAATCAGTTCCATCCCCTATGGATATAGTATCCAATCAGTTCCATCCCCTATGGCTATAGTATCCAATCAGTTCCATCCACTATGACTTTAGTATCCAATCAGTTCCATCCCCTATGGCTATAGTATCCAATCAGTTCCATCCCCTATGGCTATAGTATCCAATCAGTTCCATCCCCTATGGATATAGTATCCAATCAGTTCCATCCCCTATGGCTATAGTATCCAATCAGTTCCATCCCCTATGGCTATAGTATCCAATCAGTTCCATCCCCTATGGCTATAGTATCCAATCAGTTCCATCCCCTATGGCTATAGTATCCAATCAGTTCCATCCCCTATGGCTTTAGTATCCAATCAGTTCCATCCCCTATGGCTATAGTATCCAATCAGTTCCATCCCCTATGGCTATAGTATCCAATCAGTTCCATCCCCTATGGCTTTAGTATCCAATCAGTTCCATCCCCTATGGCTTTAGTATCCAATCAGTTCCATCCCCTATGGCTATAGTATCCAATCAGTTCCATCCCCTATGGCTATAGTATCCAATCAGTTCCATCCCCTATGGCTTTAGTATCCAATCAGTTCCATCTCCTATGACTTTAGTATCCAATCAGTTCCATCCCCTATGGCTATAGTATCCAATCAGTTCCATCCCCTATGGCTATAGTATCCAATCAGTTCCATCCCCTATGGCTTTAGTATCCAATCAGTTCCATCCACTATGACTTTAGTATCCAAAAGTAGAGTGTGTTTATGATATGTTGTTAACTATTCATTCCCTCTTTTGGCAGCTGGACACCAATGGGATTTACAAGGCCATCGGAGAGTTCAAGACCGTCCTCCTGTGGATCAGTGACATGAGAGAGAGAAAGGAAACATCAACGGATAAATGCCAGTAGTCTTCCACCCACCCACCCATCCAGCCACCCACCCACCCACCCACCCATCCATCCACCCATTCATCCACCCACCCACCCACCCACCCACCCACCCACCCACCCATCCATCCACCCATCCATAGACCCACTCACCCACCCATCCATCCATCCACCCATCCATAGACCCACTCACTCACCCACCCATCCACCCACCCACCCATCCACCCATCCTTCCACCCATCCATCCATCCATCCATAGACCCACCCATCCACTCACCCACCCATCCACCCACCCATCCATCCATCCACCCATCAATGCAAATGTCAAATCTTTGAATCATTTCTCCTCCATGTAGGGTTTCAGCAGTATTTTAGTATTTAAATGGGAAAAGTGTATTTTCTTAATACATGTTATTCTTTAGTTATATTTACTTAGGTTCATATTTATTGTTTTATAAAATATGATATTATTATTATTTTTTATTTTTCATATAAATGAGGATGTTATTGTCTGTGACAGGTGAACATAGTTGTATTCAAAATTATAATTTTTAAAATCACTTTTGTCTTTACAAATCATATTTAATGTATTGTTTAAGTGAATGTTTTTTATACCAAATATCTGTGTGCCTTTTTATTATCAAAATAAAATACAATTTGTATTTCTAAAATGAGGAGTTTTCTAAATCTCGTGATTTTTTTGGGAGGGAATCAGGAAAGAACGATGAGCACTTAAATTTCAAACATGTGACTTGAGACAAGTCGCAGTGCTTAATTTGATCCTCGGTTTTGGAAGGTCTTGTTCCGGAACCTCTTGTGGCATCAACATGTTGATTCCCTTTTTGCAGTGTAAACACTCTAACAGAAGAGGTCAAAGTTTATTCAAGCTGCTTCTTTGTTCATTCTCCTGCCCCACAAAAAAACACGTGAAAAAGTACATTTTCAGCTCAGGCCGAATATTCTATGAGTAGATTTGGGTTGGAACGGGTTTCTGATTTGTGCAAAACCTATTTTTGAGACAAACGCGTGGCTGTGTGAAGATTGCACCAGTATCTCTCACATAACTAGAAGGAGATTCCCTTTCTATGATCTCTCTCCCTCTCTGCCCTGGTAGACATGACCCTGTAACTCTCATCTCTCTGCCCTGGTAGACATGACCCTGTAACTCTCATCTCTCTGCCCTGGTAGACATGACCCTGTAACTCTCATCTCTCTGCCCTGGTAGACGTGACCCTGTAACTCTCATCTCTCTGCCCTGGTAGACATGACCCTGTAACTCTCATCTCTCTGCCCTGGTAGACGTGACCCTGTAACTCTCATCTCTCTGCCCTGGTAGACGTGACCCTGTAACTCTCATCTCTCTGCCCTGGTAGACATGACCCTGTAAAGCGAAGTGTGCAGCACCCCTGATAAATTGAAATACATTTGTTAAAGAATTACCGCTGTCTGTTAGAAATAAATTCAACTATTCAGAATAGCCTACTACACCACGAGAAGACCTAAAATTTAGCCACAGAGGATAACTATATATTTAAATAGCTGTGGATTGTAGCCCAATAACAAGGAACTCTACAGTCGGGAACGTGCAGCAAATCTGTCTTTCTTCGAAGACACCAACAGTGACAATTGGCAAAATAATACGCAGCTTCATCTGTTATTGTATTCAACAACAGTTCAGCATTCACCTTCTGCTACCATTTCTGTCAAGCAGTCCACACATTCACCTTCTGCTACCATTTCTGTCAAGCAGTCCACACATTCACCTTCTGCTACCATTTCTGTCAAGCAGTCCACACATTCACCTTCTGCTACCATTTCTGTCAAGCCGTCCACACATTCACCTTCTGCTACCATTTCTGTCAAGCCGTCCACACATTCACCTTCTGCTACCATTTCTGTCAAGCCGTCCACACATTCACCTTCTGCTACCATTTCTGTCAAGCCGTCCACGCATTCACCTTCTGCTACCATTTCTGTCAAGCCGTCCACGCATTCACCTTCTGCTACCATTTCTGTCAAGCCGTCCACGCATTCACCTTCTGCTACCATTTCTGTCAAGCCGTCCACGCATTCACCTTCTGCTACCATTTCTGTCAAACCGTCCACGCATTCACCTTCTGCTACCATTTCTGTCAAGCCGTCCACACATTCACCTTCTGCTACCATTTCTGTCAAGCCGTCCACACATTCACCTTCTGCTACCATTTCTGTCAAGCCGTCCACGCATTCAGTTTGACTCATATGTTCGATAAATCCAACGAATGCACCACACTGAACGCTCTGCAACTGTCTCTGCAACGCAAACGCAGGGTTTGATTGGAAATGAATGTCATTCTGGTGTAACCAAAATGTCAACACTGTCGGTGTGATCGAAGCGTCAGTGAAAAAACAGCATGCAGACAAAACAGGCCTTTTGCAATACTTCAAATACAATCGAGTATAAACACAGGTTGGATAGTAAATGGCTTCTGCTGAAAAGAGAAGACTCTATGCTATAGACTACCAGATAGTAAATGGCTTCTGCTGAAAAGAGAGGACTCTATGCTATAGACTACCAGATAGTAAATGGCTTCTGCTGAAAAGAGAAGACTCTATGCTATAGACTACCAGATAGTAAATGGCTTCTGCTGAAAAGAGAAGACTCTATGCTATAGACTACCAGATAGTAAATGGCTTCTGCTGAAAAGAGAAGACTCTATGCTATAGACTACCAGATAGTAAATGGCTTCTGCTGAAAAGAGAAGACTCTATGCTATAGACTACCAGATAGTAAATGGCTTCTGCTGAAAAGAGAAGACTCTATGCTATAGACTACCAGATAGTAAATGGCTTCTGCTGAAAAGAGAAGACTCTATGCTATAGACTACCATATAGTAAATGGCTTCTGCTGAAAAGAGAAGACGCTATGCTATAGTCTACCAACACATTTATCAACTTCAAATATTGTTTTAGTAAGTAAAACGAGAGAGAGATGCTTTTGAGCTGCATCGACCATCACCAGATAGTGAGCTACTATCATTGGGTGAGTCAGTGAAACTGGAAGGCATTTTTAGGACTATAATTTCCTCCTCCTACTGTAGCCTACAATATGTCTCTCCACACACCTTGGACTGGGCTGTTGATGGATTCAAGACCATACTGTAGCCTACAATATGTCTCTCCACACACCTTGGACTGGGCTATTGATGGATTCAAGACCATACTGTAGCCTACAATATGTCTCTCCACACACCTTGGACTGGGCTGTTGATGGATTCAAGACCATACTGTAGCCGACAATATGTCTCTCCACACACCTTGGACTGGACTGTTGATGGATTCAAGACCATACTGTAGTCGACAATATGTCTCTCCACACACCTTGGACTGGGCTGTTGATGGAGATAAGACCATACTGTAGTCGACAATATGTCTCTCCACACACCTTGGACTGGGCTGTTGATGGATTCAAGACCATACTGTAGCCGACAATATGTCTCTCCACACACCTTGGACTGGGCTATTGATGGATTCAAGACCATACTGTAGTCGACAATATGTCTCTCCACACACCTTGGACTGGGCTATTGATGGATTCAAGACCATACTGTAGCCAACAATATGTCTCTCCACACACCTTGGACTGGGCTATTGATGGATTCAAGACCATACTGTAGTCGACAATATGTCTCTCCACACACCTTGGACTGGGCTGTTGATGGATTCAAGACCATACTGTAGCCGACAATATGTCTCTCCACACACCTTGGACTGGGCTGTTGATGGATTCAAGACCATACTGTAGCCTACAATATGTCTCTCCACACACCTTGGACTGGGCTATTGATGGATTCAAGAACATACTGTAGCCTACAATATGTCTCTCCACACACCTTGGACTGGGCTGTTGATGGATTCAAGACCATACTGTAGTCGACAATATGTCTCTCCACACACCTTGGACTGGGCTGTTGATGGATTCAAGACCATACTGTAGTCGACAATATGTCTCTCCACACACCTTGGACTGGGCTGTTGATGGATTCAAGACCATACTGTAGTCGACAATATGTCTCTCCACACACCTTGGACTGGGCTATTGATGGATTCAAGACCATACTGTAGTCGACAATATGTCTCTCCTCACACCTTGGACTGGGCTGTTGATGGATATAAGACAAGGTTGCTTTGATTGATCTCAGATTCTGTTTGTCAGAGTCAAAGTTCCCTGCCATTTTGATCATTTGCATGGTGTTAAAAAAATTCTACATCAGACAGCCTGTCTGTGGGAAAGTTGGATATTACTGTAGGTTATTCAATTACTGCATCTGAGCTCCTATATTACTGCAGGTTATTCAATTACTGCATCTGAGCTCATATATTACTGCAGGTTATTCAATTACTGCATCTGAGCTCATATATTACTGTAGGTTATTCAATTACTGCATCTGAGCTCATATATTACTGTAGGTTATTCAATTACTGCATCTGAGCTCCTATATTACTGTACGTTATTCAATTACTGCACCTGAGCTCCTATATTACTGCAGGTTATTCAATTACTGCATCTGAGCTCATATATTACTGCAGGTTATTCAATTACTGCATCTGAGCTCATATATTACTGTAGGTTATTCAATTACTGCATCTGAGCTCCTATATTACTGTAGGTTATTCAATTACTGCATCTGAGCTCCTATATTACTGCAGGTTATTCAATTACTGCATCTGAGCTCATATATTACTGTAGGTTATTCAATTACTGCATCTGAGCTCCTATATTACTGCAGGTTATTCAATTACTGCATCTGAGCTCCTATATTACTGCAGGTTATTCAATTACTCCACTTCAGTGAGAGCCTCTACTCTTCTGCATTGTCTTGAACTAGGCACCCTATGTCCTTTATAGCACAAAGTAGTGCACTCAAAGTTGTGGTCAAAGTAGTGGTCAAAGTAGTGGTCAAAGTAGTGCACTCAAAGTAGTGCACTCTGTAGGGTATAAGGTGCCATTTGGAACGTATCCTGTGAGAAAGTAGTGCTCAGATTTCAGCCTGAATCTACTGGTCTTCAACCATGTGAAACTAAAAGCTGATAGACTCGTTATTAATATACTGGTCTTCAACCATGTGAAACTAAAAGCTGATAGACTCATTATTAATCTACTGGTCTTCAACCATGTGAAACTAAAAGGTGTCTCTTTGTTTGGATTTACTCCCCCTAGTGGTAGAATTCTATAACACATCTGATTTGAAATGTGGAGGGAGAGAAAGAAAGACAGAGAGGGAGAGGGAGGGACAGAGAGTGAAAGAGAGAGAGAGACAGAGAGAGAGACATAGAGAGAGAAAGAGAGACAGAGAGAGGGACAAAGAGATAGACAGAAAGAGAGAGAGTGTGAGTGAGAGTGAGAGAGAGTGAGAGTGAGAGAGGGACAAAGAGAGAGACATAGAGAAAGAGAGACAGAGAGAGAGTGTGAGTGATAGTGAGAGGATATATATATAGAAAGAGAGAGAGAGTGAGAGAGAGGATATATATATATATATATAGAGAGAGAGCTATAGAAGGAGGGGTATCCTGCCACTGGTTTCCTGCCACTGGTACCCTGCCACTGTTATTCTGCCACTGGTACCCGGCCACTGGTAGCCTGCCACTGGTTTCCTGCCACTGGTATCCTGCCACTGGTATCCTGCCACTGGTATCCTGCCACTGGTTTCCTGCCACTGGTTTCCTGCCACTGGTATCCTGCCACTGGTTTCCTGCCACTGGTTTCCTGCCACTGGTTTCCTGCCACTGGTACCCTGCCACTGGTACCCTGCCACTGGTACCCTGCCACTGGTACCCTGCCACTGGTATCCTGCCACTGGTATCCTGCCACTGGTATCCTGCCTGCACTGTGTGAGCACCGACAGAGATGTCCGCCTCGCTTCGCATTCCTAGGAAACTACGCAGTATTTTGTTTTTTTACGTGTTCTTTCTTACATTGGTACCCCAGGTAATCTTAGGTTTCATTACATACAGTCCGGAGGAACTACTGGATATAAGAGCAACGTCAACTCACCATCATTACGACCAGGAATATGACTGTCCCGAAGCGAATCCTGTGTTTTGCCTTCCACCCAGGACAATGGATCAGATCCCAGCTGGCAAACCAAAACAACGACGCCGTAAAAGGGGCAAATGAAGCGACCTTCTGGTCAGGATCCGGAGACGGTCACATCACGCACCGCTCCCCAGCATACTACTCGCCAATGTCCAGTCTCTTGACAACAAGGTTGATGAAATCCCAGAGAGACATCAGAGACTGTAACGATCTTAGCTTCACGGAAACATGGCTCACTCGAGACACGCTAACGGAGTCGGTGCAGCCAGCTGGTTTCTTCACGCATCTCGCTGACAGAAGAAAGATGCCTTATGATTAACGAGACGTGGTGTTATCATAACAACATACAGGAACTCAAGTCCTTCTGTTCACCTGACTTAGAATTCCTCACAATCAAATGTCGACCGCATTATCTACCAAGAGAATTCTCTTCGATTATAATCACAGCCGCATATATTCCCCCCCCAAGCAGACACATTGATGGCCCTGAACAAACTTTATTTGATTCTATGTAAACTGGAAACCACATATCCTGAGGCTGCATTCATTGTAGCTGGGGATTTTAACAAGGCTAATCAGAAAACAAGACTCCCTAAATTATATCTGCATATTGGTTGTGCTACTGGTAAAACCCTGGATCATTGTTATTCTAACAGCATTTGTGCAAAACTGAAAGCGCGAACCACTGCTTTTAACCAGGGCAAGGTGACCGGAAATATGACCGAATACAAACAGTGTAGCTATTCCCTCCACAAGGCAATCAAACAAGTTAAGCGTCAGTATAGAGACAAAGTAAAGTCGCAATTCAACGGCTCAGACACAAGAGGTAGGTGGCAGGGTCTACAGTCAATCACGGATTATAATAAGAAAACCAGCCCCATCGCGGACCAGGATGTCTTGCTCCCAGACAGACTAAACAACTTCTTTGCTCGCTTTGAAGACAATACAGTGCCACTGACACGGCTTGCTACCAAAACCTGCGGACTCTCCTTCACTGCAGCCGACGTGAGTAAAACATTTAAACGTGTTAACCCTCGCAAGGCTGCAGGCCCAGACGACATCCCCAGCCGCGGTCTCAGAGCATGCGCAGACCAGCTGGCTGGTGTGTTTACGGACATATTCAATCAGTCCTTATCCCAGTCTGCTGTTCCCACATTGTTCCTGTTCCCAAGAAAGCTAAGGTAACTGAAGTGTCATCATGAAGTGCTTTGAGAGACTAGTCAAGGATCATATCACCTCCACCCTACTGACACCCTAGACCCACTCCAATTTGCTTACCGCCCCAATAGGTCCACAGACGACGCAATCGCAACCCCACTGCACACTGCCCTAACCCACCTGGACAAGAGGAATACCTATGTGAGAATGCTGTTCATCGAACACAGCTCAGCATTTAACACCATAGTACCCTCCAAACTCGTCATCAAGCTCGAGACCCTGGGTCTAGACCATGCCCTGTGCAACTGGGTCCTGGACTTCCTCACAGGCCGCCTCCAGGTGGAGAGGGTAGGTAACAACATCTCCACCCCGCTGATCCTCAACACTGGGGCCCCACAAGGGTGTGTTCTGAGCCCTCTCCTGTACTCCCTGTTCACCCACGACTGCGTGGCCACGCACGCCTCCAAATCAATCATCAAGTTTGCAGACGACACTGCCGTGGTAGGCTTGATTACCAACAACGACAAGATGACCTACAGGGAGGAGTTGAGGGCCCTCGGAGTGTAATGTCAGGAAAATAACCTCACACTCAACGTCAACAAAACAAAGGAGATGATCGTGGACTTCAGGAAACAGCAGAGAGAGCACCCCCCTACCCATATCGACGGGACAGCAGTGGAGAGGGAAGTAAGTTTTAAGTTCCTTTTCGGCTTGTCAATCGAGAGCATCCTGTTGGGCTGTATCACCGCCTGGTACGGCAACTGCTCCGCCCACAACCGTAAGGCTCTCCAGAGGGTAGTGAGGTCTGCACAACGGATCACCGGGGGCAAACTACCTGCCCTCCAGGACACCTACACCACCCGATGTCACAGGAAGGCCATAAAGATCATCAAGGACAACAACCACCCCAGTCACTGCCTGTTCAACCCGCTATCATCATCCAGAAGGCGAGGTCAGTACAGGTGCATCAAAGCAGGGACCGAGAGAAAAACAGCTTCTATCTCAAGGCCATCAGACTGTTAAACAGCCACCACTAACATTGAGTGGCTGCTGCCAACACACTGACTCAACTCCAGCCACTTTAATAATGGAAAAATTTATGTGAAAAATGTATCACTAGTCACTTTAAACAATGCCACTTAATATAATGTTTACATACCCTACATTACTCATCTCATATGTACTCTATACCATCTACTGCATCTTGCCTATGCCGTTCTGTACCATCACTCATTCATATATCTTTATGTACATATTCTTCATCTCTTTACACTTGTGTGTGTGTGTAAGGTAGTTGTTGTGAAATTGTCAGGTTAGATTACTCGTTGGTTATTACGGCATTGTCGGAACTAGAAGCACAAGTATTTCACTACACTCGCATTAACATCTGCTAACCATGTGTATGACAAATAAAATTGGATTTGATTTGATTCTGTTAGACTCAGTCAGACAGCAGCAAACCACAGACTGCTTTACGGAAATACTCTCCACCAACATGCATGTCACTATGTCACCCTGAGAGCCAATCGGAAACATTTCTCCTTCTCTCAGAACTGACTGACTGGAGGAAACAGTTCTCCTTCTATAATCAGTGACTGACTGACTGGAAGAAAGGCCCCACGTGGGTATCAGTTACATCAGCAGTACGATGACAAGTAATCCACTTTGTGGTTGGACAGAAATCACTTTAATCTCTCTCTGTCAATTGATCATTTATCCCTTGGTACAGCGATTTTTTTTTTTTAACCTTTATTTAACTAGGCAAGTCAGTTAAGAACAAATTCTGATTTTCAATGACAGCCTAGGAACAGTGGGTTAACTGCCTGTTCAAGGGCAGAACGACCTTGTCAGCTCGGGGGTTTGAACTTGCAACCTTCCGGTTGCTAGTCCAACGCTCTAACCACTAGGCTACCCTGCCGCCCCAAATCCATCCCAATACACATTTTGACAAACCATTCTGGATGACAACATTAATAAAGTTTTGCCATTCCATTGTTTTCTATTATTCAATGATACAAAAATTGTATTTAATTTATTCTATAAGATAAATATAAAGATAACATAGGATAAAGATAAGACAACATAAAGATAAGACAACATAAAGAGAAGACAACATAAAGATAAGACAACATAAAGATAAGACAACATAAAGATAAGACAACATAAAGAGAAGACAACATAAAGAGAAGACAACATAAAGATAAGACAACATAAAGAGAAGACAACATAAAGATAAGACAACATAAAGAGAAGACAACATAAAGAGAAGACAACATAAAGATAAGACAACATAAAGATAAGACAACATAAAGAGAAGACAACATAAAGAGAAGACAACATAAAGAGAAGACAACATAAAGAGAAGACAACATAAAGATAAGAGTGAAGATAAGACAACATAACACTACATGACATAAAGAATATATTAGATTAGATAAAGATAAGATAAGATGACATGACATATAGATAAGATGACATAAATAATAGATTAGATTAGATAAAGATAAGAGATACAGTTTCATTTTGGTAGAAATAGCTGAGTGCTACACAGCATCATACTTCCTGTGGGGAATTCAGGAAGTGTAGCAGCCACAGAGACACTTTTACCTTGTTAGACAATTCACTGTGGTTTGGAAATAACTTTGCTGCTAGACACCTTCAATTCCTAGTAATGCTTACAGTGTGTGGAAACTCAGACTCTGTATGTATCCCAAATCACACCATATATAGTTCACTACTTTTGACCAGGGCCTAAAGCATAGTGCACTGTGTAGGGAATAGTTTGACATTTGGGATGTAATATTGTTGATGCAAATTTTCATTTTTTTTTACAAGAACAACTTTCCTATATATCACACTACTCAGCCTAGGTCACCTCCTATATATCACACCAACTCAGCCCAGGTTACCTCCTATATATCACACCAACTCAGCCCAGGTCACCTCCTATATATCACACCAACTCAGCCCAGGTCACCTCCTATATATCACACCAACTCAGCCCAGGTTACCTCCTATATATCACACCAACTCAGCCCAGGTCACCTCCTATATATCACACCAACTCAGCCCAGGTCACCTCCTATATATCACACCAACTCAGCCCAGGTTTACTCCTATATATCACAACAACTCAGCCCAGGTCACCTCCTATATATCACACAAACTCAGCCCAGGTTTACTCCTATATATCACACCAACTCAGCCCAGGTTTACTCCTATATATCACACCAACTCAGCCCAGGTTTACTCCTATATATCACACCAACTCAGCCCAGGATACCTCCTATATATCACACCAACTCAGCCCAGGTCACCTCCTATATATCACACCGACTCAGCCCAGGTTACCTCCTATATATCACACCAACTCAGCCCAGGATACCTCCTATATATCACACCAACTCAGCCCAGGTCACCTCCTATATATCACACCGACTCAGCCCAGGTTACCTCCTATATATCACACCAACTCAGCCCAGGTTACCTCCTATATATCACACCAACTCAGCCCAGGTTACCTCCTATATATCACACCAACTCAGCCCAGGTTACCTCCTATATATCACACCAACTCAGCCCAGGTCACCTCCTATACATCACACCAACTCAGCCCAGGTTACCTCCTATATATCACACTACTCAGCCTAGGTTACCTCCTATATATCACACCAACTCAGCCCAGGTTACCTCCTATATATCACACTACTCAGCCTAGGTTTACTCCAATATATCACACCAACGGCAGGTTGACTCACATATACGGTGGCTTGATTAGGGGGACCTTGCGTGCGCTGCAGGATTTTAATCCATGACGGCGTAGTGTGTTACGAATGGTTTTCTTTGAGACTGTGGTCCCAGCTCTCTTCAGGTCATTGACCAGGTCCTGCCGTGTAGTTCTGGGCTGATCCCTCACCTTCCTCATGATCATTGATGCCCCACAAGATGAGATCTTGCATGGAGCCCCAGACCGAGGGTGATTGACCGCCATCTTGATCTTCTTCCATTTTCTAATAATTGCGCCAACAGTTGTTGCCTTCTCACCAAGCTGCTTGCCTATTGTCCTGTAGCCCATCCCAGCCTTGTGCAGGTCTACAATTTTAGCCCAGATGTCCTTACACAGCTCTCTGGTCATTGTGGAGAGGTTGGAGTCTGTTTGATTGAGTGTGTGGACAGGTGTCTTTTATACAGGTAAAGAGTTCAAACAGGTGCAGTTAATACAGGTAATGAGTGGAGAACAGGGGGGCTTCTTAAAGAAAAACTAACAGGTCTGTGAGAGCCGGAATTCTTACTGGTTGGTGGTGATCAAATACTTATGTCATGGACCCATAGGGGTAGTGCACTACTTTAGACCAGGGCCCATAGGGGTAGTGCACTACTTTAGACCAGGACCCATAGGGGTAGTGCACTACTTTAGACCAGGGCCTATAGGGGTAGTGCACTACTTTAGACCAGGACCTATAGAGGTAGTGCACTACTTTAGACCAGGCCCATAGGGGTAGTGCACTACTTTAGACCAGGGGCCATAGGGGTAGTGCACTACTTTAGACCAGGGGCCATAGGGGTAGTGCACTACTTTAGACCAGGGGCCATAG
The DNA here is from genome assembly GCF_002021735.2 of Oncorhynchus kisutch. NCBI lineage: Eukaryota > Metazoa > Chordata > Actinopteri > Salmoniformes > Salmonidae > Oncorhynchus > Oncorhynchus kisutch. Next base: position 12,062,526 of record NW_022261985.1, on the reverse strand, counting down.
GGGTAGTGCACTACTTTAGACCAGGGGCCATAGGGGTAGTGCACTACTTTAGACCAGGGGCCATAGGGGTAGTGCACTACTTTAGACCAGGACCCATAGGGGTAGTGCACTACTTTAGACCAGGACCCATAGGGGTAGTGCACTACTTTAGACCAGGACCCATAGGGGTAGTGCACTACTTTAGACCAGGACCCATAGGGGTAGTGCACTACTTTAGACCAGGGGCCATAGGGGTAGTGCACTACTTTAGACCAGGGGCCATAGGGGTAGTGCACTACTTTAGACCAGGGGCCATAGGGGTAGTGCACTACTTTAGACCAGGGGCCATAGGGGTAGTGCACTACTTTAGACCAGGGGCCATAGGGGTAGTGCACTACTTTAGACCAGGGGCCATAGGGGTAGTGCACTACTTTAGACCAGGGACCCATAGGAGTAGTGCACTACTTTAGACCAGGGACCCATAGGGGTAGTGCACTACTTTAGACCAGGGGCCATAGGGGTAGTGCACTACTTTAGACCAGGGGCCATAGGGGTAGTGCACTACTTTAGACCAGGGGCCATAGGGGTAGTGCACTACTTTAGACCAGGGGCCATAGAGGTAGTGCACTACTTTAGACCAGGACCCATAGGGGTAGTGCACTACTTTAGACCAGGGGCCATAGGGGTAGTGCACTACTTTAGACCAGGGGCCATAGGGGTAGTGCACTACTTTAGACCAGGGGCCATAGGGGTAGTGCACTACTTTAGACCAGGACCCATAGGGGTAGTGCACTACTTTAGACCAGGGGCCATAGGGGTAGTGCACTACTTTAGACCAGGGGCCATAGGGGTAGTGCACTACTTTAGACCAGGACCCATAGGGGTAGTGCACTACTTTAGACCAGGACCCATAGGGGTAGTGCACTACTTTAGACCAGGGGCCATAGGGGTAGTGCACTACTTTAGACCAGGGCCCCATAGGGGTAGTGCACTACTTTAGACCAGGGGCCATAGGGGTAGTGCACTACTTTAGACCAGGGGCCATAGGGGTAGTGCACTACTTTAGACCAGGGGCCATAGGGGTAGTGCACTACTTTAGACCAGGACCCATAGGGGTAGTGCACTACTTTAGACCAGGGGCCATAGGGGTAGTGCACTACTTTAGACCAGGGGCCATAGGGGTAGTGCACTACTTTAGACCAGGACCCATAGGGGTAGTGCACTACTTTAGACCAGGACCCCATAGGGGTAGTGCACTACTTTAGACCAGGGGCCATAGGGGTAGTGCACTACTTTAGACCAGGACCCCATAGGGGTAGTGCACTACTTTAGACCAGGACCCATAGAGGTAGTGCACTACTTTAGACCAGGACCCATAGGGGTAGTGCACTACTTTAGACCAGGGCCCCATAGGGGTAGTGCACTACTTTAGACCAGGGCCCATAGGGGTAGTGCACTACTTTAGACCTAGTTTCTCTGTATACGACATCTCTCATTTTGAATAGAAACCCAAACTGTCAAAAGGTAGCCAGTGTGATGCTGATAAACTGTAGGGAACTATTGATACAAATTTTGACAAAAATATATACACGTATGAGCAGATCAACATATTGTATAACAGCAGGTCACATACTGTATCACGTTTCTGACTAGGTCATGATAATGTTGGGTAGTGGAGGTGGTAGGTATTTAGACATGATAATGTTGGGTAGTGGAGGTAGTAGGTATTTAGACATGACAATGTGGGTGGTGGAGGTGGTAGGTATTTAGACATGATAATGTTGAGTAGTGGAGGTGGTAGGTATTTAGACATGATAATGTTATGTAGTGGAGGTGGTAGATATTTAGACATGATAATGTTGGGTAGTGGAGGTGGTAGGTATTTAGACATGACAATGTGGGTGGTGGAGGTGGTAGGTATTTAGACATGATAATGTTGAGTAGTGGAGGTGGTAGGTATTTAGACATGATAATGTTATGTAGTGGAGGTGGTAGATATTTAGACATGATAATGTTGGGTAGTGGAGGTGTTAGGTATTTAGACATGTCTCTGGGTAGTGGAGGTGGTAGGTATTTAGACATGTCTCTGGGTAGTGGAGGTGGTAGGTATTTTGACATATCTCTGGGTAGTGGAGGTGGTAGGTATTTAGACATTTCTCTGGGTAGTGGAGGTGGTAGGTATTTAGACATGTCTCTGGGTAGTGGTGGTGGTAGGTATTTAGACATGTCTCTGGTTAGTGAAGGTGGTAGGTATTTAGACATTATAATGTTGGGTAGTGGAGGTGGTAGGCATTTAGAGATGACAATGTTAGGTAATGGAGGTGGAAGGCATTTAGACATGATAATGTTGGGTAGTGGATGTGGTAGGTAATTAGACATGATAATGTTGGGTGGTGGATGTGGTAGGTATTTAGACGTGATAATGTTGGGTAGTGGAGGTGGTATGTAATTAGTCATGTCTCTGGGTAGTGGAGTTGGTAGGTATTTAGACATGATAATGTTAGGTAGTGGAGGTGGTAGGTATTTAGATATGTCTCTGGGAAGTGGAGGTGGTAGGTATTTAGACATGTCTCTGGGTAGTGGAGGTGGTAGGTATTTAGACATGATAATGTTAGGTAGTGGAGGTGGTATGTATTTAGTCATGTCTCTGGGTAGTGGAGGTGGTAGGTTTTTAGACATGATCATGTTGGGTAGTGGAGGTGGTAGGTATTTAGACATGTCACTGGGTAGTGGAGGTTGTTGGTATTTAGACATGATAATGTTGGGTAGTGGAGGTGGTAGATATTTAGACATTTCTCTGGGTAGTTGAGGTGGTAGGTATTTAGACATGTCTCTGGGTAGTGGAGGTGGTAGGTATTTAGACATGTCTCTGGGTAGTGGAGGTGGTAGGTATTTAGACATGTCACTGGGTAGTGGAGGTGGTTGTTATTTAGCCACGATAATGTTGGATAGTGGAGGTGGTAGGTATTTAGACATGTCACTGGGTAGTGGAGGTGGTTGGTATTTAGACATGATAATGTAGGGTAGTGGAGGTGGTAGGTTTTAGACATTTCTCTGGGTAGTTGAGGTGGTAGGTATTTAGACATGTCTCTGGGTAGTGGAGGTGGTAGGTATTTAGACATGTCTCTGGGTAGTGGAGGTGGAAGGTATTTCGACATGACAATGTTAGGTAATGGAGATGGTAGGTATTTAGACATGACAATGTTGGGTAGTGGAGGTGGTAAGTATTTAGACATTTATCTGGGTAGTGGAGGTGGTAGCTATTTAGACATGCCTCTGGGTAATGGAGGTTGTAGATATCTCAACATTTATCTGGGTAATGGAGGTGGTAGGTATTTAGACATTTATCTGGGTAATGGAGGTGGTAGGTATTTAGTTATGTCTCTGGGTAGTGGAGGTGCTAGGTATTTAGACATGATAATGTTAGGTAGTGGAGGTGGTAGGTATTTAGTCATGTCTCTGGGTAGTGGAGGTGGTAGGTATTTAGACATGATAATGTTGGGTAGTGGAGGTGGTAGATATTTAGACATGTCTCTGGGTAGTGGAGGTGGTAGGTATTTAGACATGTCTCTGGGTAGTGGAGGTGGTAGGTATTTAGACATGTCTCTGGGTAGTGGAGGTGGTAGGTATTTAGACATGCCTCTGGGTAGTGGAGGTGGTAGGTATTTAGACATGTCTCTGGGTAGTGGAGGGGGTAGGTATTTAGACATGATAATGTTGGGTAGTGGAGGTGGTAGATATTTAGACATGTCTCTGGGTAGTGGAGGTGGTAGGTATTTAGACATGATAATGTTGGGTAGTGGAGGTGGTAGGTATTTAGACATGATAATGTTATGTAGTGGAGGTGGTAGATATTTAGACATGATAATGTTGGGTAGTGGAGGTGGTTGGTGTTTAGACATGATAATATTGGATAGTGGAGGTGGTAGGTATTTAGACATGTCTCTGGGTAGTGGAGGTGGTAGGTATTTAGACATATCTCTGGGTAGTGGAGGTGGTAGGTATTTAGACATTTCTCTGGGTAGTGGAGGTGGTAGGTATTTAGACATGTCTCTGGGTAGTGGTGGTGGTAGGTATTTAGACATGTCTCTGGGTAGTGAAGGTGGTAGGTATTTAGACATGATAATGTTGGGTAGTGAAGGTGGTAGGCATTTAGAGATGACAATGTTAAGTAATGGAGGTGGTAGGCATTTAGACATGATAATGTTGGGTAGTGGATGTGGTAGGTAATTAGACATGATAATGTTGGGTGGTGGAGGTGGTAGGCATTTAGACATGATAATGTTGGGTAGTGGATGTGGTAGGTATTTAGACATGATAATGTTGGGTAGCGGAGGTGGTAGGTTTTTAGAGATGTCTCTGGGTAGTGGAGGTGGTAGGTATTTTGACATGATAATGTTGGGTAGTGGAGATGGTAGGTATTTAGACATGTCTCTGGGTAGTTGAGGTGGTAGGTAATTAGACATGATAATGTTAGGCAGTGGAGGTGGTAGGTATTTAGACATGATAATGTTGGGTAGTGGAGGTGGTAGGTATTTAGACATGATAATGTTATGTAGTGGAGGTGGTAGATATTTAGACATGATAATGTTGGGTAGTGGAGGTGGTTGGTGTTTAGACATGATAATATTGGATAGTGGAGGTGGTAGGTATTTAGACATGTCTCTGGGTAGTGGAGGTGGTAGGTATTTAGACATATCTCTGGGTAGTGGAGGTGGTAGGTATTTAGACATGTCTCTGGGTAGTGGAGGTGATAGGTATTTAGACATGTCTCTGGGTAGTGGAGGTGGTAGGTATTTAAACATGTCTCTGGGTAGTGGAGGTGGTAGGTATTTAGACATGTCTCTGGGTAGTGGAGGTGGTAGGTTTTTAGACATGATAATGTTGGGTAGTGGAGGTGGTAGGTATTTAGACATGTCTCTGGGTAGTGTAGGTGGTAGGTATTTAGTCATTATAATGTTGTGTCGTGAAGGTGGTAGGTATTTAAACATGCCTCTGGGTAGTGGAGGTGGTAGGTATTTAGACATGTCTCTGGGTAGTAGAGGTGGTAGGTATTTAGACATGATAATGTTGGGTAGTGGAGGTGGTTGGTATTTAGACATGATAATGTGGGTAGTGGAGGTGGTTGGTATTTAGACATGTCTTTGGGTAGTGGAGGTGGTAGGTATTTAGACATGATAATGTTGGGTAGTGGAGGTGGTAGGTATTTAGACATGATAATGTGGGTAGTGGAGGTGGTAGTTATTTAGACATTTCTCTGGGTAGTTGAGGTGGTAGGTATTTAGACATGTCTCTGGGTAGTGGAGGTGGTAGGTATTTAGACATGTCTCTGGGTAGTGGAGGTGGTAGGTATTTAGACATGTCACTGGGTAGTGGAGGTGGTTGTTATTTAGCCATGATAATGTTGGATAGTGGAGGTGGTAGGTATTTAGACATGTCACTGGGTAGTGGAGGTGGTTGGTATTTAGACATTTCTCTGGGTAGTTGAGGTGGTAGGTATTTAGACATGTCTCTGGGTAGTGGAGGTGGTAGGTATTTAGACATGTCTCTGGGTAGTGGAGGTGGAAGGTATTTAGACATGACAATGTTAGGTAATGGAGATGGTAGGTATTTAGACATGACAATGTTGGGTAGTGGAGGTGGTAAGTATTTAGACATTTATCTGGGTAGTGGAGGTGGTAGCTATTTAGACATGCCTCTGGGTAATGGAGGTTGTAGATATCTCAACATTTATCTGGGTAATGGAGGTGGTAGGTATTTAGACATTTATCTGGGTAATGGAGGTGGTAGGTATTTAGTTATGTCTCTGGGTAGTGGAGGTGCTAGGTATTTAGACATGATAATGTTAGGTAGTGGAGGTAGTAGGTATTTAGTCATGTCTCTGGGTAGTGGAGGTGGTAGGTATTTAGACATGATAATGTTGGGTAGTGGAGGTGGTAGATATTTAGACATGTCTCTGGGTAGTGGAGGTGGTAGGTATTTAGACATGATAATGTTGGGTGGTTGAGGTGGTAGGTATTTAGACATGTCTCTGGGTAGTGGAGGTGGTAGGTATTTAGACATGTCTCTGGGTAGTGGAGGTGGTAGGTATTTAGACATGTCTCTGGGTAGTGGAGGTGGTAGGTATTTAGACATGCCTCTGGGTAGTGGAGGTGGTAGGTATTTAGACATGTCTCTGGGTAGTGGAGGGGGTAGGTATTTAGACATGATAATGTTGGGTAGTGGAGGTGGTAGATATTTAGACATGTCTCTGGGTAGTGGAGGTGGTAGGTATTTAGACATGATAATGTTGGGTAGTGGAGGTGGTAGGTATTTAGACATGATAATGTTATGTAGTGGAGGTGGTAGATATTTAGACATGATAATGTTGATTAGTGGAGTTGGTTGGTGTTTAGACATGATAATATTGGATAGTGGAGGTGGTAGGTATTTAGACATGTCTCTGGGTAGTGGAGGTGGTAGGTATTTAGACATATCTCTGGGTAGTGGAGGTGGTAGGTATTTAGACATGTCTCTGGGTAGTGGAGGTGATAGGTATTTAGACATGTCTCTGGGTAGTGGAGGTGGTAGGTATTTAAACATGTCTCTGGGTAGTGGAGGTGGTAGGTATTTAGACATGTCTCTGGGTAGTGGAGGTGGTAGGTTTTTAGACATGATAATGTTGGGTAGTGGAGGTGGTAGGTATTTAGACATGTCTCTGGGTAGTGTAGGTGGTAGGTATTTAGTCATTATAATGTTGTGTCGTGAAGGTGGTAGGTATTTAAACATGCCTCTGGGTAGTGGAGGTGGTAGGTATTTAGACATGTCTCTGGGTAGTAGAGGTGGTAGGTATTTAGACATGATAATGTTGGGTAGTGGAGGTGGTTGGTATTTAGACATGATAATGTGGGTAGTGGAGGTGGTTGGTATTTAGACATGTCTTTGGGTAGTGGAGGTGGTAGGTATTTAGACATGATAATGTTGGGTAGTGGAGGTGGTAGGTATTTAGACATGATAATGTGGGTAGTGGAGGTGGTAGTTATTTAGACATTTCTCTGGGTAGTTGAGGTGGTAGGTATTTAGACATGTCTCTGGGTAGTGGAGGTGGTAGGTATTTAGACATGTCTCTGGGTAGTGGAGGTGGTAGGTATTTAGACATGTCACTGGGTAGTGGAGGTGGTTGTTATTTAGCCATGATAATGTTGGATAGTGGAGGTGGTAGGTATTTAGACATGTCACTGGGTAGTGGAGGTGGTTGGTATTTAGACATTTCTCTGGGTAGTTGAGGTGGTAGGTATTTAGACATGTCTCTGGGTAGTGGAGGTGGTAGGTATTTAGACATGTCTCTGGGTAGTGGAGGTGGAAGGTATTTAGACATGACAATGTTAGGTAATGGAGATGGTAGGTATTTAGACATGACAATGTTGGGTAGTGGAGGTGGTAAGTATTTAGACATTTATCTGGGTAGTGGAGGTGGTAGCTATTTAGACATGCCTCTGGGTAATGGAGGTTGTAGATATCTCAACATTTATCTGGGTAATGGAGGTGGTAGGTATTTAGACATTTATCTGGGTAATGGAGGTGGTAGGTATTTAGTTATGTCTCTGGGTAGTGGAGGTGCTAGGTATTTAGACATGATAATGTTAGGTAGTGGAGGTGGTAGGTATTTAGTCATGTCTCTGGGTAGTGGAGGTGGTAGGTATTTAGACATGATAATGTTGGGTAGTGGAGGTGGTAGATATTTAGACATGTCTCTGGGTAGTGGAGGTGGTAGGTATTTAGACATGATAATGTTGGGTGGTTGAGGTGGTAGGTATTTAGACATGTCTCTGGGTAGTGGAGGTGGTAGGTATTTAGACATGCCTCTGGGTAGTGGAGGTGGTAGGTATTTAGACATGTCTCTGGGTAGTGGAGGGGGTAGGTATTTAGACATGATAATGTTGGGTAGTGGAGGTGGTAGATATTTAGACATGTCTCTGGGTAGTGGAGGTGGTAGGTATTTAGACATGATAATGTTGGGTAGTGGAGGTGGTAGGTATTTAGACATGATAATGTTATGTAGTGGAGGTGGTAGATATTTAGACATGATAATGTTGGGTAGTGGAGGTGGTTGGTGTTTAGACATGATAATATTGGATAGTGGAGGTGGTAGGTATTTAGACATGTCTCTGGGTAGTGGAGGTGGTAGGTATTTAGACATATCTCTGGGTAGTGGAGGTGGTAGGTATTTAGACATTTCTCTGGGTAGTGGAGGTGGTAGGTATTTAGACATGTCTCTGGGTAGTGGTGGTGGTAGGTATTTAGACATGTCTCTGGGTAGTGTAGGTGGTAGGTATTTAGACATGATAATGTTGGGTAGTGAAGGTGGTAGGCATTTAGAGATGACAATGTTAGGTAATGGAGGTGGTAGGCATTTAGACATGATAATGTTGGGTAGTGGATGTGGTAGGTAATTAGACATGATAATGTTGGGTGGTGGAGGTGGTAGGCATTTAGACATGATAATGTTGGGTAGTGGATGTGGTAGGTATTTAGACATGATAATGTTGGGTAGCGGAGGTGGTAGGTTTTTAGAGATGTCTCTGGGTAGTGGAGGTGGTAGGTATTTTGACATGATAATGTTGGGTAGTGGAGATGGTAGGTATTTAGACATGTCTCTGGGTAGTTGAGGTGGTAGGTAATTAGACATGATAATGTTAGGCAGTGGAGGTGGTAGGTATTTAGACATGATTATGTTGGGTAGTGGAGGTGGTAGGTATTTAGACATGATAATGTTATGTAGTGGAGGTGGTAGATATTTAGACATGATAATGTTGGGTAGTGGAGGTGGTTGGTGTTTAGACATGATAATATTGGATAGTGGAGGTGGTAGGTATTTAGACATGTCTCTGGGTAGTGGAGGTGGTAGGTATTTAGACATGTCTCTGGGTAGTGGAGGTGATAGGTATTTAGACATGTCTCTGGGTAGTGGAGGTGGTAGGTATTTAAACATGTCTCTGGGTAGTGGAGGTGGTAGGTATTTAGACATGTCTCTGGGTAGTGGAGGTGGTAGGTTTTTAGACATGATAATGTTGGGTAGTGGAGGTGGTAGGTATTTAGACATGTCTCTGGGTAGTGTAGGTGGTAGGTATTTAGTCATGATAATGTTGTGTCGTGAAGGTGGTAGGTATTTAAACATGCCTCTGGGTAGTGGAGGTGGTAGGTATTTAGACATGACTCTGGGTAGTAGAGGTGGTAGGTATTTAGACATGATAATGTTGGGTGGAGGTGGTTGGTATTTAGACATGATAATGTGGGTAGTGGAGGTGGTTGGTATTTAGACATGTCTTTGGGTAGTGGAGGTGGTAGGTATTTAGACATGATAATGTTGGGTAGTGGAGGTGGTAGGTATTTAGACATGATAATGTGGGTAGTGGAGGTGGTAGTTATTTAGACATGATAATGTTGGGTAGTGGAGGTGGTAGGTATTTAGACATGATAATGTTGGGTAGTGGAGGTGGTAGGTATTTAGACATGACAATGTGGGTGGTGGAGGTGGTAGGTATTTAGACATGATAATGTTGAGTAGTGGAGGTGGTTGGTATTTAGACCTGATAATGTTGGATAGTGGAGGTGGTAGGTATTTAGACATGTGTCTGGGTAGTGGATGTGGTAGGTATTTAGGCATGTCTCTGGGTAGTGGAGGTGGTAGGTATTTAGACATGATAATGTTAGGTAGTGGAGGTGGTTGGTATTTTGACATGATAATGTTGGGTAGTGGAGGTGGTAGATATTTAGACATGATCATGTTGGGTAGTGGAGGTGGTTGGTGTTTAGACATGATAATGTTGGATAGTGGAGGTGGTAGGTATTTAGACATGTCTCTGGGTAGTGGAGGTGGTAGGTATTTAGACATATCTCTGGGTAGTGGAGGTGGTAGGTATTTAGACATTTCTCTGGGTAGTGGAGGTGGTATGTAATTAGTCATGTCTCTGGGTAGTGGAGGTGGTAGGTATTTAGACATGATAATGTTGGGTAGTGGAGGTAGTAGGTATTTAGACATGACAATGTGGGTGGTGGAGGTGGTAGGTATTTAGACATGATAATGTTGAGTAGTGGAGGTGGTAGGCATTTAGACATGATAATGTTGGGTAGTGGATGTGGTAGGTATTTAGACATGATAATGTTGGGTAGCGGAGGTGGTAGGTTTTTAGAGATGTCTCTGGGTAGTGGAGGTGGTAGTTATTTTGACATGATAATGTTGGGTAGTGGAGATGGTAGGTATTTAGACATGTCTCTGGGTAGTGGAGGTGGTAGGTAATTAGACATGATAATGTTAGGCAGTGGAGGTGGTAGGTATTTAGACATGATAATGTTGGGTAGTGGAGGTGGTAGGTATTTAGACATGATAATGTTATGTAGTGGAGGTGGTAGATATTTAGACATGATAATGTTGGGTAGTGGAGGTGGTTGGTGTTTAGACATGATAATATTGGATAGTGGAGGTGGTAGGTATTTAGACATGTCTCTGGGTAGTGGAGGTGGTAGGTATTTAGACATGTCTCTGGGTAGTGGTGGTGGTAGGTATTTAGACATGTCTCTGGGTAGTGAAGGTGGTAGGTATTTAGACATGATAATGTTGGGTAGTGGAGGTGGTAGGCATTTAGAGATGACAATGTTAGGTAATGGAGGTGGAAGGCATCTAGACATGATAATGTTGGGTAGTGGATGTGGTAGGTAATTAGACATGATAATGTTGGGTGGTGGATGTGGTAGGTATTTAGACGTGATAATGTTGGGTAGTGGAGGTGGTATGTATTTAGTCATGTCTCTGGGTAGTGGAGTTGGTAGGTATTTAGACATGATAATTTTAGGTAGTGGAGGTGGTAGGTATTTAGACATGTCTATGGGAAGTGGAGGTGGTAGGTATTTAGACATGATAATGTTAGGTAGTGGAGGTGGTATGTATTTAGTCATGTCTCTGGGTAGTGGAGGTGGTAGGTTTTTAGACATGATAATGTTGGGTAGTGGAGGTGGTAGGTATTTAGACATGTCACTGGGTAGTGGAGGTTGTTGGTATTTAGACATGATAATGTTGGGTAGTGGAGGTGGTAGGTATTTAGACATTTCTCTGGGTAGTGGAGGTGGTAGGTATTTAGACATGTCTCTGGGTAGTGGAGGTGGTAGGTATTTAGACATGTCACTGGGTAGTGGAGGTGGTTGTTATTTAGCCGTGATAATGTTGGATAGTGGAGGTGGTATGTATTTAGACATGTCACTGGGTAGTGGAGGTGGTTGGTATTTAGACATGATAATCTTGGGTAGTGGAGGTGGTAGGTATTTAGACATTTCTCTGGGTAGTTGAGGTGGTAGGTATTTAGACATGTCTCTGGGGAGTGGAGGTGGTAGGTATTTAGACATGTCTCTGGGTAGTGGAGGTGGTAGGTATTTAGACATGTCTCTGGGTAGTGGAGGTGGTAGGTATTTAGACATGTCACTGGGTAGTGGAGGTGGTTGTTATTTAGCCATGATAATGTTGGATAGTGGAGGTGGTAGGTATTTAGACATGTCACTGGGTAGTGGAGGATGTTGGTATTTAGACATGATAATGTTGGGTAGTGGAGGTGGTAGGTATTTAGACATTTCTCTGGGTAGTTGAGGTGGTAGGTATTTAGACATGTCTCTGGGTAGTGGAGGTGGTAGGTATTTAGACATGTCTCTGGGTAGTGGAGATGGTAGGTATTTAGACATGACAATGTTAGGTAATGGAAATGGTAGGTATTTAGACATGACAATGTTGGGTAGTGGAGGCGGTAAGTATTTAGACATTTATCTGGGTAGTGGAGGTGGTAGGTATTTAGACATGCCTCTGGGTAATGGAGGTTGTAGATATCTCAACATTTATCTGGGTAATGGAGGTGGTAGGTATTTAGACATTTATCTGGGTAGTGGAGGTGGTAGGTATTTAGACATGATAATGTTGGTTAGTGGAGGTGGTAGGTATTTAGACATGTCTCTAGGTAGTGGAGGTGGTAGGTATTTAGACATGATAATGTTAGGTAGTGGAGGTGGTAGGTATTTAGACATGTCTCTGGGTAGTGGAGGTGGTAGGTATTTAGACATGATAATGTTGGGTAGTGGAGATGGTAGGTAATTAGACATGCCTCTGGGTATTGGAGGTGGTAGGTATTTAGACATTTATCTGGGTAATGGAGGTGGTAGGTATTTAGACATTTATCTGGGTAATGGAGGTGGTAGGTATTTAGACATGTCTCTGGGTAGTGGAGGTGGTAGGTATTTAGACATGTCTCTGGGTAGTGGAGATGGTAGGTATTTAGACATGATAATGTTGGGTGGTTGAGGTGGTAGGTATTTAGACATGTCTCTGGGTAGTGGAGGTGGTAGGTATTTAGACATGTCTCTGGGTAGTGGAGGTGGTAGGTATTTAGACATGTCTCTGGGTAGTGGAGGTGGTAGGTATTTAGACATGCCTCTGGGTAGTGGAGGTGGTAGGTATTTAGACATGTCTCTGGGTAGTGGAGGTGGTTGGTATTTAGACATGATAATGTTGGGTAGTGGAGATGTAGGTATTTAGACATGTCTCTGGGTAGTGGAGGTGATAGGTATTTAGACATGTCTCTGGGTACTGGAGGTGGTAGGTATTTAAACATGTCTCTGGGTAGTGGAGGTGGTAGGTATTTAGACATGTCTCTGGGTAGTGGAGGTGGTAGGTATTTAGACATGTCTCTGGGTAGTGGAGGTGGTAGGTATTTAGACATGTCTCTGGGTAGTGGAGGTGGTAGGTATTTAGACATGCCTCTGGGTAGTGGAGGTGGTAGGTATTTAGACATGTCTCTGGGTAGTGGAGGTGGTTGGTATTTAGACATGATAATGTTGGGTAGTGGAGATGTAGGTATTTAGACATGTCTCTGGGTAGTGGAGGTGATAGGTATTTAGACATGTCTCTGGGTACTGGAGGTGGTAGGTATTTAAACATGTCTCTGGGTAGTGGAGGTGGTAGGTATTTAGACATGTCTCTGGGTAGTGGAGGTGGTAGGTTTTTAGACATGATAATGGTGGGTAGTGGAGGTGGTAGGTATTTAGACATGTCTCTGGGTAGTGTAGGTGGTAGGTATTTAGTCATGATAATGTTGTGTCGTGAAGGTGGTAGGTATTTAAACATGCCTCTGGGTAGTGGAGGTGGTAGGTATTTAGACATGTCTCTGGGTAGTAGAGGTGGTAGGTATTTAGACATGATAATGTTGGGTAGTGGAGGTGGTTGGTATTTAGACATGTCTTTGGGTAGTGGAGGTGGTAGGTATTTAGACATGATAATGTTGGGTAGTGGAGGTGGTTGGTATTTAGACATGATAATGTGGGTAGTGGAGGTGGTTGGTATTTAGACATGTCTTGGGTAGTGGAGGTGGTAGGTATTTAGACATGATAATGTTGGGTAGTGGAGGTGGTAGGTATTTAGACATGATAATGTGGGTAGTGGAGGTGGTAATTATTTAGACATGATAATGTTGGGTAGTGGAGGTGGTAGGTATTTAGACATGTCTCTGGGTAGTGGAGGTGGTAGGTATTTAGACATGTCTCTGGGTAGTAGAGGTGGTAGGTATTTAGACATTTATCTGGGTAATGGAGGTGGTTAGGTATTTAGTATTTTAGTTTAATTTAATGGAGTGGGTATATATTTATTTGAAATAATGTAATATACCATAGATAATATACAGTACATTACATTATATAACATAGATACAGTACATTACATTATATACCATAGATAACATACAGTACATTACATTATATACCATAGATAACATACAGTACATTACATTATATACCATAGATAACACACAGTACATTACATTATATACCATATATAACATACAGTACATTACATTATATACCATAGATAACATACAGTACATTACATTATATACCATAGATAACATACAGTACATTACATTATATACCATAGATAACATACAGTATATTACATTATATACCATAGATAACATACAGTACATTACATTATATAACATAGATAATATACAGTACATTACATTATATAACATATATAACACACAGTACATTACATTATATACCATAGATAACATACAGTACATTACATTATATACCATAGATAACATACAGTACATTACATTATATACTATAGATAACATACAGTACATTACATTATATACCATAGATAACATACAGTACATTACATTATATACCATAGATAACATACAGTACATTACATTATATAACATAGATAAGAGTACATTACATTATATAACATAGATAACATACAGTACATTACATTATATAACAGATCATTATATAACATAGATAATTATGTAATATAGATAACATACAGTACATTACATTATATACCATAGATAACATACAGTATATTACATTATATAACAGATCATTATATAACATAGATGATTATGTAATATAGATAGCATACAGTACATTACATTATATAACTTAGATAATTACAGTTGAATTCGGAAGTTTACATACACATGGTTTGTAGTCATACAAACGTATTTTTCAACCACTCCTCAATTTGCTTGGTAACAACTAAAGTGTTGGCAAGTCGGTTAGGACATATAATTTTTCCAACAATTGTTCACAGACAGATTAATTCACTTGTAATTCACTCTATCACAAACTCAGTGCCTCCTTTCCATGACATCATGGGAAAATCAAAAGAAATCAGCCAAGACCTCAGTAAAACAATTGTAGACCTACACAAGTCTGGTTCATCCTTGGGGGCAATTTCCAAATGCCTGAAGGTACCACGTTCATCTGTACAAACAATAGTACACAAGTATAAACACCATGGGACCACGCAGCCGTCATACTGCTCAGGAAGGAGACTTGTTCTGTCTCCTGGAGATGAACGTACTTTGGTGCGAAAGGTGCAAATCAATCCCAGAGCAACAGCAAAGGACCTTGTGAAAATGCTGGAGGAAGCAGGTACAAAATCATCTGTATCCACAGTAAAACAAGTCCTAAATCGACATAACCTGAAAGTCCGCTCAGCAAGGAAGAAGCCACTACTCCTAAACCACCATAAAAAGGCCAGACTACGGTTTGCAACTGCACATGGGGAATGTCTTCTGGTTCGATGAAACAAAAATAGAACTGTTTGGCCATAATGACCATCGTTATGTATGGAGGAAAAAGGGGAGGCTTGCAAGCTGAAGAACACCATCCCAACCGTGAAGAACGGGGGTGGCAGCATCATGTAGTGGCGGTGCTTTGCTGCAGAATGGACCGGTGCACTTCACAAAATAGATGAAATCATGAGGCAGGATAATTATGTGGAAATATTTTTACCTTTATTTAACTAGGCAAGTCAGTTAAGAACAAATTCTTATTTTCAATGATGGCCTAGGAACAGTGGGGTAACTGCCTGTTCAGGGGCAGAACAACAGATTTGTACCTTGTCAGCTCAGGGATTTGAACTTGCACCCTTTCCGGTTACTAGTCCACCGCTCTAGCCACTAGGCTACCCTGCCGCCCCAGCAACATCGCCAGGCATCATTCAGGAAGTTAAAGCTTGGTCACAAATGGGTCTCTAAAAGGACAATGACCCCAATCATACTTCCAAAATTGTGGCAAAATGGCTTAAATCAAGGTATTGGAGTGGCCATCACAAAGCTCTGACCTCAATCCCATAGAAAATATGTGGGCAGAACTGAAAAAGTGTGTGCGAGCAAGGAGGCCTACAAACCTGACTCAGTTACACCAGCTCTGTCAGGAGGAATGGGCCAAAATTCATCCAACTTATTGTGGGAAGCTTGTTGAAGGCTACCAAAAATGTTTGACCCAAGTTAAACAATTTAAAGGCAATGCTACCAAATACTGATTGAGTGTATGTAAACTTCTGACCCACTGGGAATGTGATGAAAGAAATAAAAGCTGAAAGAAATCATTCTCTCTACTATTATTCTGACATTTCACATTCTTAAAATAAAGTGGTGACCCTAACTGACCTACAACAGGGAATTTTTACCAGGATTAAATGTCAGGAACTGCAAATAACTGAGTTTAAATGTATTTGGCTCAGGTGTATGTAAACTTCCGACTTCCACTGTATAGCAAACATTGCATTATATTATATAACATGTGTAACATAATGTCAGAGTGTTTATCATTTTGAATAAATATTTAAATTTTTTCCATTTCAGTCATTTATCAGACACTCTTATCCAGAGAGACTTACATCAGTGCATTCATATGAAGATAGCTAGGTGACAAAACAACCTATCACGATCGTAGCAAGTCTATTTTCCCTCAACAAAGTGGGAGTAGTGGGAGTAGGAAAAGACAAGTGCATTAGCTGAGAAGGCAGATTGTCATACTCCTAATCACCAACAGTATCTACACTCTTAGAAATACTACCATATTTTCTACACATTTCTCACCAAACTGACTCACTCTTCTCCCCCACCCCGGTAGTGTTCCTTCCAAAACATCCCTCGATCAGAGGTATGGGGGGGGGGGGGGGGGGGGGGTATTGAGGAAAAGTCACCTATTTATGAGCTGAACACCTCTGATTAAAAGGAAACCTACCGAGAAGAGGAACCCACAAACCCCAAAACCTCTGTAACCTCTAACCATCGTCATTCTCTCCAACAGACTCTGCTGCTGCACAGCTCTCTGTCTCACATATAAATAAACCCCAGAGAGACACCGGGCCACCATTACTGACTCACATTGACACTCCATCTACAGACAGGTACAGTCAACAGAGACTCCACAGCTTAACTCTAAAAGGACTCTCAAAGACTCTCAAGACTCTCAAAGAATTTCTCAAAGACTTCTGAAAGACTTCTGAAAGACTTCGAAAAACTTCGAAAGACTTCTCAAAGATTTCTCAATACTTCTCAAAGACTTCTCAAAGACTTCTCAAAGATTTCTCAATACTTCTCAAAAACTTCTCAAAGACTTCTCAAAGATTTCTCAATACTTCTCAAAGGCTTCTCAAAGACTTCTCAAAGACTTCTCAAAGATTTCTCAATACTTCTCAAAGACTTCTCAAAGACTTCTCAAGGGCATAGTTTGATATATTTTACGGGGCTTTTGGTCTGTGGATTGAAAGAACGTGAGCCACTGTAACCAGGATAATAATATGAATTCAGCCCTGGATCTTGTGGTGGTAGTATGGTTGGGATTCTGCTCTTTAGTGGTTCTGGGACGCCCCCACCACTCTGGCTCTGACCTTGGGTCCAGATTCGTGTCCGAAGACATGGAGAAGGACATCAAAGCCCTGGAAGACCCTTTGGTGAGTTACAATAGAAAGCCTTAATCCTGTTCAAACTGATTTCTCTGGTCTGTGGTCATGGATGTGTCCCAAACAGCACCCTATTCAGTATATAGTGCACTACTTTGGCCATATACCACAAACCCCTGAGGTGCCTTCTTGCTTTTATAAAGAGGTTACCAATGTAAATAGAATCGTAAATAGTTTTTTTGTGTTACGGGGTCTGATATACCATAGCTTTCAGCCAATCAGCATTCAGGGCTCGACCCACCCGGTTCATAATATCTTATAATGCCTAATGCATGTGGTACTATGACAGTCCTGGCCTGTACTACTGAGAGGTTCCCTTCTCCTGGCCTTCATCACATGACCAACAAGAAACGTACAGTCAATTTACAGAAGTCTTGGGATGTTTAAATGTTTTATTTAGAAACTGCTGGACACCAAATTGGTCGGTGAACCTGTCTTCCGGATCCTCATGGGAGAGCTTGATGTCAAGTTTGAGGTAAATATCTCATATTAATTTCAGTTTTTCAACAAATGTTACTGAACTCAAAAAGCTCTGTACATAGTTGGATTTTTTCATTTTAAAGCCAACATTACTTATAGATTCAACCTGCTGACCCTGCTGTTGTATATTTAACCTGCTGGCCCTGCTATTGTAGATTCAACCTGCTAGCCCTGCTATTGTAGATTCTACCTGCTGGGCCTGCTATTTTAGATTAAACTTGCTGGCCCTGGGATTATAGATTCAACCTGCTGGCCGTGCTATTGTAGATTCTACCTGCTGGCCATGCTATTGTAGATTCAACCTGCTGGCCCTGCTATTTTAGATTTAACCTGCTGGCCCTGCTATTGTAGATTCAACCTGCTGGCCCTGCTATTGTAGATTCAACCTGCCGGCCATGCTATTGTAGATCAAATTCAATGTCTGCTTAGCTGCTGGCCCTGCTATTGTAGATTCAACCTGCTGGCCCTGTCAACCTGCTGGCCTGCTATTGTAGATTCAACTTGCTGGCCCTGTCAACCTGCTGGCCCTGCTATTGTAGATTAAATTCAAGGTCTGCTAAACTGCTGGCCCTGCTATTGTAGATTCAACCTCAAGGTCGGCTGGCACATGTACCGAGGATGTTCTCATTGTTAATGGTGTGCCTTTCTCCCTGTCCTCCTCATTCTCTCATTATCTCTCTCTCTCTCTCTCTCTCTCTCTCTCTCTCTCTCTCTCTCTCTCTCTCTCCTCTCCCCTTTTGTGGTCTTCTCTCCATTAGAAGCATGAACAGTGGCTGCTCCTGAACGCCACTCTGGATGTCTACCTAAACATCTTCTCCAACATGCTGAAGGAGAACCATCCAGAGAAAGTCAAGCAGGGCCTCAGCAGACTCCGCGGGAAGGTGGAGGATCTGAAGAGGAGATACTACCAGGACAGACTGAAGATGAAGATACAGGATCTGGCGGACATTAAGGTCAAAAGACTAAAACTAAGTTATTCACTAATTCTGTTTGCATCCCGAATGGCATCCTATTCCCTATATAGTGCACTACTTTTAACCAGAGCCCTATAGGCATTGCACTATATAGGGAATGTGGTACCATTTGGGATGAGTCAGTATAAAAAAATTCTGTACATTTGTGCTTGTGTGTCTTAAAGCTTCAAAAAGTCCATTGTCTGAATTCTGTTTATATCCCAAATGGCATCCTATTCCCTATATAGTGCACTACTTTTAACCAGAGGGAATGTGATACCATTTGGGATGAGTCTGTATAAAAAAAGAATTGTGTGTGTGATAGACAGAGAGAGTGAGAGAGAGTGAGAGAGAGTGAGTGAGTAAATGTGTGCTTGTGTGTCGTTTTTTAACAGTCCATTGTTGTCTGAATGCCGTCTTCCAAGAGTCGACACTCCACTGGTCAGGTCAAGATGATGACGTCTCTCTAAATGTATGTTGTGACTTCTGTTTAGACCAACGATGCTGTTGTCCAGAGGAAGGCTGTGAACGAGTTCAAAGAGGTCTACCAGAGAGCTTCCCAGCTGGGGACCATTCTCCATCAGAGAGACGAGAAGGTCACACAGAGCTGAGACCAGACAGAACCACCAACTGACTGATTGAAGACAGAGGAGACTACAGACTGTATTACATTAGGAAGACAGAGGAGACTACAGACTGTATTACATTAGGAAGACAGAGGAGACTACAGACTGTAATACATTAGGAAGACAGAGGAGACTACAGACTGTATTACATTAGGAAGACAGAGGAGACTACAGACTGTAATACATTAGGAAGACAGAGGAGACTACAGACTGTATTACATTAGGAAGACAGAGGAGACTACAGGCTGTAATACATTAGGAAGACAGAGGAGACTACAGACTGTAATACATTAGGAAGACAGAGGAGACTACAGACTGTATTACATTAGGAAAGTGTGATGTCATTTCACTGCCGGTATCCACTTCAAGAGCAGAACCTGCAGAAATAAAAACTCAACCGAACACCTTTTAAAAGGCATCAGGTAGAAGTAAATGAATCCATATAATTTCATATATGACCTGAAATGGGCGTGTTTTCATGAACTGAATGATATAATCTTGAAGTGCAGTCAAACACAGGAGAAGTGGATCCCTGAAGAAAGGTGTAAACAGTCACTTTCCCAACGTAAACTTAACAACTGTCTCACAGCTTCCTCACCTACTGGTCACCAGGCTTGTTCACGGTGCTATTTATTTAACTTAAACATTATTTAACATATTTATTTTAAATGTAAGTGCAATGTAATTATGTCATGTAATTATTTATAGTAGTGAATATTTATCAACTTTGTTTGAAGGGAATTTCCGTTGGTCCTTATAACAGTGGTGATGTAGTACTATGTGATTTGATATCATGGTTCACATTCAATGGATAATATGTACTGTATTTATATCCTGGGAATAAATTCTCCTAAAAATATATCCTATTACATGTGTCATGACGTTGCCCTCTTTGGATACAGCAAGCCCCATCCCCCTCTCCCTGTCTCCTACACACAGGCTGCTGTGGTCAGAGAGAGGTCATAAATTCCTGGAGGAGATTATCTCCTCATGGCCACAGTATAGAGACAGAGTGAATTTTCATAGAGAACAAAGGAATTTCTTCCACCTCACAGAACTTGAACAACATTTATGTTCTGGAGAAGGTATAAAAGATCGGTTAAGAATCCAGCTATGAACTGGTCCGTTTGGTACAATTTTGTGAAACTCATGGGAGACAATATGGCCACATTACCATAACGATGTTTATATTATAGCCTCAGACATGAGGTTTACATCTAATTGTTGTACAAGATGAATGAGTGAGGATGATACTGTTTATAAAATTGTGTAATGTGATCTTGGACTGTTTAATGAAGGAAACTCCAATTCCCTTTGAGTTGAACTAAATCAGAGGACCGCCCATGAGCCCAGTTAGGGTCGGACATCCTGGGACAGGCCCTTTTCTGTAACTCCCGAATAAAACCCCCACTTTGAGAATTTCTCAACAGACGATGATTCCCTCAATTACGAGAGGACAAGGTTTGCAGACCAGCTTACCTCGATAATGAGAGGGCCAAGTACTGAGTAGATGGCTGAATCTTTTAACCATACCACATGGTTAAACTCTTAGACTATCGATACCGACAGAATAAGAACAAGTCTTTGATATTAATTACTAGTCTGCAGCTAGGAATTCGGTATCATTGAAAGCGATGAATGACAACCGCCGAAACATTCATTCTATAACCACATGAATGAATGTCACTCTGAACTATCCATTCTAACCAGGACAGAGAGAGAGAGAGAGAGAGAGAGAGAGAGAGAGAGAGAGAGAGAGAGAAAGCGGACAGACTCTCCAACATAAACAATCTTTTCAAAAGAGATCCCGACAACACACTGAGCGTAAATATATATATTGATTGCAATGGTTCCAGAATGAGTGAGCGTTCATGTGTAAAGGATTAGCATTTCAATTGTTATAATTATCAACTGTGTGTCGTCTCATCTCAGTCGACCACCACTTCCCCTTTGTACACCAAGCCGCGATGCCGGTTTATCCCACTAGGGAAACTCCGTTATCATTTCCTTGTAACTATCTACTGTTTAATTATGCATTTCTGTGAATTACTTAGTTAGTAAATAAATATTTTAAGACAATTGATGTATGGATGACTCATAGTGAAGACTGGGTTCGTGCAGATAACCAAGACTTTACGACGTTTGGAATGAGACTAGCATGAGGTAAAATAGAGAATAAGTCATTAATCAGAAGACTAATTGATCAGATATTAAAATATCTGAATAGATATATTAGGAAAATTATAACTTTGTAATCTGAGTATTTTCCTTGGTGCCCCGACTTCCTAGATAATTGCAGTTACATGATTAATCAGTTTAATCGCGTAATAATAATTACCAAGAGTTATTTGATAAATAGGTCTTCAGTTTTTAATGATGCCAAAGACACGACACATGTCTTGGGTCTGGTATTTTAAAAATGTGTTTTTCATCCAGTTTCCAGTTAGGATTCTATGTTACTGAAGTGCTGTTATTTCTTCATTCTCTTCGTCTTAATTAATGTGAGTCATTTTTTAATTCTTAGTCATTTTAATAATGGATATAGAAAGCATCCAGTTGATTTATCTGATGTGAATTAAATTACGCCGAGTCACATTATTTCAGATTGTGGTTCTGGAGCTGTAAAGGTCAGATCATTCATTTGATGGTGTCCTGAGATGAGTGTGTTGTAGGAACCTTTACTCAGATCCCGTGTTGTCATCTGACGTGTATTGGGGTTGCGCGGCCGGTCATCACAGAAACCCCAACTTGTCGTCCTTTCTGAGGTGAAAGAGTGACACCCTCAATAATGTGTGTCTTAAGTCAAAGGCCTTGACTTGAGTTGACTTAACGAGACCACCTTGTGTCTGACACGACCCAAGTCTTGGTCTTCTGTGTCAGTCTGACTGATGCTGAGGTTAAGTCAGACAAGTATTTATAGTTGAGGCAGGGGCAGAAACGATAGAGGTGTGAGGTTGTGGGTTCTCTGACTGTGCGAAGTTTCCTTTAAATCAAACACCAACACACGGCCGCTCATTAACACCTGCTTTTAGCAACAGAGCAGGGGGTCTTGGGTTGGAATCCCTAGGAAACAGGTTGTTTTGACACATTCTGGGGAAGTTCTTTGGTGATGCAATAAAGTTCAGGTTGGTATGCATGTCTGTTGACTTCTGTGTTGCTAGATGAAGAGAACAGAGCCCTGTCTGTTGACTTCTGTGTTGCTAGAGAACAGAGCCCTGTCTGTTGACTTCTGTGTTGCTAGATGAAGAGAACAGAGCCCTGTCTGTTGACTTCTGTGTTGCTAGATGTAGAGAACAGAGCCCTGTCTGTTGACTTCTGTGTTGCTAGATGATGAGAACAGAGCCCTGTCTGTTGACTTCTGTGTTGCTAGATGAAGAGAACAGAGCCCTGTCTGTTGACTTCTGTGTTGCTACAGTAGATGATAGTTGCTGGTTGTTAATGCTAGTACAGATAGATGCTGATGCTATCTTTCATTGACACCCAGGCTTTTTCAAAGGTGGGACTGTGGCATCACTTTCCAACAAGTATTGATATTGACAGAATGTGGATTGATTTAAACAATGTTCCACTTTTGCTCATTCAGGCTAGTTGCTCGTTTCTAGTGACACCCAGGCTTTTCCAGTTGTATCACTTTCTCACAAATTGTAATGAATGTAGTATTTTTTAATTATGCTCTTCTGCAATCGTAAGTACATTTTCACCCCTGTAACCTCCAACTGTCGTCTTCAGAGCTACACTCTGTTGAAGGACACACCCACATACAAAGACAAACCAGAGAAACCAAGGCAGCATGACTCAGTGGGATATCCATCTCATCAATGGCATTTGTGGGTGAATGTATCAACTTTACACTGGAACTCAACAGATGCTTGTCAGTTTCCATGAGAGAGAAATGGTTAATCTCTAGTATTGAAGGTGTCAGTCTGTCACCTCAGAATGGACGACAAGTTGGTGTTTCTGTGTAGACCGGCCGCGCAACCCCAATACACGTCAGATGACAACACGGGATCTGAAGTAAAGGTTCCTACAACACACTCATCTCAGGACACAATCAAATGAATGATCTGACCTTTACAGCTCCAGAACCACAATCTGAAATAATGTGACTCAGCGTAATTTAATTCACATCAGAGAAATCAACTGGATGCTTTCTACATCCATTATTAAAATGACTAAGAATTAAAAAATGACTCACATTAATTAAGACGAAGAGAATTATGAAATAACAGCACTTCAGTAACATAGAATCCTGACTGGAAACTGGATGAAAAACACATTTTAAAATACCAGAACCAAGACATGTGTCGTGTCTTTGGCATCATTAAAAACTGAAGACCCATTTATCAAATAACTCTTGGTAATTATTATTACGCGATTAAACTGATTAATCATGTAACTGCAATTATCTAGGAAGTCGGGGCACCAAGGAAAATACTCAGATTACAAAGTTATAATTTTCCTAATATATCTATTCAGATATTTTAATATCTGATCAATTAGTCTTCTGATTAATGACTTATTCTCTATTTTACCTCATGTTAGTCTCATTCCAAACGTCGTAAAGTCTTGGTTATCTGCACGAACCCAGTCTTCACTATGAGTCATCCATACATCAATTGTCTTAAATAATTTATTTACTAACTAAGTAATTCACAGAAATGCATAATTAAACAGTAGATTGTTACAAGGAAATGATAACGGAGTTTCCCTAGTGGGATAAACCGGCATCGCGGCTTGGTGTACAAAGGGGAAGTGGTGGTCGACTGAGATGAGACAACACACAGTTGATAATTATAACAATTGAAATGCTAATCCTTTACACATGAACGCTCACTCATTCAGGAACCATTGCAAACAATATATATATTTACACTCAGTGTGTTGTCGGGATCTCTGTTGAAAAGTTTGTTTCTGTTGGAGAGTCTGTCCGCTTTCTCTCTCTCTCTCTCTCTCTCTCTCTCTCTCTCTCTCTCTCTCTCTCTCTGTCGTGGTTAGAATGGATAGTTCAGAGTGACATTCATTCATGTCATTATAGAATGAATGTTTCGGCGGTTTTTATTCATCGCGTTCAATGATACCGAATTCCTAGCTGCAGACTAGTAATTAATATCAAAGACTTGTTCTTATTCTGTCGGTATCGATAGTCTAAGAGTTTAACCATGTGGTATGATTAAAAGATTCAGCCATCTACTCAGTACTTGGCCCTCTCATTATCGAGGTAAGCTGGTCTGCAAACCTTGTCCTCTCGTAATTGAGGGAATCATGGTCTGTTGAGAAATTCTCAAAGTGGGGGTTTTATTCGGGAGTTGCAGAAAAGGGCCTGTCCCAGGATGCCCGACCCTAACTGGGCTCATGGGCGGTCCTCTGATTTAGTTAAACTCAAAAGGGAATTGGAGTTTCCTTCATTAAACAGTCCAAGATCACATTACACAATTTTATAAACAGTATCATCCTCACTCATTCATCTTGTACAACAATTAGATGTAAACCTCATGTCTGAGGCTATAATATAAACAGCGTTATGGTAATGTGGCCATATTGTCTCCCATGAGTTTCACAAAATTGTACCAAACGGACCAGTTCATAGCTGGATTCTTAACCAATCTTTTATACCTTCTCCAGAACATAAATGTTGTTCAAGTTCTGTGAGGTGGAAGAAATTCCTTTGTTCTCTATGAAAATTCACTCTGTCTCTATACTGTGGCCATGAGGAGATAATCTCCTCCAGGAATTTATGACCTCTCTCTGACCACAGCAGCCTGTGTGTAGGAGACAGGTAGAGGGGGATGGGGCTTGCTGTACCCAAAGAGGGCAACGTCATGACACATGTAACATGATATATTTTCAGGAGAATTTATTCCCAGGATATAAATACAGTACATATTATCCATTGAATGTGAACCGTGACATCAAATCACATAGTACTACATCACCACTGTTATAAGTACCAATGGAAAGTCATACAAAGTTGATAAATATTCACTACTGTAAATAATTACATCACATAATGTCATTGCACTTACATTTAAAATAAATATGTTAAATAATGTTTAAGTTAAATAAATAGCACCGTGAACAAGCCTGGTGACCAGTAGGTGAGGAAGCTGTGAGACAGTTGTTAAGTTTACGTTGGGAAAGTGACTGTTTACACCTTTCTTCAGGGATCCACTTCTCCTGTGTTTGACTGCACTTCAAGATTATATCATTCAGTCCATGAAAACACGCCCATTTCAGGTCATATATGAAATTATATGGATTCATTTACTTCTACCTGATGCCTTTTAAAAGGTGTTCGGTTGAGTTTTTATTTCAGTAGGTTTTGCTCTTGAAGTGGATACCGGCAGTGAAATGACATCACACTTTCCTAATGTATTACAGTCTGTAGTCTCCTCTGTCTTCCTAATGTAATACAGTCTGTAGTCTCCTCTGTCTTCCTAATGTAATACAGTCTGTAGTCTCCTCTGTCTTCCTAATGTAATACAGTCTGTAGTCTCCTCTGTCTTCCTAATGTAATACAGTCTGTAGTCTCCTCTGTCTTCCTAATGTAATACAGTCTGTAGTCTCCTCTGTCTTCCTAATGTATTACAGTCTGTAGTCTCCTCTGTCTTCCTAATGTAATACAGTCTGTAGTCTCCTCTGTCTTCCTAATGTAATACAGTCTGTAGTCTCCTCTGTCTTCCTAATGTAATACAGTCTGTAGTCTCCTCTGTCTTCCTAATGTAATACAGTCTGTAGTCTCCTCTGTCTTCCTAATGTAATACAGTCTGTAGTCTCCTCTGTCTTCCTAATGTAATACAGCCTGTAGTCTCCTCTGTCTTCCTAATGTAATACAGTCTGTAGTCTCCTCTGTCTTCCTAATGTATTACAGTCTGTAGTCTCCTCTGTCTTCCTAATGTAATACAGTCTGTAGTCTCCTCTGTCTTCCTAATGTATTACAGTCTGTAGTCTCCTCTGTCTTCCTAATGTAATACAGTCTGTAGTCTCCTCTGTCTTCAATCAGTCAGTTGGTGGTTCTGTCTGGTCTCAGCTCTGTGTGACCTTCTCGTCTCTCTGATGGAGAATGGTCCCCAGCTGGGAAGCTCTCTGGTAGACCTCTTTGAACTCGTTCACAGCCTTCCTCTGGACAACAGCATCGTTGGTCTAAACAGAAGTCACAACATACATTTAGAGAGACGTCATCATCTTGACCTGCCCAGTGGAGTGTCCACTCTTGGATGACGGCATTCAGACAACAATGGACTGTTAAAAAACGACACACAAGCACACATTTACTCACTCACTCTCTCTCACTCTCTCTCACTCTCTCTGTCTATCACACACACAATTCTTTTTTTTATACAGACTCATCCCAAATGGTACCACATTCCCTCTGGTTAAAAGTAGTGCACTATATAGGGAATAGGATGCCATTCGGGATGCAAACAGAATTAGTGAATAACTTAGTTTAGTCTTTTGACCTTAACGTCCACCAGATCCTGTATCTTCATCTTCAGTCTGTCCTGGTAGTAGCTCCTCTTCAGATCCTCCACCTTCCCGCGGAGTCTGCTGAGGCCCTGCTTGACTTTCTCTGGATGGGTCTCCTTCAGCATGTTGGAGAAGATGTTTAGGTAGACATCCAGAGTGGCGTTCAGGAGCAGCCACTGTTCATGCTTCTAATGGAGAGAAGACCACAAAAGGGGAGAGGAGAGAGAGATAGAGAGAGAGGGGGAGAGAGAGAGAGAGAGAGAGAGAGAGAGAGAGAGAGAGAGAGAGAGAGAGAGAGAGAGAGAGAGAGAGAGAGAGAGAGAGAGATAATGAGAGAATGAGGAGGACAGGGAGAAAGGCACACCATTAACAATGAGAACATCCTCGGTACATGTGCCAGCCGACCTTGAGGTTGAATCTACAATAGCAGGGCCAGCAGTTTAGCAGACCTTGAATTTAATCTACAATAGCAGGGCCAGCAGGTTGACAGGGCCAGCAAGTTGAATCTACAATAGCAGGCCAGCAGGTTGACAGGGCCAGCAGGTTGAATCTACAATAGCAGGGCCAGCAGCTAAGCAGACATTGAATTTGATCTACAATAGCATGGCCGGCAGGTTGAATCTACAATAGCAGGGCCAGCAGGTTGAATCTACAATAGCAGGGCCAGCAGGTTAAATCTAAAATAGCAGGGCCAGCAGGTTGAATCTACAATAGCATGGCCAGCAGGTAGAATCTACAATAGCACGGCCAGCAGGTTGAATCTATAATCCCAGGGCCAGCAAGTTTAATCTAAAATAGCAGGCCCAGCAGGTAGAATCTACAATAGCAGGGCTAGCAGGTTGAATCTACAATAGCAGGGCCAGCAGGTTAAATATACAACAGCAGGGTCAGCAGGTTGAATCTATAAGTAATGTTGGCTTTAAAATGAAAAAATCCAACTATGTACAGAGCTTTTTGAGTTCAGTAACATTTGTTGAAAAACTGAAATTAATATGAGATATTTACCTCAAACTTGACATCAAGCTCTCCCATGAGGATCCGGAAGACAGGTTCACCGACCAATTTGGTGTCCAGCAGTTTCTAAATAAAACATTTAAACATCCCAAGACTTCTGTAAATTGACTGTACGTTTCTTGTTGGTCATGTGATGAAGGCCAGGAGAAGGGAACCTCTCAGTAGTACAGGCCAGGACTGTCATAGTACCACATGCATTAGGCATTATAAGATATTATGAACCGGGTGGGTCGAGCCCTGAATGCTGATTGGCTGAAAGCTATGGTATATCAGACCCCGTAACACAAAAAAACTATTTACGATTCTATTTACATTGGTAACCTCTTTATAAAAGCAAGAAGGCACCTCAGGGGTTTGTGGTATATGGCCAAAGTAGTGCACTATATACTGAATAGGGTGCTGTTTGGGACACATCCATGACCACAGACCAGATAAATCAGTTTGAACAGGATTAAGGCTTTCTATTGTAACTCACCAAAGGGTCTTCCAGGGCTTTGATGTCCTTCTCCATGTCTTCGGACACGAATCTGGACCCAAGGTCAGAGCCAGAGTGGTGGGGGCGTCCCAGAACCACTAAAGAGCAGAATCCCAACCATACTACCACCACAAGATCCAGGGCTGAATTCATATTATTATCCTGGTTACAGTGGCTCACGTTCTTTCAATCCACAGACCAAAAGCCCCGTAAAATATATCAAACTATGCCCTTGAGAAGTCTTTGAGAAGTCTTTGAGAAGTATTGAGAAATCTTTGAGAAGTCTTTGAGAAGTCTTTGAGAAGCCTTTGAGAAGTATTGAGAAATCTTTGAGAAGTCTTTGAGAAGTTTTTGAGAAGTATTGAGAAATCTTTGAGAAGTCTTTGAGAAGTCTTTGAGAAGTATTGAGAAATCTTTGAGAAGTCTTTCGAAGTTTTTCGAAGTCTTTCAGAAGTCTTTGAGAAGTCTTTGAGAAATTCTTTGAGAGTCTTGAGAGTCTTTGAGAGTCCTTTTAGAGTTAAGCTGTGGAGTCTCTGTTGACTGTACCTGTCTGTAGATGGAGTGTCAATGTGAGTCAGTAATGGTGGCCCGGTGTCTCTCTCCCATACCTCGAAAATACCTCTGATCAGGTCATTTTCGAGGGATGTTTTGGAAGGGCCACTACGGGGGTGGGGGAGAAGAGTGAGTCAGTTTGGTGAGAAATGTGTAGAAAATATGGTAGTATTTCTAAGAGTGTAGATACTGTTGGTGATTAGGAGTATGACAATCTGCCTTCTCAGCTAATGCACTTGTCTTTTCCTACTCCCACTGGCTACTTTGTTGAGGGAAAATAGACTTGCTACGATCGTGATAGGTTGTTTTGTCACCTAGCTATCTTCATATGAATGCACTGATGTAAGTCTCTCTGGATAAGAGTGTCTGATAAATGACTGAAATGGAATTTTTTTTAATATTTATTCAAAATGATAAACACTCTGACATTATGTTACACATGTTATATAATATAATGCAATGTTTGCTATACAGTGGAAGTCGGAAGTTTACATACACCTGAGCCAAATACATTTAAACTCAGTTATTTGCAGTTCCTGACATTTAATCCTGGTAAAAATTCCCTGTTGTAGGTCAGTTAGGGTCACCACTTTATTTTAAGAATGTGAAATGTCAGACTCAATCAGTATTTGGTAGCATTCCCTTTAAATTGTTTAACTTGGGTCAAACATTTCAGGTAGCATTCAACAAGCTTCCCACAATAAGTTGGGTGAATGTTGGCCCATTCCTCCTGACAGAGTTGGTGTAACTGAGTCAGGTTTGTAAGCCTCCTTGCTCGCTCACACTTTTTCAGTTCATATTTTCTATGGGATTGGGGTCAGAGCTTTGTGATGGGGTGGCAGGGTAGCCTGGTGGTTAGAGCGTTGGACTAGTATCCGAAAGGTTGCAAGTTCAAATCCCCGAGCTGACAAGGTACAAATTTGCCATTCTGCCCCTGAACAGGCAGTTAACCCACTGTTCCTAGGACATCATTGAAAATAAGAATTTCTTCTTAACTGACTTGCCTAGTAAAAAATTTGCCACAATTTTGGAAGTATGATTGGGGTCATTGTCCTTTTAGAGACCCATTTGTGACCAAATCAAATCAAATCAAATCAAATTTTATTTGTCACATACACATGGTTAGCAGATGTTAATGCGAGTGTAGCGAAATGCTTGTGCTTCTAGTTCCGACAATGCAGTAATAACGAACAAGTAATCTAACTAACAATTCCAAAAAAACTACTGTCTTATACACAGTGTAAGGGGATAAAGAATATGTACATAAGGATATATGAATGAGTGATGGTACAGAGCAGCATAGGCAAGATACAGTAGATGATATCGAGTACAGTATATACATATGAGATGAGTATGTAAACCAAGTGGCGTAGTTAAAGTGGCTAGTGATACATGTATTACATAAGGATGCAGTCGATGATATAGAGTACAGTATCTACGTATGCATATGAGATGAATAATGTAGGGTAAGTAACATTATATAAGGTAGCATTGTTTAAAGTGGCTAGTGATATATTTACATCATTTCCCATCAATTCCCATGATTAAAGTGGCTGGAGTAGAGTCAGTGTCATTGACAGTGTGTTGGCAGTAGCCACTCAATGTTAGTGGTGGCTGTTTAACAGTCTGAAGGCCTTGAGATACAAGCTGTTTTTCAGTCTCTCGGTCCCAGCTTTGATGCACCTGTACTGACCTCGCCTTCTGGATGACAGCGGGGTGAACAGGCAGTGGCTCGGGTGGTTGATGTCCTTGATGATCTTTATGGCCTTCCTGTAGCATCGGGTGGTGTAGGTGTCCTGGAGGGCAGGTAGTTTGCCCCCGGTGATGCGTTGTGCAGACCTCACTATCCTCTGGAGAGCCTTACGGTTGAGGGCGGTGCAGTTGCCATACCAGGCGGTGATACAGCCCGCCAGGATGCTCTCGATTGTGCATCTGTAGAAGTTTGTGAGTGCTTTTGGTGACAAGCCGAATTTCTTCAGCCTCCTGAGGTTGAAGAGGCGCTGCTGCGCCTTCCTCACGATGCTGTCTGTGTGAGTGGACCAATTCAGTTTGTCTGTGATGTGTATGCCGAGGAACTTAAAACTTGCTACCCTCTCCACTACTGTTCCATCGATGTGGATGGGGGGGTGTTCCCTCTGCTGTTTCCTGAAGTCCACAATCATCTCCCTAGTTTTGTTGACGTTGAGTGTGAGGTTATTTTCCTGACACCACACTCCGAGGGCCCTCACATCCTCCCTGTAGGCCGTCTCGTCGTTATTGGTAATCAAGCCTACCACTGTTGTGTCGTCCGCAAACTTGATGATTGAGTTGGAGGCGTGCATGGCCACGCAGTCGTGGGTGAACAGGGAGTACAGGAGAGGGCTCAGAACGCACCCTTGTGGGGCCCCAGTGTTGAGGATCAGCGGGGAGGAGATGTTGTTGCCTACCCTCACCACCTGGGGGCGGCCCGTCAGGAAGTCCAGTACCCAGTTGCACAGGGCGGGGTCGAGACCCAGGGTCTCGAGCTTGATGACGAGCTTGGAGGGTACTATGGTGTTGAATGCCGAGCTGTAGTCGATGAACAGCATTCTCACATAGGTATTCCTCTTGTCCAGATGGGTTAGGGCAGTGTGCAGTGTGGTTGAGATTGCGTCGTCTGTGGACCTATTTGGGCGTTAAGCAAATTGGAGTGGGTCAAGGGTGTCTGGTAGGGTGGAGGTGATATGGTCCTTGACTAGTCTCTCAAAGCACTTCATGATGACGGATGTGAGTGCTACGGGGCGGTAGTCGTTTAGCTCAGTTACCTTAGCTTTCTTGGGAACAGGAACAATGGTGGCCCTCTTGAAGCATGTGGGAACAGCAGACTGGTATAGGGATTGATTGAATATGTCCGAAAACACACCGGCCAGCTGGTCTGCGCATGCACTGAGGGCGCGGCTGGGGATGCCGTCTGGGCCTGCAGCCTTGCGAGGGTTAACACGTCTAAATGTCTTACTCGCATGTTTTCGTTGCAGGCCGTGTCGGTGGCACTGTATTGTCCTCAAAGCGGGCAAAAAAGTTATTTAGTCTGCCTGGGAGCAAGCTTTAACTTCCTGAATGATGTCTGGAGATGTTGCTGGAGCGGCAGGGTAGTTTTGCGGTTAGAGTGGTGGACTAGTAACTGGAAGGTTGCAAGTTCAAATCCCTGAGCTGACAATGTACAAATCTGTTGTTCTGCCCCTGAACAGGCAGTTAACCCACTGTTCCTAGGCCGTCATTGAAAATAAAAATTCGTTCTTAACTGACTTGCCTAGTTACATAAAGGTAAAAATATTTCCACATAATTATCCTGCCTCATGATCTCATCCTTTTTTTGAAGTGCACCAGTCCCTCCTGCAGCAAAGCACCCTCACAACACGATGCTGCCACACCCGTTCTTCACGGTTGGGATGGTGTTCTTCGGCTTGCAAGCGTCCCCTTTTTCCTCCATACATAACGAAGGTCATTATGGCCAAAAGGTTCCATTTTTGTTTCATCGAACCAGAAGACATTCCCCATGTGCAGTTGCAAACCGTAGTCTGGCCTTTTTATGGTGGTTTAGGAGTAGTGGCTTCTTCCTTGCTGAGCGGCCTTTCAGGTTATGTCAATTTAGGACTCGTTTTACTGTGGATATAGATTCTTTTGTACCTGTTTCCTCCAGCGTTTTCACAAGGTCCTTTGCTGTTGTTCTGGGATTGATTTGCACCTTTTGCTCCAAAGTACGTTCATCTCCAGGAGACAGAATGAGTCTCCTTCCTGAGCGGTATGACGGCTGCGTGGTCCCATGGTGTTTATACTTGTGTACTATTGTTTGTACAGATTAACGTGGTACCTTCAGGCATTTGGAAATTGCTTCCAAGGATGAACCAGACTTGTGGAGGTCTACAAAAAAAAAATAGATATTTTGATTTTCCCATGATGTCAAGCAAAGAGGCACTGAGTTTGAAGGTAGGGCTTGAAATACATCCACAGGTACACCTCCAATTGACTCAAAATATGTCAATTAGCCTATCAGAAGCTTCTAAAGCCATGACATCATTTTCTGGAATATTCCAAGCTGTTTAAAGGCACAGTCAACTTAGTGTATGTAAACTTCTGACCCACTGGAATTGTGATACAGTGAATTACAAGTGAAATAATCTGTCTGTAAACAATTGTTGGAAAAATTATAATGTCCTAACCGACTTGCCTCCCCCCAATTACTTAAAAATCATACAATGTGATTTTCTGGATTTTTGTTTTAGATTCCGTCTCTCACAGTTGAAGTGTACCAATGATAAAAATGACAGACCTCTACATGCTTTGTAAGTAGGAAAACCTGCAAAATCGGCAGTCTATCAAATACTTGTTCTCCCCACTGTATATGTGAGTCAACCTGCCGTTGGTGTGATATATAGGAGGTGACCTGGGCTGAGTTGGTGTGATATATAGGAGGTGACCTGGGCTGAGTTGGTGTGATATATAGGAGGTGACCTGGGCTGAGTTGGTGTGATATATAGGAGGTGACCTGGGCTGAGTTGGTGTGATATATAGGAGGTGACCTGGGCTGAGTTGGTGTGATATATAGGAGGTGACCTGGGCTGAGTTGGTGTGATATATAGGAGGTGACCTGGGCTGAGTTGGTGTGATATATAGGAGGCAACCTGGGCTGAGTTGGTGTGATATATAGGAGGTGACCTGGGCTGAGTTGGTGTGATATATAGGAGGTGACCTGGGCTGAGTTGGTGTGATATATAGGATGTGACCTGGGCTGAGTTGGTGTGATATTTAGGAGGTGACCTGGACTGAGTTGGTGAGATATATAGGAGGTGACCTGGGCTGAGTTGGTGTGACCTGGGCTGAGTTGGTGTGATATATGGGAGGTAACCTGGGCTGAGTTGGTGTGATATATAGGATGTGACCTGGGCTGAGTTGGTGTGATATATAGGAGGTGACCTGGGCTGAGTTAGTGTGATATATAGGAGATGACCTTGGCTGAGTTGGTATGATATATAGGAGGTGACCTGGGCTGAGTTGGTGTGATATATAGGAGGTGACCTGGGCTGAGTTGGTGTGATATATAGGAGGTGACCTGGGCTGAGTTGGTGTGATATATGGGAGGTAACCTGGGCTGAGTTGGTGTGATATATAGGAGGTGACCTGGGCTGAGTTGGTATGATATATAGGAGGTAACTTGGACTGAGTTGGTGTGATATATAGGAGGTGACCTGGGCTGAGTTGGTGTGATAAATAGGAGATGACCTGGGCTGAGTTGGTGTGATATATAGGAGATGACCTGGGCTGAGTTGGTGTGATATATAGGAGATGACCTGGGCTGAGTAGTGTGATATATAGGAAAGTTGTTCTTGTAAAAAATAGAACATTTGCATCAACAATATTACATCCCAAATGTCAAACTATTCCCTACACAGTGCACTATGCTTTAGGCCCTGGTCAAAAGTAGTGAACTATATATGGTGTGATTTTGGATACATTTTAATTTTATTTAACTAGGCAAGTCAGTTAAGAACAAATTCTTATTTTCAATGATGGCCTAGGAACAGTGGGTTAATTGACTGTTTAAGGGCAGAACAACAGATTTGTACCTTGTCAGCTCAAGGATTTGAACTTGCAACCTTCCGGTTACTAGTCCAATGCTCTAACCACTAGGCTACCCTGCCACCCCATGCAGAGTTTCCACACACTGTAAGCATTACTAGGAATTGAAGGTGTCTAGCAGCAAAGTTATTTCCAAACCACAGTGAATTGTCTACCAAGGTAAAAGTGTCTCTGTGGCTGCTACACTTCCTGAATTCCCCACAGGAAGTATGATGCTGTGTAGCACTCAGCTATTTCTACCAACATGAAACTATATCTCTTATCTTTATCTAATCTAATCTATTATTTATGTCATGTCATTTTATTTTAATCTAATCTATTCTTTATGTCATGTCATTTTATCTTAATCTAATCTAATCTATCCTTTATGTCATGTCATCTTATCTTAATCTAATCTATTCTTTATGTCATGTCATCTTATCTTAATCTAATCTATTCTTTATGTCATGTCATCTTATCTTTATCTAATCTAATCTAATCTATTCTTTATGTCATGTCATCTTATCTTTATGTCATGTCATTTTATCTTAATCTAATCTATTCTTTATGTCATGTCATCTTATCTTTATGTCATGTCATCTTATCTTTATCTATTATTTATGTCATTTTATCTTTATCTAATCTAATATATTCTTTATGTCATGTCATCTTATCTTTATGTCATGTCATCTTATCTTTATCTAATCTATCCTTTATGTTATGTCATCTTATCTTTATGTCCTGTCATCTTATCTTCATGTCATCTTATCTTTATCTAATCTATTCTTTATGTCATCTTATCTTTATCTAATCTATTCTTTATGTCATCTTATCTTTATCTAATCTATTCTTTATGTCATCTTATCTTTATCTAATCTATTATTTATGTCATGTCATTTTATCTTAATCTAATCGAATCTTATCTTTATGTCATGTAGTGTTATGTAATCTTATCTTCACCTTTATCCTCTGTTATCTTATTTTAATGTTATCTCATCTTTATGTTGTCTTCTCTTTATGTTGTCTTCTCTTTATGTTGTCTTCTCTTTATGTTGTCTTATCTTTATGTTGTCTTCTCTTTATGTTGTCTTATCTTTATGTTGTCTTCTCTTTATGTTGTCTTATCTTTATGTTGTCTTCTCTTTATGTTGTCTTCTCTTTATGTTGTCTTATCTTATGTTGTCTTCTCTTTATGTTGTCTTCTCTTTATGTTGTCTTATCTTTATGTTGTCTTATCTTTATGTTGTCTTATCTTTATGTTGTCTTATCATTTATGTTGTCTTCTCTTATGTTGTCTTATCTTATGTTGTCTTCTCTTTATGTTGTCTTATCTTTATGTTGTCTTATCTTTATGTTGTCTTATCTTTATGTTGTCTTATCTTTATGTTGTCTTATCTTTATGTTGTCTTATCTTTATGTTGTCTTCTCTTTATGTTGTCTTCTCTTTATGTTGTCTTATCTTTATGTTGTCTTCTCTTTATGTTGTCTTATCATTTATGTTGTCTTATCTTTATGCTGTCTTATCATTTATGTTGTCTTATCTTTATGTTGTCTTATCTTTATGTTGTCTTCTCTTTATGTTGTCTTATCTTATGTTGTCTTATCTTTATGTTGTCTTATCTTTATGTTGTCTTATCTTTATGTTATCTTATCTTTATGTTGTCTTATCTTTATGTTGTCTTATCTTTATGCTGTCTTATCATTTATGTTGTCTTATCTTTATGTTGTCTTCTCTTTATGTTGTCTTCTCTTTATGTTGTCTTATCTTTATGTTGTCTTATCTTTATGTTGTCTTATCTTTATGTTGTCTTATCTTTATGTTGTCTTATCTTTATGTTGTCTTATCTTTATGTTATCTTATCTTTATGTTGTCTTATCTTTATGTTGTCTTATCTTTATGCTGTCTTATCATTTATGTTGTCTTATCTTTATGTTGTCTTCTCTTTATGTTGTCTTCTCTTTATGTTGTCTTATCTTTATGTTGTCTTATCTTTATGCTGTCTTATCATTTATGTTGTCTTATCTTTATGTTGTCTTATCTTTATGTTGTCTTCTCTTTATGCTGTCTTATCATTTATGTTGTCTTCTCTTTATGTTGTCTTCTCTTTATGTTGTCTTATCTTTATGTTGTCTTATCTTTATGTTGTCTTATCTTTATGTTGTCTTATCTTTATCCTATGTTATCTTTATATTTATCTTATAGAATAAATTAAATACAATTTTTGTATCATTGAATAATAGAAAACAATGGAATGGCAAAACTTTATTAATGTTGTCATCCAGAATGGTTTGTCAAAATGTGTATTGGGATGGATTTGGGGCGGCAGGGTAGCCTAGTGGTTAGAGCGTTGGACTAGCAACCGGAAGGTTGACAAGGTACAAATCTGTCGTTCTGCCCTTGAACAGGCAGTTAACCCACTGTTCTCACCCACCTAGGCTGTCATTGAAAATCAGAATTTGTTCTTAACTGACGAGTTTAAATAAAGGTTCAAAATAGAAAAAATACAAATCTCTGTACCAAGGGATAAATGATCAATTGACAGAGAGAGATAAAAGTGATTTCTGTCCAACCACAAAGTGGATTACTTGTCATTGTACTGCTGATGTAACTGATACCCATGTAGGGCCTTTATTCCAGTCAGTCAGTCAGTCACTGATTATAGAAGGAGAACTGTTTCCTCCAGTCAGTCAGTTCTGAGAGAAGGAGAAATGTTTCCGATTGGCTCTCAGGGTGACATAGTGACATGCGTGTTGGTGGAGAGTATTTCTGTAAAGCAGTCTGTGGTTTGCTGCTGTCTAACTGTGTCTAACAGAATCAAATCCTTGAGATAGAAGCTGTTTTTCAGTCTCTCGGTCCCAGCTTTGATACACCTGTACTGACCTCGCCTTCTTGATGACAGCGGGGTGAACAGGCAGTGGCTCGGGTGGTTGTTGTCCTTGATGATCTTTATGGCCTTCCTGTGACATCGGGTGGTGTAGGTGTCCTGGAGGGCAGGTAGTTTGCCCCCGGTGATGCGTTGTGCAGACCTCACTACCCTCTGGAGAGCCTTACGGTTGTGGGCGGAGCAGTTGCCATACCAGGCGGTGATACAGCCCAACAGGATGCTCTCGATTGACAAGCCGAAAAGGAACTTAAAACTTACTACCCTCTCCACTACTGTCCCGTCAATATGGGTAGGGGGGTGTTCCCTCTGCTGTTTCCTGAAGTCCACGATCATCTCCTTTGTTTTGTTGACGTTGAGTGTGAGGTTATTTTCCTGACATTACACTCCGAGGGCCCTCACCTCCTCCCTGTATGTCATCTTGTCGTTGTTGGTAATCAAGCGTGGGTGAACAGGGAGTACAGGAGAGGGCTCAGAATACACCCTTGTGGGGCCCCAGTGTTGAGGATCAGCGGGGTGGAGATGTTGTTACCTACCCTCACCACCTGGGGGCGGCCCATGAGGAAGTACAGGACCCAGTTGCACAGGGCAGGGTCTAGACCCAGGGTCTCGAGCTTGATGACGAGTTTGGAGGGTACTATGGTGTTAAATGCTGAGCTGTAGTCGATGAACAGCATTCTTACATAGGTATTCCTCTTGTCCAGGTGGATTAGGGCAGTGTGCAGTGTGGTTGCGAT